>NC_092132.1:101505782-101808813 GCF_043159975.1 Macaca nemestrina | reverse complement strand
AGAACTGTCTTAGCGAAAGGCTTCTTGAGGGGAAAGCTGTAACTCTGTGAGATGATTTCACTGAACACAAAGAAGTTTCTCAGAAAGCTTCTTTCTCTGTGTTATCGGAGGATATTTCCATTGGCCCTATAGTCTTCTAAGGGATCCGAAATATCTGTTCTCAGATTCCACAGAAATAAGGCTAGCAAAGAGATCCACGAAATACAGATGTAACTCTGTGAGTGGAAGTCACACATCACAGAGCAGTTTCTCAGAAAGCTTCTTTCCAGATTTCATCTGAGGATATTTCCTTTTTCACCATAGCCCTCTATGGGCTTCCAAATGTTACCTTGCCAATTCCCCAAGAACTGTCTTAGCGAAAGGCTTCTTGAGGGGAAAGCTGTAACTCTGTGAGATGATTTCACAGAACACAAGGAAGTTTCTCAGAAAGCTTCTTTTTCTTTGTTATCGGAGGATATTTCCTTTGTCCCTTTAGTCTTCAAAGGGAACCGAAATATCTGTTCTCAGATTCTACAGAAATAAGGATAGCAAAGAGATCCACGAAATACAGATGTAACTCTGTGAGATGAATGATCAGAACACTAAGCAGTTTCTAAGAAAGCTTCTTTCTAGATTTCACCTGAGGATATTTCCTTTTTCACCATAGCCGTCTATGGGCTTCCAAATATCACTTTGCCAATTCCAAAAGAACTGTCTTAGAGAAAGGCTTCTTGAGGGGAAAGCTGTAACTATGTGAGATGATTTAAGAGAACACAAAGAAGTTTCTCAGAAAGCTTCCTTCTCTTTGTTATCGGAGGATATTTCCTTTGGCCCTATAGTCTTCAAAGGGATCCGAAATATCTGTTCTCAGATTCCACAGAAATAAGGCTAGCAAAGAGATCCACGAAATACAGATGTAACGCTGTAAGTGGAAGTCACACATCACAGAGCAGTTTCTCAGAAAGCTTCTTTCCAGATTTCATCTGAGGATATTTCCTTTTTCACCATAGCCGTGTATGGGCTTCCAAATATCACTTTGCCAATTCCACAAGAACTGTCTTAGCGAAAGGCTTCTTGAGGGGAAAGCTGTAACTCTGTGAGATGATTTCACAGAACACAAAGAAGTTTCTCAGAAAGCTTCCTTCTCTCTGTTATCGGAGGATATTTCCTTTGTCCCTATAGTCTTCAAAGGGATCCGAAATATCTGTTCTCAGATTCCACAAAAATAAGGCTAGCAAAGAGATCCACGAAATACAGATGTAACTCTGTGAGATGAATGAACAGAACACTAAGCAGTTTCTCAGAAAGCTTCTTTCCAGATTTCATCTGAGGATATTTCCTTTTTCACCATCACCCACTATGGGCTTCCAAATATCACTTTGCCAATTCCACAAGAACTGTCATAGCGAAAGGCTTCTTGAGGGGAAAGCTGTAACTCTGTTGGATGATTTCACAGAACACAAAGAAGTTTCTCAGAAAGCTTCATTCTCTTTGTTATCGGAGGATATTTCATTTGGCCCTATAGACTTCAAAGGGATCCGAAATATCTGTTCTCAGACTCCACAGAAATAAGGCTAGCAAAGAGATCCATGAAATACAGATGTAATTCTGTGAGTGGAAGTCACACATCACAGAGCAGTTTCTCAGAAAGCTTCTTTCCGGATATCATCTGAGGATATTTCCTTTTTCACCCTAGCCCTCTAAGGGCTTCCAAATATCACTTTTCCAATTCCACAAGAACTGTCTTAGCGAAAGGCTTCTTGAGGGGAAAGCTGTAACTCTGTGAGATGATTTCACAGAACACAAACAAGTTTCTCAGAAAGCTTCCTTCTCTTTGTTATCGCAGGATATTTCCTTTGGCCCTATAGACTTCAAAGGGATCCGAAATATCTGTTCTCAGATTCCACAGAAATAAGGCTAGCAAAGCGATCCACGAAATACTGTTGTAACTCTGTGAGGGGAAGTCAAACATCACAGAGCAGTTTCTCAGAAAGCTTCTTTCCAGATTTCATCTGAGGATATTTCCTTTTTCACCATAGCCCTCTATGAGCTTCCAAATATCACTTTGCCAATTCCACAAGAACTGTCTTAGCGAAAGTCTTCTTCAGGGGAAAGCTGTAACTCTGTGAGATGATTTCACAGAACACAAAGAAGTTTCTCAGAAAGCTTCCTTCTCTTTGTTATCGGAGGATATTTCCTTTGGCCCTATAGTCTTCAAAGGGATCCAAAATATCTGTTCTCAGATTCCACAGAAATAAGGCTAGCAAAGAGATCCACGAAATACAGCTGTAACTCTGTGAGATGATTTCACAGAACACAAAGAATTTTCTCAGAAAGTTTATTTCTCTTTGTTATCGGAGAATATTGCCTTTAGCCCTATAGTCTTCCTAGGAATCCGAAATATCTGTTCTCAGATTCCACAGAAATAAGGCTAGCAAAGAGATCCACGAAATACAGATGTAACTCTGTGAGTGGAAGTCACATATCACAGAGCAGTTTCTCAGAAAGCTTCTTTACGGATTTCATCTGAGGATATTTCCTTTTTCACCATAGCCCTCTATGGGCTTCCAAATATCACTTTGCCAATTCCACAAGAACTGTCTTAGCGAAAGGCTTCTTGAGGGGAAAGCTGTAACTCTGTGAGATGATTTCACTGAACACAAAGAAGTTTCTCAGAAAGCTTCTTTCTCTGTGTTATCGGAGGATATTTCCATTGGCCCTATAGTCTTCAAAGGGATCCGAAATATCTGTTCTCAGATTCCACAGAAATAAGGCTAGCAAAGAGATCCACGAAATACAGATGTAACTCTGTGAGTGGAAGTCACACATCACAGAGCAGTTTCTCAGAAAGCTTCTTTCCAGATTTCATCTGAAGATATTTCCTTTTTCACCATAGCCCTCTATGGGCTTCCAAATATCACTTTGCCAATTCCACAAGAACTGTCTTAGCGAAAGGCTTCTTGAGGGGAAAGCTGTAACTCGGTGAGATGATTTCACAGAACACAAAGTAGTTTCTCAGAAAGCTTCCTTCTCTTTGTTATCGGAGGATATTTCCTTTGGCCCTATAGTGTTCAAAGGGATCCGAAATATCTGTTCTCAGATTCCACAGAAATAAGGCTAGCAAAGAGATCCACGAAATGCAGATGTAACTCTGTGAGTGGAATTCACACATCACAGAGCAGTTTCTCAGAAAGCTTCTTTCCAGATTTCATCTGAGGATATTTCCTTTTTCACCATAGCCCTCTAAGGGCTTCCAAATATCTCTTTGCCAATTCCACAAGAACTGTCTTAGCGAAAGGCTTCTTGAGGGGAAAGCTGTAACTCTGTGAGATGATTTCACTGAACACAAAGAAGTTTCTCAGAAAGCTTCTTTCTCTTTGTTATCGGAGGATATTTCCCTTGGCCTTATAGTCTTCAAAGGGATCCGAAATATCTGTTCTCAGATTCCACAGAAATAAGACTAGCAAAGAGATACACGAATACAGATGTAACTCTGTGTGATGAATGAACAGAACACTAAGCAGTTTCTCAGAAAGCTTCTTTCCAGATTTCATCTGAGGATATTTCCTTTTTCACCTTAGGCCTCTATGGGCTTCCAAATATCACTTTGCCAATTCCACAAGAACTGTCTTAGCGAAAGGCTTCTTGAGGGGAAAGCTGTAACTCTGTTAGATGATTTCACAGAACACAAAGAAGTTTCTCAGACAGTTTCCTTCTCTTTGTTATCGGAGGATATATCCTTTGGCCCTATAGTCTTCAAAGGGATCCGAAATATCTGTTCTCAGATTCCACAGAAATAAGGCTAGCAAAGAGATCCACGAAATACAGATGTAACTCTGTGAGATGAATGAACAGAACACTAAGCAGTTTCTCAGAAAGCTAGTTTCCAGATTTCATCTGAGGATATTTCCTTTTTCACCATAGCCCTCTATGGGCTGCCAAATATCACTTTGCCAATTCCACAAGAACTGTCTTAGCGAAAGGCTTCTTGAGGGGAAAGCTGAAACTATGTGAGATGATTTATGAGAACACAAAGAAGTTTCTCAGAAAGCTTCCTTCTCTTTGTTATCGGAGGATATTTCCTTTGTCCCTTTAGTCTTCAAAGGGATCCGAAATAACTGTTCTCAGATTCTACAGAAATAAGGCTAGCAAAGAGATCCACGAAATACAGATGTAACTCTGTGAGTGGAAGTCACACATCACAGAGCAGTTTCTCAGAAAGCTTCTTTCCGGATTTCATCTGAGGATATTTCCTTTTTCACCATAGCCCTCTATGGGCTTCCAAATATCACTTTTCGAATTCCACAAGAACTGTCTTAGCGAAAGGCTTCTTGAGGGGAAAGATGTAACTCTGTGAGACGATTTCACAGAACACAAAGAAGTTTCTCAGAAAGCTTCCTTCTCTCTGTTATCGGAGGATATTTCCTTTGTCCGTATAGTCTTCAAAGGGATCCGAAATATCTGTTCTCAGATTCCACAGAAATAAGGCTAGCAAAGAGATCCACGAAATACAGATGTAACTCTGTGAAATGTATGAAAAGAACACTAAGCAGTTTCTCAGAAAGCTCTTAACAGATTTCATCTGAGGACATTTACTTTTTCACCATAACCCACTATGGGCTTCCAAATAACACTTTGCCAATTCCACAAGAACTATCTTAGCGAAAGGCTTCTTGAGGGGAAAGCTGTAACTCTGTGAGATGATTTCACAGAACACAAAGAAGTTTCTCAGAAAGCTTCCTTCTCTTTGTTATCGGAGGATATTTCCTTTGGCCCTATAGTCTTCAAAGGGATCCGAAATATCTGTTCTCAGATTCCACAGAAATAAGGCTAGCAAAGAGATCCACGAAATACAGATGTAACTCTGTGAGTGGAAGTCACACATCACAGAGCAGTTTCTCTGAAAGCTTCTTTCCAGATTTCATCTGAGGATATTTCCTTTTTCACAATAGCCCTCTATGGGCTTCCAAATATCACTTTACCAATTCCACAAGAACTGTCTTACCGAAAGGCTTCTTGAGGGGAAAGCTGTAACTCTGTGAGATGATTTCACAGAACACAAAGAAGTTTCTCGGAAAGCTTCTTTCTCTTTGTTATCGGAGGATATTTCCTTTGGCCCTATAGTCTTCAAAGGGATCCGAAATATCTGTTCTCAGATTCCACAGAAATAAGGCTAGCAAAGAGATCCACGAAATACAGATGTAACTCTGTGAGATGAATGAACAGAACACTAAGCAGTTTCTAAGAAAGCTTCTTTCCGGATTTCATCTGAGGATATTTCCTTTTTCACCATAGCCCTCTATGGGCTTCCAAATATCACTTTTCCAATTCCACAAGAACTGTCTTAGCGAAAGGCTTCTTGAGGGGAAAGCTGTAACCCTGTGAGATGATTTCACAGAACACAAAGAAGTTTCTCAGAAAGCTTCCTTCTCTCTGTTATCGGAGGATATTTCCTTTGTCCGTATAGTCTTCAAAGGGATCCGAAATATCTGTTCTCAGATTCCACAGAAATAAGGCTAGCAAAGAGATCCACGAAATACAGATGTAACTCTGTGAGATGAATGAAAAGAACACTAAGCAGTTTCTCAGAAAGCTTCTTTCCAGATTTCATCTGAGGATATTTCCTTTTTCACCATAACCCACTATGGGCTTCCAAATATCACTTTGCCAATTCCACAAGAACTGTCTTGGCGAAAGGCTTCCTGAGGGGAAAGCTGTAACTCTGTGAGATGATTTCACAGAACACAAAGAAGTTTCTCAGAAAGCTTCCTTCTCTTTGTTATCGGAGGATAATTCCTTTGGCCCTATAGTCTTCAATGGGATACGAAATATCTGTTCTCAGATTCCACAGAAATAAAGCTAGCAAAGAGATCAACGAAATACAGATGTAACTCTGTGAGTGGAAGTCACACATCACAGAGCAGTTTCTCTGAAAGCTTCTTTCCAGATTTCATCTGAGGATATTTCCTTTTTTACAATAGCCCTCTATGGGCTTCCAAATATCACTTTACCAATTCCACAAGAACCGTCTTAGCGAAAGGCTTCTTGAGGGGAAAGCTGTAACTCTGTGATATGATTTCACAGAACACAAAGAAGTTTCTCAGAAAGCTTCTTTCTCTCTGTTATCGGAGGATATTTCCTTTGTCCCTATAGTCTTCAAAGGGATCCGAAATATCTGTTCTCAGATTCCACAAAAATAAGGCTATCAAAGAGATCCACGAAATACAGATGTAACTCTGTGAGATGAATGAACAGAACACTAAGCAGTTTCTCAGAAAGCTTCTTTCCAGATTTCATCTGAGGATATTTCCTTTTTCCCCATAACCCACTATGGGCTTCCAAATACCACTTTGCCAATTCCACAAGAACTGTCTTAGCGAAAAGCTTCTTGAGGGGAAAGCTGTAACTCTATGAGATGATTTCACTGAACACAAAGAAGTTTCTCAGAAAGCTTCTTTCTCTGTGTTATCGGAGGATATTTCCATTGGCCCTATAGTCTTCTAAGGGATCCGAAATATCTGTTCTCAGATTCCACAGAAATAAGGCTAGCAAAGAGATCCACGAAATACAGATGTAACTCTGTGAGATGAATGAACAGAACACTAAGCAGTTTCTCAGAAAGCTTCTTTCCAGATTTCATCTGAGGATATTTCCTTTTTCACCATAGCCCTCTATGGGCTTCCAAATATCACTTTGCCAATTCCACAAGAACTGTCTTAGCGAAAGGCCTCTTGAGGGGAAAGCTGTAACTCTGTGAGATGATTTCTCAGAACACAAAGAAGTTTCTCAGAAAGCTTCCTTCTCTTTGTTATCGGAGGACATTTCCTTTGGCCCTATAGTCTTCAAAGGGATCCGAAATATCTGTTCTCAGATTCCACAGAAATAAGGCTAGCAAAGAGATCCACGAAATACAGATGCAACCCTGTGAGATGAATGAACAGAACACTAAGCAGTTTCTCAGAAAGCTTCATTCCAGATTTCATCTGAGGATATTTCCTTTTTCACCATAGCCCTCTATGGGCTGCCAAATATCACTTTGCCAATTCCACAAGAACTGTCTTAGCGACAGGCTTCTTGAGGGGAAAGCTGTAACTCTGTGAGATGATTTCACAGAACACAAAGAAGTTTCTCAGAAAGCTTCCTTCTCTTTGTTATCGGAGGATATTTCCTTTGGCCCTATAGTCTTCAAAGGGATCCGAAATATCTGTTCTCAGATTCCACAGAAATAAGGCTAGCAAAGAGATCCACGAAATACAGATGTAACTCTGTGAGTGGAAGTCACACATCACAGAGCAGTTTCTCAGAAAGCTTCTTTCCAGATTTCATCTGAAGATATTTCCTTTTTCACCATAGACCTTTATGGGCTGCCAAATATCACTTTGCCAATTCCACAAGAACTGTCTTAGCGAAAGGCTTCCTGAGGGCAAAGCTGTAACTCTGTGAGATGATTTCACAGAACACAAAGAAGTTTCTCAGAAAGCTTCCTTCTCTTTGTGATCAGAGGATATATCCTTTGGCCCTATAGTCTTCAAAGGGATCCGAAATATCTGTTCTCAGATTCCACAGAAATAAAGCTAGCAAAGAGATCCACGAAATACAGATGTAACTCTGTGAGTGGAAGTCACACATCACAGAGCAGTTTCTCTGAAAGCTTCTTTCCAGATTTCATCTGAGGATATTTCCTTTTTCACAATAGCCCTCTATGGGCTTCCAAATATCACTTTACCAATTCCACAAGAACTGTCTTAGCGAAAGGCTTCTTGAGGGGAAAGCTGTAACTCTGTGATATGATTTCACAGAACACAAAGAAGTTTCTCAGAAAGCTTCTTTCTCTCTGTTATCGGAGGATATTTCCTCTGTCCCTATAGTCTTCAAAGGGATCCGAAATATCTGTTCACAGATTCCACAAAAATAAGGCTAGCAAAGAGATCCACGAAATACAGATGTAACTCTGTGAGATGAATGAACAGAACACTAAGCAGTTTCTCAGAAAGCTTCTTTCCAGATTTCATCTGAGGATATTTCCTTTTTCACCATAACCCACTATGGGCTTCCAAATATCACTTTGCCAATTCCACAAGAACTGTCTTAGCGAAAGGCTTCTTGAGGGGAAAGCTGTAACTCTGTGAGATGATTTCACTGAACACAAAGAAGTTTCTCAGAAAGCTTCTTTCTCTGTGTTATCGGAGGATATTTCCATTGGCCCTATAGTCTTCTAAGGGATCCGAAATATCTGTTCTCAGATTCCACAGAAATAAGGCTAGCAAAGAGATCCACGAAATACAGATGTAACTCTGTGAGTGGAAGTCACACATCACAGAGCAGTTTCTCAGAAAGCTTCTTTCCAGATTTCATCTGAGGATATTTCCTTTTTCACCATAGCCCTCTATGGGCTTCCAAATGTTACCTTGCCAATTCCCCAAGAACTGTCTTAGCGAAAGGCTTCTTGAGGGGAAAGCTGTAACTCTGTGAGATGATTTCACAGAACACAAGGAAGTTTCTCAGAAAGCTTCTTTTTCTTTGTTATCGGAGGATATTTCCTTTGTCCCTTTAGTCTTCAAAGGGAACCGAAATATCTGTTCTCAGATTCTACAGAAATAAGGATAGCAAAGAGATCCACGAAATACAGATGTAACTCTGTGAGATGAATGATCAGAACACTAAGCAGTTTCTAAGAAAGCTTCTTTCTAGATTTCACCTGAGGATATTTCCTTTTTCACCATAGCCGTCTATGGGCTTCCAAATATCACTTTGCCAATTCCAAAAGAACTGTCTTAGAGAAAGGCTTCTTGAGGGGAAAGCTGTAACTATGTGAGATGATTTAAGAGAACACAAAGAAGTTTCTCAGAAAGCTTCCTTCTCTTTGTTATCGGAGGATATTTCCTTTGGCCCTATAGTCTTCAAAGGGATCCGAAATATCTGTTCTCAGATTCCACAGAAATAAGGCTAGCAAAGAGATCCACGAAATACAGATGTAACGCTGTAAGTGGAAGTCACACATCACAGAGCAGTTTCTCAGAAAGCTTCTTTCCAGATTTCATCTGAGGATATTTCCTTTTTCACCATAGCCGTGTATGGGCTTCCAAATATCACTTTGCCAATTCCACAAGAACTGTCTTAGCGAAAGGCTTCTTGAGGGGAAAGCTGTAACTCTGTGAGATGATTTCACAGAACACAAAGAAGTTTCTCAGAAAGCTTCCTTCTCTCTGTTATCGGAGGATATTTCCTTTGTCCCTATAGTCTTCAAAGGGATCCGAAATATCTGTTCTCAGATTCCACAAAAATAAGGCTAGCAAAGAGATCCACGAAATACAGATGTAACTCTGTGAGATGAATGAACAGAACACTAAGCAGTTTCTCAGAAAGCTTCTTTCCAGATTTCATCTGAGGATATTTCCTTTTTCACCATCACCCACTATGGGCTTCCAAATATCACTTTGCCAATTCCACAAGAACTGTCATAGCGAAAGGCTTCTTGAGGGGAAAGCTGTAACTCTGTTGGATGATTTCACAGAACACAAAGAAGTTTCTCAGAAAGCTTCATTCTCTTTGTTATCGGAGGATATTTCATTTGGCCCTATAGACTTCAAAGGGATCCGAAATATCTGTTCTCAGACTCCACAGAAATAAGGCTAGCAAAGAGATCCATGAAATACAGATGTAATTCTGTGAGTGGAAGTCACACATCACAGAGCAGTTTCTCAGAAAGCTTCTTTCCGGATATCATCTGAGGATATTTCCTTTTTCACCCTAGCCCTCTAAGGGCTTCCAAATATCACTTTTCCAATTCCACAAGAACTGTCTTAGCGAAAGGCTTCTTGAGGGGAAAGCTGTAACTCTGTGAGATGATTTCACAGAACACAAACAAGTTTCTCAGAAAGCTTCCTTCTCTTTGTTATCGCAGGATATTTCCTTTGGCCCTATAGACTTCAAAGGGATCCGAAATATCTGTTCTCAGATTCCACAGAAATAAGGCTAGCAAAGCGATCCACGAAATACTGTTGTAACTCTGTGAGGGGAAGTCAAACATCACAGAGCAGTTTCTCAGAAAGCTTCTTTCCAGATTTCATCTGAGGATATTTCCTTTTTCACCATAGCCCTCTATGAGCTTCCAAATATCACTTTGCCAATTCCACAAGAACTGTCTTAGCGAAAGTCTTCTTCAGGGGAAAGCTGTAACTCTGTGAGATGATTTCACAGAACACAAAGAAGTTTCTCAGAAAGCTTCCTTCTCTTTGTTATCGGAGGATATTTCCTTTGGCCCTATAGTCTTCAAAGGGATCCAAAATATCTGTTCTCAGATTCCACAGAAATAAGGCTAGCAAAGAGATCCACGAAATACAGCTGTAACTCTGTGAGATGATTTCACAGAACACAAAGAATTTTCTCAGAAAGTTTATTTCTCTTTGTTATCGGAGAATATTGCCTTTAGCCCTATAGTCTTCCTAGGAATCCGAAATATCTGTTCTCAGATTCCACAGAAATAAGGCTAGCAAAGAGATCCACGAAATACAGATGTAACTCTGTGAGTGGAAGTCACATATCACAGAGCAGTTTCTCAGAAAGCTTCTTTACGGATTTCATCTGAGGATATTTCCTTTTTCACCATAGCCCTCTATGGGCTTCCAAATATCACTTTGCCAATTCCACAAGAACTGTCTTAGCGAAAGGCTTCTTGAGGGGAAAGCTGTAACTCTGTGAGATGATTTCACTGAACACAAAGAAGTTTCTCAGAAAGCTTCTTTCTCTGTGTTATCGGAGGATATTTCCATTGGCCCTATAGTCTTCAAAGGGATCCGAAATATCTGTTCTCAGATTCCACAGAAATAAGGCTAGCAAAGAGATCCACGAAATACAGATGTAACTCTGTGAGTGGAAGTCACACATCACAGAGCAGTTTCTCAGAAAGCTTCTTTCCAGATTTCATCTGAAGATATTTCCTTTTTCACCATAGCCCTCTATGGGCTTCCAAATATCACTTTGCCAATTCCACAAGAACTGTCTTAGCGAAAGGCTTCTTGAGGGGAAAGCTGTAACTCGGTGAGATGATTTCACAGAACACAAAGTAGTTTCTCAGAAAGCTTCCTTCTCTTTGTTATCGGAGGATATTTCCTTTGGCCCTATAGTGTTCAAAGGGATCCGAAATATCTGTTCTCAGATTCCACAGAAATAAGGCTAGCAAAGAGATCCACGAAATGCAGATGTAACTCTGTGAGTGGAATTCACACATCACAGAGCAGTTTCTCAGAAAGCTTCTTTCCAGATTTCATCTGAGGATATTTCCTTTTTCACCATAGCCCTCTAAGGGCTTCCAAATATCTCTTTGCCAATTCCACAAGAACTGTCTTAGCGAAAGGCTTCTTGAGGGGAAAGCTGTAACTCTGTGAGATGATTTCACTGAACACAAAGAAGTTTCTCAGAAAGCTTCTTTCTCTTTGTTATCGGAGGATATTTCCCTTGGCCTTATAGTCTTCAAAGGGATCCGAAATATCTGTTCTCAGATTCCACAGAAATAAGACTAGCAAAGAGATACACGAATACAGATGTAACTCTGTGTGATGAATGAACAGAACACTAAGCAGTTTCTCAGAAAGCTTCTTTCCAGATTTCATCTGAGGATATTTCCTTTTTCACCTTAGGCCTCTATGGGCTTCCAAATATCACTTTGCCAATTCCACAAGAACTGTCTTAGCGAAAGGCTTCTTGAGGGGAAAGCTGTAACTCTGTTAGATGATTTCACAGAACACAAAGAAGTTTCTCAGACAGTTTCCTTCTCTTTGTTATCGGAGGATATATCCTTTGGCCCTATAGTCTTCAAAGGGATCCGAAATATCTGTTCTCAGATTCCACAGAAATAAGGCTAGCAAAGAGATCCACGAAATACAGATGTAACTCTGTGAGATGAATGAACAGAACACTAAGCAGTTTCTCAGAAAGCTAGTTTCCAGATTTCATCTGAGGATATTTCCTTTTTCACCATAGCCCTCTATGGGCTGCCAAATATCACTTTGCCAATTCCACAAGAACTGTCTTAGCGAAAGGCTTCTTGAGGGGAAAGCTGAAACTATGTGAGATGATTTATGAGAACACAAAGAAGTTTCTCAGAAAGCTTCCTTCTCTTTGTTATCGGAGGATATTTCCTTTGTCCCTTTAGTCTTCAAAGGGATCCGAAATAACTGTTCTCAGATTCTACAGAAATAAGGCTAGCAAAGAGATCCACGAAATACAGATGTAACTCTGTGAGTGGAAGTCACACATCACAGAGCAGTTTCTCAGAAAGCTTCTTTCCGGATTTCATCTGAGGATATTTCCTTTTTCACCATAGCCCTCTATGGGCTTCCAAATATCACTTTTCGAATTCCACAAGAACTGTCTTAGCGAAAGGCTTCTTGAGGGGAAAGATGTAACTCTGTGAGACGATTTCACAGAACACAAAGAAGTTTCTCAGAAAGCTTCCTTCTCTCTGTTATCGGAGGATATTTCCTTTGTCCGTATAGTCTTCAAAGGGATCCGAAATATCTGTTCTCAGATTCCACAGAAATAAGGCTAGCAAAGAGATCCACGAAATACAGATGTAACTCTGTGAAATGTATGAAAAGAACACTAAGCAGTTTCTCAGAAAGCTCTTAACAGATTTCATCTGAGGACATTTACTTTTTCACCATAACCCACTATGGGCTTCCAAATAACACTTTGCCAATTCCACAAGAACTATCTTAGCGAAAGGCTTCTTGAGGGGAAAGCTGTAACTCTGTGAGATGATTTCACAGAACACAAAGAAGTTTCTCAGAAAGCTTCCTTCTCTTTGTTATCGGAGGATATTTCCTTTGGCCCTATAGTCTTCAAAGGGATCCGAAATATCTGTTCTCAGATTCCACAGAAATAAGGCTAGCAAAGAGATCCACGAAATACAGATGTAACTCTGTGAGTGGAAGTCACACATCACAGAGCCGTTTCTCAGAAAGCTTCTTTCCAGATTTCATCTGAGGATATTTCCTTTTTCACAATAGCCCTCTAAGGGCTTCCAAATATCACTTTGCCAATTCCACAAGAACTGTCTTGGCGAAAGGCTTCTTGAGGGGAAAGCTGTAACTCTGTGAGATGATTTCACAGAACACAAAGAAGTTTCTCAGAAAGCTTCTTTCTCTTTGTTATCGGAGGATATATCCTTTGGACCTATAGTCTTCAAAGGGATCCGAAATATCTGTTCTCAGATTCCACAGAAATAAGGCTAGCAAAGAGATCCACGAAATACAGATGTAACTCTGTGAGATGAATGAACAGAACACTAAGCAGTTTCTCAGAAAGCTAGTTTCCAGATTTCATCTGAGGATATTTCCTTTTTCACCATAGCCCTCTATGGGCTGCCAAATATCACTTTGCCAATTCCACAAGAACTGTCTTAGCGAAAGGCTTCTTGAGGGGAAAGCTGTAACTCTGTGAGATGATTTCACAGAACACAAAGAAGTTTCTCAGAAAGCTTCTTTCTCTTTGTTATCGGAGGATATTTCCTTTGGCCCTATAGTCTTCAAAGGGATCCGAAATATCTGTTCTCAGGTTCCACAGAAATAAGGCTAGCAAAGAGATTCACGAAATACAGATGTAACTCTGTGAGATGAATGAACAGAACACTAAGCAGTTTCTCAGAAAGCTAGTTTCCAGATTTCATCTGAGGATATTTCCTTTTTCACCATAGCCCTCTATGGGCTGCCAAATATCACTTTGCCAATTCCCTAAGAACTGTCTTAGCGAAAGGCTTCTTGAGGGGAAAGCTGTAACTCTGTGAGATGATTTCACAGAACACAAAGAAGTTTCTCAGAAAGCTTCTTTCTCTTTGTTATCGGAGGATATTTCCTTTGGCCTTATAGTCTTCAAAGGGATCCGAAATATCTGTTCTCAGATTCCACAGAAATAAGGCTAGCAAAGAGATCCACGAAATACAGATGTAACTCTGTGAGTGGAAGTCACACATCACAGAGCAGTTTCTCTGAATGCTTCTTTCCAGATTTCATCTGAGGATATTTCCTTTTTCACAATAGCCCTCTATGGGCTTCAAAATATCATTTTACCAATTCCACAAGAACTGTCTTAGCGAAAGGCTTCTTGAGGGGAAAGCTGTAACTCTGTGATATGATTTCACAGAACACAAAGAAGTTTCTCAGAAAGCTTCTTTCTCTCTGTTATCGGAGGATATTTCCTTTGTCCCTATAGTCTTCAAAGGGATCCGAAATATCTGTTCTCAGATTCCACAGAAATAAGGCTAGCAAAGAGATCCACGAAATACAGATGTAACTCTGTGAGATGAATGAACAGAACACTAAGCAGTTTCTCAGAAAGCTTCTTTCCAGATTTCATCTGAGGATATTTCCTTTTTCACCATAACCCACTATGGGCTTCCAAATATCACTTTGCCAATTCCACAAGAACTGTCTTAGCGAAAGGCTTCTTGAGGGGAAAGCTGTAACTCTGTTGGATGATTTCACAGAACACAAAGAAGTTTCTCAGAAAGCTTCCTTCTCTTTGTTATCGGAGGATATTTCATTTGGCCCTATAGACTTCAAAGGGATCCGAAATATCTGTTCTCAGATTCCACAGAAATAAGGCTAGCAAAGAGATCCACGAAATACAGATGTAACTCTGTGAGTGGAGGTCACACATCACAGAGCAGTTTCTCAGAAAGCTTCTTTCCAGATTTCATCTGAGGATATTTCCTTTTTCACCATAGCCCTCTATGGGCTTCCAAATATCACTTTGCCAATTCCACAAGAACTGTCTTAGCGAAAGGCTTCTTGAGGGGAAAGCTGTAACTCTGTGAGATGATTTCACAGAACACAAAGTAGTTTCTCAGAAAGCTTCCTTCTCTTTGTTATCGGAGGATATTTCCTTTGGCCCTATAGTCTTCAAAGGGATCCGAAATATCTGTTCTCAGATTCCACAGAAATAAGGCTAGCAAAGAGATCCACGAAATACAGATGTAACTCTCTGAGATGAATGGAAACAACACTTAGCAGTTTCTCAGAAAGCTTCTTCCTGATTTCATCTGAGGATATTTCCTTTTTCACCATAGCCCTCTATGGGCTTCCAAATATCACTTTGCCAATTCCACAAGAACCGTCTTAGCGAAAGGCTTCTTGAGCAGAAAGCTGTATCTCTGTGAGATGATTTCACAGAACACAAAGAAGTTTCTCAGAAAGCTTCCTTCTCTTTGTTATCGGAGGACATTTCCTTTGGCCCTATAATCTTCAAAGGGATCCGAAATATCTGTTCTCATATTCCACAGAAATAAGGCTAGCAAAGAGATCCACGAAATACAGATGCAACCCTGTGAGATGAATGAACAGAACACTAAGCAGTTTCTCAGAAAGCTTCTTTCCAGATTTCATCTGAGGATATTTCCTTTTTCACCATAGACCTTTATGGGCTGCCAAATATCACTTTGCCAATTCCACAAGAACTGTCTTAGCGAAAGGCTTCTTGAGGGGAAAGCTGTAACTCTGTGAGATGATTTCACAGAACACAAAGAAGTTTCTCAGAAAGCTTCCTTCTCTTTGTTATCGGAGGATATATCCTTTGGCCCTATAGTCTTCAAAGGGATCCGAAATATCTGTTCTCAGATTCCACAGAAATAAGGCTAGCAAAGAGATCCACGAAATACAGATGTAACTCTGTGAGATGAATGAACAGAACACTAAGCAGTTTCTCAGAAAGCTTCTTTCCAGATTTCATCTGAGGATATTTCCTTTTTCACCATAGCCCTCTATGGGCTGCCAAATATCACTTTGCCAATTCCACAAGAACTGTCTTAGCGAAAGGCTTCTTGAGGGGAAAGCTGTAACTATGTGAGATTATTTACGAGAACACAAAGAAGTTTCTCAGAAAGCTTCCTTCTCTTTGTTATCGGAGGATATTTCCTTTGGCCCTATAGTCTTCAAAAGGATCCGAAATATATGTTCTCAGATTCCACAGAAATAAGGCTAGCAAAGAGATCCACGAAATACAGATGTAACTCTGTAAGTGGAAGTCACACATCACAGAGGAGTTTCTCAGAAAGCTTCTTTCCAGATTTTATCTGAGGATATTTCCTTTTTCACCTTAGCCCTCTATGGGCTTCCAAATATCACTTTGCCAATTCCACAAGAACTGTCTTAGCGAAAGGCTTCTTGAGGGGAAAGCTGTAACTCTGTGAGATGATTTCACTGAACACAAAGAAGTTTCTCAGAAAGCTTCTTTCTCTGTGTTATCGGAGGATATTTCCATTGGCCCTATAGTCTTCCAAGGGATCCGAAATATCTGTTCTCAGATTCCACAGAAATAAGGCTAGCAAATAGATCCACGAAATAAAGATGTAACTCTGTGAGATGAATGAACAGAACACTAAGCAGTTTCTCAGAAAGCTTCTTTCCAGATTTCATCTGAGGATATTTCCTTTTTCATCATAGCCCTCTAGGGGTTCCAAATATCACTTTGCCAATTCCACAAGAACTGTCTTAGCGAAAGGCTTCTTGAGGGGAAAGCTGTAACTCTGTGAGATGATTTCACAGAACACAAAGAAGTTTCTCGGAAAGCTTCCTTCTCTTTGTTATCGGAGGATATTTCCTTTGTCCCTATAGTCTTCAAAGGGATCCGAAATATCTGTTCTCAGATTCCACAGAAATAAGGCTAGCAAAGAGATCCATGAAATACAGATGTAACTCTCTGAGATGAATGAACAGAACACTTAGCAGTTTCTCAGAAAGCTTCTTTCCAGATTTCATCTGAGGATATTTCCTTTTACACCATAGCCCTCTATGGGCTTCCAAATATCACTTTGCCAATTCCACAAGAACTGTCTTAGCGAAAGGCCTCTTGAGGGGAAAGCTGTAACTCTGTGAGATGATTTCACAGAACACAAAGAAGTTTCTCAGAAAGCTTCCTTCTCTTTGTTATCGGAGGACATTTCCTTTGTCCCTATAGTCTTCAAAGGGATCCGAAATATCTGTTCTCAGATTCCACAGAAATAAGGCTAGCAAAGAGATCCACGAAATACAGATGCAACCCTGTGAGATGAATGAACAGAATACTAAGCAGTTTCTCAGAAAGCTTCTTTCCAGATTTCATCTGAGGATATTTCCTTTTAAACCATAGCCCTCTACGGGCTGCCAAATATCACTTTGCCAATTCCACAAGAACTGTCTTAGCGACAGGCTTCTTGAGGGGAAAGCTGTAACTCTGTGAGATGATTTCACAGAACACAAAGCAGTTTCTCAGAAAGCTTCCTTCTCTTTGTTATCGGAGGATATTTCCTTTGGCCCTATAGTCTTCAAAGGGATCCGAAATATCTGTTCTCATATTCCACAGAAATAAGGCTAGCAAAGAGATCCACGAAATACAGATGTAACTCTGTGAGATGAATGAACAGAACACTAAGCAGTTTCTCAGAAAGCTAGTTTCCAGATTTCATCTGAGGATATTTCCTTTTTCACCATAGCCCTCTATGGGCTGCCAAATATCACTTTGCCAATTCCACAAGAACTGTCTTAGCGAAAGGCTTCTTGAGGGGAAATCTGTAACTCTGTGAGATGATTTCACAGAACACAAAGAAGTTTCTCAGAAAGCTTCTTTATCTTTGTTATCGGAGGATATTTCCTTTGGCCCTATAGTCTTCAAAGGGTTCCGAAATATCTGTTCTCAGATTCCACAGAAATAAGGCTAGCAAAGAGATCCACGAAATACAGATGTAACTCTGTGAGTGGAAGTCACACATCACAGAGCAGTTTCTCAGAAAGCTTCTTTCCAGATTTCATCTGAGGATATTTCCTTTTTCACCATAGCCCTCTAGGGGCTTCCAAATATCACTTTGCCAATTCCCCAAGAACTGTCTTTGCGAAAGGCTTCTTGAGGGGAAAGCTGTAACTCTGTGAGATGATTTCACAGAACACAAAGAAGTTTCTCAGAAAGCTTCTTTTTCTTTGTTATCGGAGGATATTTCCTTTGTCCCTTTAGTCTTCAAAGGGATCCGAAATATCTGTTCTCAGATTCTACAGAAATAAAGAGAGCAATGAGATACACGAAATACAGATGTAACTCTGTGAGATGAATGAACAGAACACTAAGCAGTTTCTAAGAAAGCTTCTTTCCAGATTTCACCTGAGGATATTTCCTTTTTCACCATTGCCCTCTATGGGCTTCCAAATATCACTTTGCCAATTCCACAAGAACTGTCTTAGCGAAAGGCCTCTTGAGGGGAAAGCTGTAACTCTGTGAGATGATTTCACAGAACACAAAGAAGTTTCTCAGAAAGCTTCCTTCTCTTTGTTATCGGAGGATAATTCCTTTGGCCCTATAGTCTTCAAAGGGATACGAAATATCTGTTCTCAGATTCCACGGAAATAAAGCTAGCAAAGAGATCCACGAAATACAGATGTAACTCTGTGAGTGGAAGTCACACATCACCGAGCAGTTTCTCTGAAAGCTTCTTTCCAGATTTCATCTGAGGATATTTCCTTTTTCACAATAGCCCTCTATGGGCTTCCAAATATCACTTTACCAATTCCACAAGAACTGTCTTAGCGAAAGGCTTCTTGAGGGGAAAGCTGTAACTCTGTGAGATGATTTCACAGAACACAAAGAAGTTTCTCAGAAAGCTTCTTTCTCTGTGTTATCGGAGGATATTTCCATTGGCCTTATAGTCTTCTAAGGGATCCGAAATATCTGTTCTCAGATTCCACAGAAATAAGGCTAGCAAAGAGATCCACGAAATACAGATGTAACTCTGTGAGATGAATGAACAGAACACTAAGCAGTTTCTCAGAAAGCTTCTTAACAGATTTCATCTGAGGATATTTCCTTTTTCACCGTAGCCCTCTATGGGCTTCCAAATATCACTTTGCCAATTCCACAAGAACTGTATTAGCGAAAGGCCTCTTGAGGGGAAAGCTGTAACTCTGTGAGATGATTTCACAGAACACCAAGAAGTTTCTCAGAAAGCTTCCTTCTCTTTGTTATCGGAGGACATTTCCTTTGGCCCTATAGTCTTCAAAGGGATCCGAAATATCTGTTCTCAGATTCCACAGAAATAAGGCTAGCAAAGAGATCCACGAAATACAGATGCAACCCTGTGAGATGTATGAACAGAACACTAAGCAGTTTCTCAGAAAGCTTCATTCCAGATTTCATCTGAGGATATTTCCTTTTTCACCATAGCCCTCTATGGGCTGCCAATTATCACTTTGCCAATTCCACAAGAACTGTCTTAGCGAGAGGCTTCTTGAGGTGAAAGCTGTAACTCTGTGAGATGATTTCACAGAACACAAAGCAGTTTCTCAGAAAGCTTCCTTCTCTTTGTTATCGGAGGATATTTCCTTTGGCCCTATAGTCTTCAAAGGGATTCGAAATATCTGTTCTCAGATTCCATAGAAATAAGGCTAGCAAAGAGATCCACGATATACAGATGTAACTCTGTGAGTGGAAGTCACACATCACAGAGCAGTTTCTCAGAAAGCTTCTTTCCAGATTTCATCTGAGGATATTTCCTTTTTCACCATAGACCTTTATGGGCTGCCAAATATCACTTTGCCAATTCCACAAGAACTGTCTTAGCGAAAGGCTTCTTGAGGGGAAAGCTGTAACTCTGTGATATGATTTCACAGAACACAAAGAAGTTTCTCAGAAAGCTTCTTTCTCTCTGTTATCGGAGGATATTTCCTTTGCCCCTATAGTCTTCAAAGGGATCCGAAATATCTGTTCTCAGATTCCACAAAAATAAGGCTAGCAAAGAGATTCACGAAATACAGATGTAACTCTGTGTGATGAATGAACAGAACACTAAGCAGTTTCTCAGAAAGCTTCTTTCCAGATTTCATCTGAGGATATTTCCTTTTTCACCATAACCCACTATGGGCTTCCAAATATCACTTTGCCAATTCCACAAGAACTGTCTTAGCGAAAGGATTCTTGAGGGGAAAGCTGTAACTCAGTGAGATGATTTCACTGAACACAAAGAAGTTTCTCAGAAAGCTTCTTTCTCTGTGTTATCGGAGGATATTTCCATTGGCCTTATTGTCTTCTAAGTGATCCGAAATATCTGTTCTCAGATTCCACAGAAATAAGGCTAGCAAAGAGATCCACGAAATACAGATGTAACTCTGTGAGATGAATGAACAGAACACTAAGCAGTTTCTCAGAAAGCTTCTTTCCAGATTTCATCTGAGGATATTTCCTTTTTCACCATAGCCCTCTATGGGCTTCCAAATATCACTTTGCCAATTCCACAAGAACTGTCTTAGCGAAAGGCCTCTTGAGGGGAAAGCTGTAACTCTGTGAGATGATTTCACAGAACACAAGGAAGTTTCTCAGAAAGCTTCCTTCTCTTTGTTATCGGAGGACATTTCCTTTCGCCCTATAGTCTTCAAAGGGATCCGAAATATCTGTTCTCAGATTCCACAGAAATAAGGCTAGCAAAGAGATCCACGAAATACAGATGCAACCCTGTGAGATGAATGAACAGAACACTAAGCAGTTTCTCAGAAAGCTTCATTCCAGATTTCATCTGAAGATATTTCCTTTTTCACCATAGCCCTCTATGGGCTGCCAAATATCACTTTGCCAATTCCACAAGAACTGTCTTAGCGACAGGCTTCTTGAGGGGAAAGCTGTAACTCTGTGAGATGATTTCACAGAACACAAAGCAGTTTCTCAGAAAGCTTCCTTCTCTTTGTTATCGGAGGATATTTCCTTTGGCCCTATAGTCTTCAAAGGGATTCGAAATATCTGTTCTCAGATTCCACAGAAATAAGGCTAGCAAAGAGATCCACGAAATACAGATGTAACTCTGTGAGTGGAAGTCACACATCACAGAGCAGTTTCTCAGAAAGCTTCTTTCCAGATTTCATCTGAGGATATTTCCTTTTTCACCATAGACCTTTATGGGCTGCCAAATATCACTTTGCCAATTCCACAAGAACTGTCTTAGCGAAAGGCTTCTTGAGGGCAAAGCTGTAACTCTGTGAGATGATTTCACAGAACACAAAGAAGTTTCTCAGAAAGCTTCCTTCTCTTTGTTATCGGAGGATATATCCTTTGGCCCTATAGTCTTCAAAGGGATCCGAAATATCTGTTCTCAGATTCCACAGAAATAAGGCTAGCAAAGAGATCCACGAAATAGAGATGTAACTCTGTGAGATGAATGAACAGAACACTAAGCAGTTTCTCAGAAAGCTAGTTTCCAGATTTCATCGGAGGATATTTCCTTTTTCACCATAGCCCTCTATGGGCTGCCAAATATCACTTTGCCAATTCCACAAGAACTGTCTTAGTGAAAGGCTTCTTGAGGGGAAAGCTGTAACTCTGTGAGATGATTTCACAGAACACAAAGAAGTTTCTCAGAAAGCTTCTTTCTCTTTGTTATCGGAGGATATTTCCTTTGGCCCTATAGTCTTCAAAGGGATCCGAAATATCTGTTCTCAGATTCCACAGAAATAAGGCTAGCAAAGAGATCCACGAAATACAGATGTAACTCTGTGAGTGGAAGTCACACATCACAGAGCCGTTTCTCAGAAAGCTTCTTTAAGGATTTCATCTGAGGATATTTCCTTTTTCACCATAGCCCTCTATGGACTTCCAAATATCACTTTGCCAATTCCCCAAGAACTGTCTTAGCGAAAGGCTTCTTGAGGGGAAAGCTGTAACTCTGTGAGATGATTTCACAGAACACAAAGAAGTTTCTCAGAAAGCTTCTTTTTCTTTGTTATCGGAGGATATTTCCTTTGTCCCTTTAGTCTTCAAAGGGATCCGAAATATCTGTTCTCAGATTCTACAGAAATAAGGATAGCAAAGAGATCCACGAAATACAGATGTAACTCTGTGAGACGAATGAACAGAACACTAAGCAGTTTCTAAGAAAGCTTCTTTCCAGATTTCACCTGAGGATATTTCCTTTTTCACCATAGCCCTCTATGGGCTTCCAAATATCACTTTGCCAATTCCAAAAGAACTGTCTTAGAGAAAGGCTTCTTGAGGGGAAAGCTGTAACTATGTGAGATGATTTAAGAGAACACAAAGAAGTTTCTCAGAAAGCTTCCTTCTCTTTGTTATCGGAGGATATTTCCTTTGGCCCTATAGTCTTCAAAGGGATCCGAAATATCTGTTCTCAGATTCCACAGAAATAAGGCTAGCAAAGAGATCCACGAAATACAGATGTAACTCTGTGAGTGGAAGTCACACATCACAGAGCCGTTTCTCAGAAAGCTTCTTTACGGATTTCATCTGAGGATATTTCCTTTTTCACCATAGCCCTCTATGGACTTCCAAATATCACTTTGCCAATTCCACAAGAACTGTCTTAGCGAAAGGCTTCTTGAGGGGAAAGCTGTAACTCTGTGAGATGATTTCACAGAACACAAAGAAGTTTCTCAGAAAGCTTCTTTTTCTTTGTTATCGGAGGATATTTCCTTTGTCCCTTTAGTCTTCAAAGGGATCCGAAATATCTGTTCTCAGATTCTACAGAAATAAGGATAGCAAAGAGATCCACGAAATACAGATGTAACTCTGTGAGATGAATGAACAGAACACTAAGCAGTTTCTAAGAAAGCTTCTTTCCAGATTTCACCTGAGGATATTTCCTTTTTCACCATAGCCCTCTATGGGCTTCCAAATATCACTTTGCCAATTCCAAAAGAACTGTCTTAGAGAAAGGCTTCTTGAGGGGAAAGCTGTAACTATGTGAGATGATTTAAGGGAACACAAAGAAGTTTCTCAGAAAGCTTCCTTCTCTTTGTTATCGGAGGATATTTCCTTTGGCCCTATAGTCTTCAAAGGGATCCGAAATATCTGTTCTCAGATTCCACAGAAATAAGGCTAGCAAAGAGATCCACGAAATACAGATGTAACTCTGTAAGTGAAAGTTACACATCACAGAGCAGTTTCTCAGAAAGCTTCTTTCCAGATTTCATCTGAGGATATTTCCTTTTTCCCCATAGCCCTGTATGGGCTTCCAAATATCACTTTGCCAATTCCACAAGAACTGTCTTAGCGAAAGGCCTCTTGAGGGGAAAGCTGTAACTCTGTGAGATGATTTCACAGAACACAAAGAAGTTTCTCAGAAAGCTTCCTTCTCTTTGTTATCGGAGGATATTTCCTTTGTCCCTATAGTCTTCAAAGGGATCCGAAATATCTGTTCTCAGATTCCACAGAAATAAGGCTAGCAAAGAGATCCACGAAATACAGATGTAACTCTCTGAGATGAATGAACAGAACACTTAGCAGTTTCTCAGAAAGCTTCTTTCCAGATTTCATCTGAGGATATTTCCTTTTACACCATAGCCCTCTATGGGCTTCCAAATATCACTTTGCCAATTCCACAACAACTGTCTTAGCGAAAGGCCTCTTGAGGGGAAAGCTGTAACTCTGTGAGATGATTTCACAGAACACAAAGAAGTTTCTCAGAAAGCTTCCTTCTCTTTGTTATCGGAGGACATTTCCTTTGTCCCTATTGTCTTCAAAGGGATCCGAAATATCTGTTCTCAGATTCCACAGAAATAAGGCTAGCAAAGAGATCCACGAAATACAGATGCAACACTGTGAGATGAATGAACAGAATACTAAGCAGTTTCTCAGAAAGCTTCTTTCCAGATTTCATCTGAGGATATTTCCTTTTTCACCATAGCCCTCTACGGGCTGCCAAATATCACTTTGCCAATTCCACAAGAACTGTCTTAGCGACAGGCTTCTTGAGGGGAAAGCTGTAACTCTGTGAGATGATTTCACAGAACACAAAGCAGTTTCTCAGAAAGCTTCCTTCTCTTTGTTATCGGAGGATATTTCCTTTGGCCCTATAGTCTTCAAATGGATCCGAAATATCTGTTCTCATATTCCACAGAAATAAGGCTAGCAAAGAGATCCACGAAATACAGATGTAACTCTGTGAGATGAATGAACAGAACACTAAGCAGTTTCTCAGAAAGCTAGTTTCCAGATTTCATCTGAGGATATTTCCTTTTTCACCATAGCCCTCTATGGGCTGCCAAATATCACTTTGCCAATTCCACAAGAACTGTCTTAGCGAAAGGCTTCTTGAGGGGAAAGCTGTAACTCTGTGAGATGATTTCACAGAACACAAAGAAGTTTCTCAGAAAGCTTCTTTCTCTTTGTTATCGGAGGATATTTCCTTTGGCCCTATAGTCTTCAAAGGGTTCCGAAATATCTGTTCTCAGATTCCACAGAAATAAGGCTAGCAAAGAGATCCACGAAATACAGATGTAACTCTGTGAGTGGAAGTCACACATCACAGAGCAGTTTCTCAGAAAGCTTCTTTCCAGATTTCATCTGAGGATATTTCCTTTTTCACCATAGCCCTCTAGGGGCTTCCAAATATCACTTTGCCAATTCCACAAGAACTGTCTTAGCGAAAGGCTTCTTGAGGGGAAAGCTGTAACTCTGTGAGATGATTTCACAGAACACAAAGAAGTTTCTCAGAAAGCTTCTTTTTCTTTGTTATCGGAGGATATTTCCTTTGTCCCTTTAGTCTTCAAAGGGATCCGAAATATCTGTTCTCAGATTCTACAGAAATAAAGAGAGCAATGAGATCCACGAAATACAGATGTAACTCTGTGAGATGAATGAACAGAACACTAAGCAGTTTCTAAGAAAGCTTCTTTCCAGATTTCACCTGAGGATATTTCCTTTTTCACCATAGCCCTCTATGGGCTTCCAAATATCACTTTGCCAATTCCACAAGAACTGTCTTAGCGAAAGGCTTCTTGAGGGGAAAGCTGTAACTCTGTGAGATGATTTCACAGAACACAAAGAAGTTTCTCAGAAAGCTTCCTTCTCTTTGTTATCGGAGGATAATTCCTTTGGCCCTATAGTCTTCAAAGGGATACGAAATATCTGTTCTCAGATTCCACGGAAATAAAGCTAGCAAAGAAATCCACGAAATACAGATGTAACTCTGTGAGTGGAAGTCACACATCACCGAGCAGTTTCTCTGAAAGCTTCTTTCCAGATTTCATCTGAGGATATTTCCTTTTTCACAATAGCCCTCTATGGGCTTCCAAATATCACTTTACCAATTCCACAAGAACTGTCTTAGCGAAAGGCTTCTTGAGGGGAAAGCTGTAACTCTGTGAGATGATTTCACAGAACACAAAGAAGTTTCTCAGAAAGCTTCTTTCTCTGTGTTATCGGAGGATATTTCCATTGGCCTTATAGTCTTCTAAGGGATCCGAAATATCTGTTCTCAGATTCCACAGAAATAAGGCTAGCAAAGAGATCCACGAAATACAGATGTAACTCTGTGAGATGAATGAACAGAACACTAAGCAGTTTCTCAGAAAGCTTCTTTCCAGATTTCATCTGAGGATATTTCCTTTTTCACCGTAGCCCTCTATGGGCTTCCAAATATCACTTTGCCAATTCCACAAGAACTGTATTAGCGAAAGGCCTCTTGAGGGGAAAGCTGTAACTCTGTGAGATGATTTCACAGAACACAAAGAAGTTTCTCAGAAAGCTTCCTTCTCTTTGTTATCGGAGGACATTTCCTTTGGCCCTATAGTCTTCAAAGGGATCCGAAATATCTGTTCTCAGATTCCACAGAAATAAGGCTAGCAAAGAGATCCACGAAATACAGATGCAACCCTGTGAGATGAATGAACAGAACACTAAGCAGTTTCTCAGAAAGCTTCATTCCAGATTTCATCTGAGGATATTTCCTTTTTCACCATAGCCCTCTATGGGCTGCCAATTATCACTTTGCCAATTCCACAAGAACTGTCTTAGCGACAGGCTTCTTGAGGGGAAAGCTGTAACTCTGTGAGATGATTTCACAGAACACAAAGCAGTTTCTCAGAAAGCTTCCTTCTCTTTGTTATCGGAGGATATTTCCTTTGGCCCTATAGTCTTCAAAGGGATTCGAAATATCTGTTCTCAGATTCCACAGAAATAAGGCTAGCAAAGAGATCCACGAAATACAGATGTAACTCTGTGAGTGGAAGTCACACATCACAGAGCAGTTTCTCAGAAAGCTTCTTTCCAGATTTCATCTGAGGATATTTCCTTTTTCACCATAGACCTTTATGGGCTGCCAAATATCACTTTGCCAATTCCACAAGAACTGTCTTAGCGAAAGGCTTCTTGAGGGGAAAGCTGTAACTCTGTGATATGATTTCACAGAACACAAAGAAGTTTCTCAGAAAGCTTCTTTCTCTCTGTTATCGGAGGATATTTCCTTTGCCCCTATAGTCTTCAAAGGGATCCGAAATATCTGTTCTCAGATTCCACAAAAATAAGGCTAGCAAAGAGATCCACGAAATACAGATGTAACTCTGTGTGATGAATGAACAGAACACTAAGCAGTTTCTCAGAAAGCTTCTTTCCAGATTTCATCTGAGGATACTTCCTTTTTCACCATAACCCACTATGGGCTTCCAAATATCACTTTGCCAATTCCACAAGAACTGTCTTAGCGAAAGGATTCTTGAGGGGAAAGCTGTAACTCAGTGAGATGATTTCACTGAACACAAAGAAGTTTCTCAGAAAGCTTCTTTCTCTGTGTTATCGGAGGATATTTCCATTGGCCTTATAGTCTTCTAAGTGATCCGAAATATCTGTTCTCAGATTCCACAGAAATAAGGCTAGCAAAGAGATCCACGAAATACAGATGTAACTCTGTGAGATGAATGAACAGAACACTAAGCAGTTTCTCAGAAAGCTTCTTTCCAGATTTCATCTGAGGATATTTCCTTTTTCACCATAGCCCTCTATGGGCTTCCAAATATCACTTTTCCAATTCCACAAGAACTGTCTTAGCGAAAGGCCTCTTGAGGGGAAAGCTGTAACTCTGTGAGATGATTTCACAGAACACAAGGAAGTTTCTCAGAAAGCTTCCTTCTCTTTGTTATCGGAGGACATTTCCTTTGGCCCTATAGTCTTCAAAGGGATCCGAAATATCTGTTCTCAGATTCCACAGAAATAAGGCTAGCAAAGAGATCCACGAAATACAGATGCAACCCTGTGAGATGAATAAAAAGAACAATAAGCAGTTTCTCAGAAAGCTTCATTCCAGATTTCATCTGAAGATATTTCCTTTTTCACCATAGCCCTCTATGGGCTGCCAAATATCACTTTGCCAATTCCACAAGAACTGTCTTAGCGACAGGCTTCTTGAGGGGAAAGCTGTAACTCTGTGAGATGATTTCACAGAACACAAAGCAGTTTCTCAGAAGCTTCCTTCTCTTTGTTATCGGAGGATATTTCCTTTGGCCCTATAGTCTTCAAAGGGATTCGAAATATCTCTTCTCAGATTCCACAGAAATAAGGCTAGCAAAGAGATCCACGAAATACAGATGTAACTCTGTGAGTGGAAGTCACACATCACAGAGCAGTTTCTCAGAAAGCTTCTTTCCAGATTTCATCTGAGGATATTTCCTTTTTCACCATAGACCTTTATGGGCTGCCAAATATCACTTTGCCAATTCCACAAGAACTGTCTTAGCGAAAGGCTTCTTGAGGGCAAAGCTGTAACTCTGTGAGATGATTTCACAGAACACAAAGAAGTTTCTCAGAAAGCTTCTTTTTCTTTGTTATCGGAGGATATTTCCTTTGTCCCTTTAGTCTTCAAAGGGATCCGAAATATCTGTTCTCAGATTCTACAGAAATAAGGATAGCAAAGAGATCCACGAAATACAGATGTAACTCTGTGAGATGAATGAACAGAACACTAAGCAGTTTCTAAGAAAGCTTCTTTCCAGATTTCACCTGAGGATATTTCCTTTTTCACCATAGCCCTCTATGGGCTTCCAAATATCACTTTGCCAATTCCAAAAGAACTGTCTTAGAGAAAGGCTTCTTGAGGGGAAAGCTGTAACTATGTGAGATGATTTCAGAGAACACAAAGAAGTTTCTCAGAAAGCTTCCTTCTCTTTGTTATCGGAGGATAATTCCTTTGGCCCTATAGTCTTCAAAGGGATCCGAAATATCTGTTCTCAGATTCCACAGAAATAAGGCTAGCAAAGAGATCCACGAAATACAGATGTAACTCTGTAAGTGGAAGTCACACATCACAGAGCAGTTTCTCAGAAAGCTTCTTTCCAGATTTCATCTGAGGATATTTCCTTTTTCACCATAGCCCTGTATGGGCTTCCAAATATCACTTTGCCAATTCCACAAGAACTGTCTTAGCGAAAGGCTTCTTGAGGGGAAAGCTGTAACTCTGTGAGATGATTTCACAGAACACAAAGAAGTTTCTCAGAAAGCTTCCTTCTCTTTGTTATCGGAGGATAATTCCTTTGGCCCTATAGTCTTCAAAGGGATACGAAATATCTGTTCTCAGATTCCACAGAAATAAAGCTAGCAAAGAGATCCACGAAATACAGATGTAACTCTGTGAGTGGAAGTCACACATCACAGAGCAGTTTCTCTGAAAGCTTCTTTCCAGATTTCATCTGAGGATATTTCCTTTTTCACAATAGCCCTCTATGGGCTTCCAAATATCACTTTACCAATTCCACAAGAACTGTCTTAGCGAAAGGCTTCTTGAGGGGAAAGCTGTAACTCTGTGATATGATTTCACAGAACACAAAGAAGTTTCTCAGAAAGCTTCTTTCTCTCTGTTATCGGAGGATATTTCCTTTGTCCCTATAGTCTTCAAAGGGATCCGAAATATCTGTTCTCAGATTCCACAAAAATAAGGCTAGCAAAGAGATCCACGAAATACAGATGTAACTCTGTGAGATGAATGAACAGAACACTAAGCAGTTTCTCAGAAAGCTTCTTTCCAGATTTCATCTGAGGATATTTCCTTTTTCACCATAACCCACTATGGGCTTCCAAATATCACTTTGCCAATTCCACAAGAACTGTCTTAGCGAAAGGCTTCTTGAGGGGAAAGCTGTAACTCTGTTGGATGATTTCACAGAACACAAAGAAGTTTCTCAGAAAGCTTCATTCTCTTTGTTATCGGAGGATATTTCATTTGGCCCTATAGACTTCAAAGGGATCCGAAATATCTGTTCTCAGATTCCACAGAAATAAGGCTAGCAAGGAGATCCACGAAATACAGCTGTAACTCTGTGAGATGATTTCACTGAACACAAAGAAGTTTCTCAGAAAGCTTCTTTCTCTGTGTTATCGGAGGATATTTCCCTTACTCCTATAATCTTCAAAGGGATCCGAACTATCTGTTCTCAGAATCCACAGAAATAAGGCTAGCAAAGAGAACCACGAAACAGAGATGTAACTCTGTGAGTGGAAGTCACACATCACAGAGCAGTTTCTGAGAAAGCTTCTTTCCAGATTTCATCTGAGGATATTTCCTTTTTCACCATAGCCTTCTATGGGCTTCCAAATATCACTTTGCCAATTCCACAAGAACTGTCTTAGCGAAAGGCTCTTGAGGGGAAAGCTGTAACTCTGTGAGATGATTTCACAGAACACAAAGAAGTTTCTCAGAAAGCTTCTTTCCCTTTATTATCGGAGGATATTTCCTTTGGCCCTATAGTCTTCAAAGGGATCCGAAATATCTGTGCTCAGATTCCAAAGAAATAAGGCTAGCAAAGAGATCCACGAAATACAGATGTAACACTGTGAGATGAATGAACAGAAAACTAAGCAGTTTCTCAGAAAGCTTCTTTCCAGATTTCATCTGAGGATATTTCCTTTTTCACCATAGCCCTCTATGGGCTTCTAAATATCACTTTGCCAATTCCACAAGAACTGTCTTAGCGAAAGGCTTCTTGAGGGGAAAGCTGTAACACTGTGAGATTATTTCACAGAACACAAAGAAGTGTCTCAGAAAGCTTCCTTCTCTTTGTTATCGGAGGATATTTCCTTTGGCCCTATTGTCTTCAAAGGGATCCGAAATATCTGTTCTCAGATTCCACAGAAATAAGGTTAGCAAAGAGATCCACGATATACAGATGTAACTCTGTGAGTGGAAGTCACACATCACAGAGC
The DNA here is from genome assembly GCF_043159975.1 of Macaca nemestrina. Lineage (NCBI taxonomy): Eukaryota > Metazoa > Chordata > Mammalia > Primates > Cercopithecidae > Macaca > Macaca nemestrina. Next base: position 101,778,909 of record NC_092132.1, on the reverse strand, counting down.
AGTTTCTCAGAAAGTTTCTTTCCAGATTTCATCTGAGGATATTTCCTTTTTCACCATAGCCCTCTATGGGCTTCCTAATATCACTTTGCCAATTCCACAAGAACTGTCTTTTCGAAAGGCTTCTTGAGGGGAAAGCTGTAACTCTGTGAGATGATTTCACAGAACACAAAGAAGTTTCTCAGAAAGCTTCCTTCTCTTTGTTATCGGAGGATATTTCCTTTGGCCCTATAGACTTCAAAGGGATCCGAAATATCTGTTCTCAGATTCCACAGACATAAGGCTGCAAAGAGATCCACGAAATACAGATGTAACTTTCTGAGTGGAAGTCACACATCACAGAGCAGTTTCTCAGAAAGCTTCTTTCCAGATTTCATCTGAGGATATTTCCTTTTTCACCATAGCCCTCTATGGGCTTCCAAATATCACTTTGCCAATTCCACAAGAACTGTCTTATCGAAAGGCTTCTTGAAGGGAAAGCTGTAACTCTGTGAGATGAGTTCACAGAAAACAAAGAAGTTTCTCAGAAAGCTTCTTTCTCTTTGTTATCGGAGGATATTTCCTTTGGCCCTATAGACTTCAAAGGGATCCGAAATATCTGTTCTCAGATTCCACAGAAATAAGGCTAGCAGAGAGATCCATGAAATACAGATGTAACTCTTTGAGTGGAAGTCACACATCACAGAGCAGTTTCTCAGAAAGCTCCTTTCCAGACTTCATCTGAGGATATTTCCTTTTTCACCATAGACCTCTATGGGCTTCCAATTATCACTTTGCCAATTCCACAACAACTGTCTTAGCGAAAGGCTTCTTGAGGGGAAAGCTGTAACTCTGTGAGATGATTTCACAGAACACAAAGAAGATTCTCAGAAAGCTTCCTTCTCTTTGTTATCGGAGGATAGTCTTCAAAGGGATCCGAAATATCTGTTCTCAGATTCCACAGAAATAAGGCTAGCAAAGTGATCCACGAAATACAGATGTAACTCTGTGAGTGGAAGTCACACATCACAGAGCAGTTTCTCAGAAAGATTCTTTCCAGATTTCATCTGAGGATATTTCCTTTTTCACCGTAGCCCTCTATGGGCTTCCAAATATCACTTTGCCAATTCCACAAGAACTGTCTTAGCAAAAGGCTTCTTGAGTGGAAAGCTGTAACTCCGTGAGATGATTTCACAGAACACAAAGAAGTTTCTCAGAAAGCTTCTTTCTCTTTGTTATCGGAGGTTATTTCCTTTGGCCCTATAGTCTTCAAAGGGATCCGAAATATCTGTTCTCAGATTCCACAGAAATAAGGCTAGCAAAGAGATCCACGAAATACAGATGTAACTCTGTGAGTGGAAGTCACACATCACAGAGCAGTTTCTCAGAAAGCTTCTTTCCAGATTTCATCTGAGGATATTTCCTTTTTCACCATAGCCCTCTATGGGCTTCCAAATATCACTTTGCCAATTCCACAAGAACTGTCTTAGCGAAAGGCTTCTTGAGGGGAAAGCTGTAACTCTGTGAGATGGTTTCACAGAACACAAAAAAGTTTCTCAGAAAGCTTCCTTCTCTTTGTTATCGGAGGATATTTCCTTTGGCCCTATAGTCTTCAAAGGTTTCCGAAATATCTGTTCTCAGATTCCACAGAAATAAGGCTAGCAAAGAGATCCAGGAAATACAGTTGTAACTCTGTGAGATGAATGAACAGAACACTAAGCAGTTTCTCAGAAAGCTTCTTTCCAGATTTCGTCGGAGGATATTTCCTTTTTCACGAAAGCTCTCCATGGGCTTCAAAATATCACTTTACCAATTCCACAAGAACTCTCTTAGCGAAAGGCTTCTTTAGGGGAAAGCTAAAACTCTGTGAGATGATTTCACAGAACACAAAGAAGTTTCTCAGAAAGCTTCTTTCTCTTTGTTATCGGAGGATATTTCCTTTGGCCCTATAGTCTTCAAAGGGAAAGGAAATATCTGTTCTCAGATTCCACAGAAATAAGGCTAGCAAAGAGATCCACGAAATACAGATGTAACTCTGTGAGATGAATGAACAGAACACTAAGCAGTTTCTCAGAAAGCTTCTTTCCAGATCTCATCTGAGGATATTTCCTTTTTCACCATAGCCCTCTAAGGGCTTCCAAATATCACTTTGCCAATTCCACAAGAACTGTCTTAGCGAAAGGCTTCTTGAGGGGAAAGCTGTAACTCTGTGAGATGATTTCACAGAACACAAAGAAGTTTCTCAGAAAGCTTCTTTCTCTTTGTTATCGGAGGATAGTTCCTTCAGCCTTATAGTCTTCAAAGGGATCCGAAATATCTGTTCTCAGATTCCACAGAAATAAGGGTAGCAAAGAGATCCACGAAATACAGATGTAACTCTGTGAGATGAATGAACAGAACACTAAGCAGTTTCTCAGAAAGCTTCTTTCCAGATTTCATCTGAGGATATTTCCTTTTTCACCATAGCCCTCTATGGGCTTCCAAATATCACTTTGCGAATTCCACAAGAACTGTCTTAGCGAAAGGCTTCTTGAGGGGAAAGCTGTAACTCTGTGAGATGATTTCACAGAACACAAAGAAGTTTCTCAGAAAGCTTCCTTCTCTTTGTTATTGGAGGATATTTCCTTTGGCCCTATAGTCTTCAAAGGGATCCGAAATATCTGTTCTCAGATTCCACAGAAATAAGGCTAGCAAAGAGATCCACGAAATACAGATGTAACTCTGTGAGTGGAAGTCACACATCACAGAGCAGTTTCTCAGAAAGCTTCTTTCCAGATTTCATCTGAGGATATTTCCTTTTTCACCATTGCCCTCTATGGGCTTCCAAATATCACTTTGCCAATTCCACAAGAACTGTCTCAGAGAAAGGCTTCTTGAGGGGAAAGCTGTAACTCTGTGAGATGATTTCACTGAACACAAAGAAGTTTCTCAGAAAGCTTCCTTCTCTTTGTTATCGGAGGATATTTCCTTTGGCCCTATAGTCTTCAAAGGGATCCGAAATATCTGTTCTCAGATTCCACAGAAATAAGGCTAGCAAAGAGATCCACGAAACAGAGATGTAACTCTGTGAGTGGAAGTCACACATTACAGAGCAGTTTCTCAGAAAGCTTCTTTCCAGATTTCATCTGAGGATACTTCCTTTTTCACCATAGCCCTCTATGGGCTTCCAAACATCACTTTGCCAATTCCACAAGAACTGTCTTAGCGAAAGGCTTCTTGAGGGGAAAGCTGTAACTCTGTGAGATGGTTTCACAGAACACAAAGAAGTTTCTCAGAAAGCTTCTTTCTCTTTGTTATCGGAGGATATTTCCTTTACTCCTATAGTCTTCAAAGGGATCCGAACTATCTGTTCTCAGATTCCACAGAAATAAGACTAGCAAAGAGAACAACGAAACAGAGATGTAACTCTGTGAGTGGAAGTCACACATCACAGAGCAGTTTCTCAGAAAGCTTCTTTCCAGATTTCATCTGAGGATATTTCCTTTTTCACCATAGCCTTCTATGGGCTTCCAAATATCACTTTGCCAATTCCACAAGAACTGTCTTAGCGAAAGGCTCTTGAGGGGAAAGCTGTATCTCTGTGAGATGATTTCACAGAACACAAAGAAGTTTCTCAGAAAGCTTCCTTCTCTTTGTTATCAGAGGATATTTCCTTTGGCCCTATAGACTTCAAAGGGATCCGAAATATCTGTTCTCAGATTCCACAGAAATAAGGCTAGCAAAGAGATACACGAAATACAGATGTAACTTTTTGAGTGGAAGTCACACATCACAGAGCAGTTTCTCAGAAAGCTTCTTTCCATATTTCATCTGAGGATATTTCCTTTTTCACCATAGCCCTCTATGGGCTTCCAAATATCACTTTGCCAATTCCACAAGAACTGTCTTAGCGAAAGGCTTCTTGAGGGGAAAGCTGTAACTCTGTGAGATGATTTCACAGAACACAAAGAAGTTTCTCAGAAAGCTTCTTTCTCTTTAATATCGGAGGATATTTCCTTTGGCGCTATAGTCTTCAAAGGGATCCGAAATATCTGTGCTCAGATTCCACAGAAATAAGGCTAGCAAAGAGATCCACGAAATACAGATGTAACTCTGTGAGATGAATGAACAGAACACTAAGCAGTTTCTCAGAAAGCTTCTTTCCAGATTCATCTGAGGATATTTCCTTTTTCACCATAGCCCTCTATGGGCTTCCAAATATCACTTTGCCAATTCCACAAGAACTGTCTTAGCGAAAGGCTTCTTGAGGGGAAAGCTGTAACTCTGTGAGATTATTTCACAGAACACAAAGAAGTGTCTCAGAAAGCTTCCTTCTCTTTGTTATCGGAGGATATTTCCTTTGGCCCTATTGTCTTCAAAGGGATCCGAAATATCTGTTCTCAGATTCCACAGAAATAAGGTTAGCAAAGAGATCCACGATATAGAGATGTAACTCTGTGAGTGGAAGTCACACATCACAGAGCAGTTTCTCAGAAATTTTCTTTCCAGATTTCATCTGAGGATATTTCCTTTTTCACCATAGCCCACTATGGGCTTCCAAATATCACTTTGCCAATTCCACAAGAACTGTCTTTTCGAAAGGCTTCTTGAGGGGAAAGCTGTAACTCTGTGAGATGATTTCAGAGAACACAAAGAAGTTTCTCAGAAAGCTTCCTTCTCTTTGTTATCGGAGGATATTTCCTTTGGCCCTATAGACTTCAAAGGGATCCGAAATATCTGTTCTCAGATTCCACAGAAATAAGGCTAGCAAAGAGATCCACGAAATACAGATGTAACTTTCTGAGTGGAAGTCACACATCACAGAGCAGTTTCTCAGAAAGCTTCTTTCCAGATTTCATCTGAGGATATTTCCTTTTTCACCATAGCCTTCTATGGGCTTCCAAATATCACTTTGCCAATTCCACAAGAACTGTCTTATCGAAAGGCTTCTTGAAGGGAAAGCTGTAACTCTGTGAGATGATTTCACAGAACACAAAGAAGTTTCTCAGAAAGCTTCTTTCTCTTTGTTATCGGAGGATAGTTCCTTCAGCCTTATAGTCTTCAAAGGGATCCGAAATATCTGTTCTCAGATTCCACAGAAATAAGGGTAGCAAAGAGATCCACGAAATACAGATGTAACTCTGTGAGATGAATGAACAGAACACTAAGCAGTTTCTCAGAAAGCTTCTTTCCAGATTTCATCTGAGATTATTTCCTTTTTCACCATAGCCCTCTATGGGCTTCGAAATATCACTTTCCCAATTCCACAAGAACTGTCTTAGCGAAAGGCTTTTTGAGGGGAAAGATGTAACTCTGTGAGATGATTTCACAAAACACAAAGAAGTTTCTCAGATAGCTTCTTTCTCTTTATTATCGGTGGATATTTCCTTTGGCCCTATAGTCTTCAAAGGGATCCGATATATCTGTTCTCAGACTCCACAGAAATAAGGCTAGCAAAGAGATCCACGAAACAGAGATGTAACTCTGTGAGTGGAAGTCACACATTACAGAGCAGTTTCTCAGAAAGCTTCTTTCCAGATTTCATCTGAGGATACTACCTTTTTCACCATAGCCTTCTATGGGCTTCCAAATATCACTTTGCCAATTCCACAAGAACTGTCTTAGCGAAAGGCTTCTTGAGGGGAAAGCTGTAACTCTGTGAGATGATTTCACAGAACACAAAGAAGTTTCTCAGAAAGCTTCTTTCTCTTTGTTATCGGAGGATATTTCCTTTGGCCCTATAGTCTTCAAAGGGATCCGAAATATCTGTTCTCAGATTCCACAGAAATAAGGCTAGCAAAGAGATCCACGAAATACAGGTGTAACTCTGTGAGTGAAAGTCACACATCACAGAGCAGTTTCTCAGAAAGGTTCTTTCCAGATTTCATCTGAGGATATTTCCTTTTTCACCATAGCCCTCTATGGGCTTCCAAATATCACTTTGCCAATTCCACAAGAACTGTCTTAGCGAAAGGCTTCTTGAGGGGAAAGCTGTAACTCTGTGAGATGATTTCACAGAACACAAAGAAGTTTCTCAGAAAGCTTCTTTCTCTTTGTTATCGGAGGATATTTCCTTTAGCTCTATAGTCTTCAAAGGGATCCGAACTATCTGTTCTCAGATTCCACAGAAATAAGGCTAGCAAAGAGATCCACGAAATACAGATGTAACTCTGTGAGTGAAAGTCACACATCACAGAGCAGTTTCTCAGAAAGCTTCTTTCCAGATTTCATCTGAGGATATTTCCTTTTTCACCATAGCCCTCTATGGGCTTCCAAATATCACTTTGCCAATTCCACAAGAACTGTCTTAGCGAAAGGCTTCTTGAGGGGAAAGCTGTAACTCTGTGGATGATTTCACAGAACACAAAGAAGTTTCTCAGAAAGCTTCTTTCTCTTTGTTATCGGAGGATATTTCCTTTGGCCCTATAGTCTTCAAAGGGATCCGAAATATCTGTTCTCAGATTCCACAGAAATAAGGCTAGCAAAGAGATCCACGAAATACACATTAACTCTGTGAGTGGAGATCACACGTCACAGAGCAGTTTCTCAGAAAGGTTCCTTCCAGATTTCATCTGAGGATATTTCGTTTTTCACCATATCCCTCTATGGGCTTCCAAATATCACTTTGCCAATTCCACAAGAACTGTCTTAGCGAAAGGATTCTTGAGGGGAAAGCTGTAACTCTGTGAGATGGTTTCACAGAACACAAAGAAGTTTCTCAGAAAGCTTCTTTCTCTTTGTTATCGGAGGATATTTCCCTTACTCCTATAATCTTCAAAGGGATCCGAACTATCTGTTCTCAGATTCCACAGAAATAAGGCTAGCAAAGAGAACCACGAAACAGAGATGTAACTCTGTGAGTGGAAGTCACACATCACAGAGCAGTTTCTCAGAAAGTTTCTTTCCAGATTTCATCTGAGGATATTTCCTTTTTCACCATAGCCTTCTATGGGCTTCCAAATATCACTTTGCCAATTCCACAAGAACTGTCTTAGTGAAAGGCTCTTGAGGGGAAAGCTGTAACTCTGTGAGATGATTTCACAGAACACAAAGAAGTTTCTCAGAAAGCTTCTTTCTCTTTATTATCGGAGGATATTTCCTTTGGCCCTATAATCTTCAAAGGGATCCGAAATATCTGTGCTCAGATTCCAAAGAAATAAGGCTAGCAAAGAGATCCACGAAATACAGATGTAACACTGTGAGATGAATGAACAGAACACTAAGCAGTTTCTCAGAAAGCTTCTTTCCAGATTTCATCTGAGGATATTTCCTTTTTCACCATAGCCCTCTATGGGCTTCTAAATATCACTTTGCCAATTCCACAAGAACTGTCTTAGCGAAAGGCTTCTTGAGGGGAAAGCTGTAACACTGTGAGATTATTTCACAGAACACAAAGAAGTGTCTCAGAAAGCTTCCTTCTCTTTGTTATCGGAGGATATTTCCTTTGGCCCTATTGTCTTCAAAGGGATCCGAAATATCTGTTCTCAGATTCCACAGAAATAAGGTTAGCAAAGAGATCCACGATATACAGATGTAACTCTGTGAGTGGAAGTCACACATCACAGAGCAGTTTCTCAGAAAGTTTCTTTCCAGATTTCATCTGAGGATATTTCCTTTTTCACCATAGCCCTCTATGGGCTTCCTAATATCACTTTGCCAATTCCACAAGAACTGTCTTTTCGAAAGGCTTCTTGAGGGGAAAGCTGTAACTCTGTGAGATGATTTCACAGAACACAAAGAAGTTTCTCAGAAAGCTTCCTTCTCTTTGTTATCGGAGGATATTTCCTTTGGCCCTATAGACTTCAAAGGGATCCGAAATATCTGTTCTCAGATTCCACAGAAATAAGGCTAGCAGAGAGATCCACGAAATACAGATGTAACTCTTTGAGTGGAAGTCACACATCACAGAGCAGTTTCTCAGAAAGCTCCTTTCCAGACTTCATCTGAGGATATTTCCTTTTTCACCATAGACCTCTATGGGCTTCCAATTATCACTTTGCCAATTCCACAACAACTGTCTTAGCGAAAGGCTTCTTGAGGGGAAAGCTGTAACTCTGTGAGATGATTTCACAGAACACAAAGAAGATTCTCAGAAAGCTTCCTTCTCTTTGTTATCGGAGGAGAGTCTTCAAAGGGATCCGAAATATCTGTTCTCAGATTCCACAGAAATAAGGCTAGCAAAGAGATCCACGAAACACAGATGAAACTCTGTGAGTGGAAGTCACACATCACAGAGCAGTTTCTCAGAAAGATTCTTTCCAGATTTCATCTGAGGATATTTCCTTTTTCACCGTAGCCCTCTATGGGCTTCCAAATATCACTTTGCCAATTCCACAAGAACTGTCTTAGCAAAAGGCTTCTTGAGTGGAAAGCTGTAACTCCGTGAGATGATTTCACAGAACACAAAGAAGTTTCTCAGAAAGCTTCTTTCTCTTTGTTATCGGAGGTTATTTCCTTTGGCCCTATAGTCTTCAAAGGGATCCGAAATATCTGTTCTCATATTCCACAGAAATAAGGCTAGCAAAGAGATCCACGAAATACAGATGTAACTCTGTGAGTGGAAGTCACACATCACAGAGCAGTTTCTCAGAAAGCTTCTTTCCAGATTTCATCTGAGGATATTTCCTTTTTCACCATAGCCCTCTATGGGCTTCCAAATATCACTTTGCCAATTCCCCAAGGACTGACTTAGCGAAAGGCTTCTTGAGGGGAAAGCTGTAACTCTGTGAGATGATTTCACAGAACACAAAGAAGTTACTCAGAAAGCTTCCTTCTCTTTTTTATCAGAGGATATTTTATTTGGCCCTGTAGTCTTCAAAGGGATCCGAAATATCTGTTCTCAGATTCCACAGAAATAAGGCTCGCAAAGAGATCCACGAAATACAGATGTAACTCTGTGAGTGGAAGTCACACATCACAGAGCAGTTTCTCAGAAAGCTTCTTTCCAGATTTCATCTGAGGTTATTTCCTTTTTCACCATAGCCCTCTATGGGCTTCCAAATATCACTTTGCCAATTCCACAAGAACTGTCTTAGCGAAAGGCTTCTTGAAGGGAAAGCTGTAATTCTGTGAGATGATTTCACAGAACACAAAGAAGTGTCTCAGAAAGCTTCTTTCTCTTTGTTATCGGAGGATATTTCCTTTGGCCCTATAGTCTTCAAAGGGATCCGAAATATCTGTTCTCAGATTCCACAGAAATAAGGCTAGCAAAGAGATCCACGAAATACAGATGTAACTCTGTGAGATGAAAGAACACAACACTAAGCAGTTTCTCAGAAAGCTTCTTTCCAGATTTCATCTGAGGATATTTCCTTTTTCACCATAGCCCTCTATGGGCTGCCAAATATCACTTTGCCAATTCCACAAGAACTGTCTTAGCGAAAGGCTTCTTGAGGGGAAAGCTGTAACTCTGTGAGATGATTTCACAGAACACAAAGAAGTTTCTCCGAAAGCTTCCTTCTCTTTGTTATCGGAGGATATTTCCTTTGGCCCTATTGTCTTCAAAGGGATCCAAAATATCTGTTCTCAGATTCCACAGAAATAAGGGTAGCAAAGAGATCCACGAAATACAGATGTAACTCTGTGAGTGGAAGTCACACATCACAGAGCAGTTTCTCAGAAAGCTTCTTTCCAGATTTCATCTGAGGATATTTCCTTTTTCACCATAGCCCTCTATGGGCTTCCAAATATCACTTTGCCAATTCCACAAGAACTGTCTTAACGAAAGGCTTCTTGAGGGGAAAGCTGTAACTCTGTGAGATGATTTCACAGAACACAAAGAAGTTTCTCAGAAAGCTTCTTTCTCTTTGTTATCGGAGGATATTTCCTTTGGCCCTATAGTCTTCAAAGGGATCCGAAATATCTGTTCTCAGATTCCACAGAAAAAAGGCTAGCAAAGATATCCACGAAACAGAGATGTAACTCTGTGAGTGGAAGTCACACATCACAGAGCAGTTTCTCAGAAAGCTTCTTTCCAGATTTCATCTGAGGATACTTCCTTTTTCACCGTAGCCTTCTAGGGGCTTCCAAATATCACTTTGCCAATTCCACAAGAACTGTCTTAGCGAAAGGCTTCTTGAGGGGAAAGCTGTAACTCTGTGAGATGATTTCACAGAACACAAAGAAGTTTCTCAGAAAGCTTCTTTCTATTTGTTATTGGAGGATATTTCCTTTGGCCCTATAGTCTTCAAAGGGATCCGAAATATCTGTTCTCAGATTCCACAGAAATAAGGCTAGCAAAGAGATCCACGAAATACAGGTGTAACTCTGTGAGTGGAAGTCACACATCACAGAGCAGTTTCTCAGAAAGCTTCTTTCCAGATTTCATCTGAGGATATTTCCTTTTTCACCATAGCCCTCTATGGGCTTCCACAGATCACTTTGCCAATTCCACAAGAACAGTCTTAGCGAAAGGCTTCTTGAGAGGAAAGCTGTAACTCTGTGAGATGATTTCACAGAACACAAAGAAGTTTCTCAGAAAGCTTCTTTCTCTTTGTTATCGGAGGATATTTCCTTTAGCTCTATAGTCTTAAAAGGGATCCGAAATATCTGTTCTCAGATTCCACAGAAATAAGGCTAGCAAAGAGATCCACGAAATACAGATGTAACTCTGTGAGATGAATTAACAGAACACTAAGCAGTTTCTCAGAAAGCTTCTTTCCAGATTTCATGTGAGGATATTTCCTTTTTCACCATAGCCCTCTATGGGCTGCCAAATATCACTTTGCCAATTCCACAAGAACTGTCTTAACGAAAGGCTTCCTGAGGGAAAAGCTGTAATTCTGTGAGATGATTTCACAGAACACAAAGAAGTTTCTCAGAAAGCTTCCTTCTCTTTGTTATCGGAGGATATTTCCTTTGGCCCTATTGTCTTCAAAGGGATCCGAAATATCTGTTCTCAGATTCCACAGAAATAAGGCTAGCAAAGAGATCCACGAAATACAGATGTAACTCTGTGAGTGGAAGTCACACATCACAGAGCAGTTTCTCAGAAAGGTTCTTTCCAGATTTCATCTGAGGATATTTCCTTTTTCAACATAGCCCTCTATGGGCTGCCAAATATCACTTTGCCAATTCCACAAGAACTGTCTTAGCGAAAGGCTTCTTGAGGGGAACGCTGTAACTCTGTGAGATGATTTCACAGAACACAAAGAAGTTTCTCAGAAAGCTTCTTTCTCTTTGTTATCGGAGGATATTTCCTTTGGCCCTATAGTCTTCAAAGGGATCCGAAATATCTGTTCTCAGATTACACAGAAATCAGGCTAGCAAAGAGATCCACGAAACAGAGATGTAACTCTGTGAGTGGAAGTCACACATCGCAGAGCAGTTTCTCAGAAAGCTTCTTTCCAGATTTCATCTGAGGATACTTCCTTTTTCACCATAGCCTTCTAGGGGCTTCCAAATATCACTTTGCCAATTCCACAAGAACTGTCTTAGCGAAAGGCTTCTTGAGGGGAAAGCTGTAACTCTGTGAGATGATTTCACAGAACACAAAGAAGTTTCTCAGAAAGCTTCCTTCTCTTTGTTATCGGAGGATATTTCCTTTGGCCCTATAGTCTTCAAAGGGATCCGAAATATCTGTTCTCAGATTCCACAGAAATCAGGCTAGCAAAGAGATCCACGAAACAGAGATGTAACTCTGTGAGTGGAAGTCACACATCACAGAGCAGTTTCTCATTAAGCTTCTTTCCAGATTTCATCTGATTATACTTCCTTTTTCACCATAGACTTCTAGGGGCTTCCAAATATCACTTTGCCAATTCCACAAGAACTGTCTTAGCGAAAGGCTTCTTGAGGGGAAAGCTGTAACTCTGTTTGATGATTTCACAGAACACAAAGAAGTTTCTCAGAAAGCTTCCTTCTCTTTGTTATCGGAGGATATTTCCTTTGGCCCTATAGTCTTCAAAGGGATCCGATATATCTGTTCTCAGATTCCACAGAAATAAGGCTAGCAAAGAGATCCACGAAATACACATTAACCCTGTGAGTGGAGGTCACACATCACAGAGCAGTTTCTCAGAAATGTTCTTTCCAGATTTCATCTGTGGATATTTCGTTTTTCACCTTTGCCCTCTATGGGCTTCCATATATCACTTGGCCAATTCCACAAGAACTCTCTTAGCGAAAGGCTTCTTGAGTGGAAAGCTGTAACTCTGGGAGATGATTTCACAGAACACAAAGAAGTTTCTCAGAAAGCTTCTTTCTCTTTGTTATCGGAGGATATTTCCTTTGGCCCTATAGTCTTCAAAGGGATCCGAAATATCTGTTCTCAGATTCCACAGAAATAAGGCTAGCAAAGAGATCCAAGAAACAGAGATGTAACTCTGTGAGTGGAAGTCACACATCTCAGAGCAGTTTCTCAGAAAGCTTCTTTCCAGATTTCATCTGAGGATACTTCCTTTTTCACCATAGCCCTCTATGGGCTTCCAAATAACACTTTGCCAATTCCACAAGAACTGTCTTAGCGAAAGGCTTCTTGAGGGGAAAGCTGTAACTCTGTGAGATGATTTCACAGCACACAAAGAAGTTTCTCAGAAAGCTTCTTTCTCTTTGTTATCGGAGGATATTTCCTTTGGCCCTATAGTCTTCAAAGGGATCCGAAATATCTGTTCTCAGATTCCACAGAAATAAGGCTAGCAAAGAGATCCACGAAATACAGATGTAACTCTGTGAGATGAATGAACAGAACACTAAGCAGTTTCTCAGAAAGCTTCTTTCCAGATTTCATCTGAGGATATTTCCTTTTTCACCATAGCCCTCTATGGGCTGCCAAATATAACTTTGCCAATTCCACAAGAATTGTCTTAGCGAAAGGCTTCTTGAGGGGAAAGCTGTAACTCTGTTAGATGATTTCACAGAACACAAAGAAGTTTCTCAGAAAGCTTCCTTCTCTTTGTTATCGGAGGATATTTCCTTTGGCCCTATAGTCTTCAAAGGGATCCGATATATCTGTTCTCAGATTCCACAGAAATAAGGCTAGCAAAGAGATCCACGAAACAGAGATGTAACTCTGTGAGTGGAAGTCACACATCACAGAGCAGTTTCTCAGAAAGCTTCTTTCCAGATTTCATCTGAGGATACTTCCTTTTTCACCATAGCCTTCTAGGGGCTTCCAAATATCACTTTGCCAATTCCACAAGAACTGTATTAGCGAAAGGCTTCTTGAGGGGAAAGCTGTAACTCTGTGAGATGATTTCACAGAACACAAAGAAGTTTCTCAGAAAGCTTCTTTCTCTTTGTTATCGGAGGATATTTCCTTTGGCCCTATGGTCTTCAAAGGGATCCGAAATATCTGTTCTCAGATTCCACAGAAATAAGGCTAGCAAAGAGATCCACGAAATACAGATGTAACTCTGTGAGTGGAAGTCACACATCACAGAGCAGTTTCTCAGAAAGCTTCTTTCCAGATTTCATCTGAGGATATTTCCTTTTTCACCATAGCCCTCTATGGGCTTCCAAATATCACTTTGCCAATTCCACAAGAACTGTCTTAGCGAAAGGCTTCTTGAGTGGAAAGCTGTAACTCTGTGAGATGATTTCACAGAACACAAAGAAGTTTCTCAGAAAGCTTCCTTCTCTTTGTTATCAGAGGATATTTCATTTGGCCCTATAGTCTTCAAAGGGATCCGAAATATCTGTTCTCAGATTCCACAGAAATAAGGCTAGCAAAGAGATCCACGAAATACAGATGTAACTCTGTGAGATGAATGAACACAACACTAAGCAGTTTCTCAGAAAGCTTCTTTCCAGATTTCATCTGAGGATATTTCCTTTTTCACCATAGCCCTCTATGGGCTGCCAAATATCACTTTGCCAATTCCACAAGAACTGTCTTAGCGAAAGGCTTCTTGAGGGGAAAGCTGTAACTCTGTGAGATGATTTCACAGAACACAAAGAAGTTTCTCAGAAAGCTTCCTTCTCTTTGTTATCGGAGGATATTTCCTTTGGCCCTATTGTCTTCAAAGGGATCCGAAATATCTGTTCTCAGATTCCACAGAAATCAGGCTAGCAAAGAGATCCACGAAACAGAGATGTAACTCTGTGAGTGGAAGTCACACATCACAGAGCAGTTTCTCAGAAAGCTTCTTTCCAGATTTCATCTGAGGATACTTCCTTTTTCACCATAGACTTCTAGGGGCTTCCAAATATCACTTTCCCAATTCCACAAGAACTGTCTTAGCGAAAGGCTTCTTGAGGGGAAAGCTGTAACTCTGTGAGATGATTTCAGAGAACACAAAGAAGTTTCTCAGAAAGCTTCCTTCTCTTTGTTATCGGAGGATATTTCCTTTGGCCCTATAGACTTCAAAGGGATCCGAAATATCTGTTCTCAGATTCCACAGAAATAAGGCTAGCAAAGAGATCCACGAAATACAGATGTAACTTTCTGAGTGGAAGTCACACATCACAGAGCAGTTTCTCAGAAAGCTTCTTTCCAGATTTCATCTGAGGATATTTCCTTTTTCACCATAGCCTTCTATGGGCTTCCAAATATCACTTTGCCAATTCCACAAGAACTGTCTTATCGAAAGGCTTCTTGAAGGGAAAGCTGTAACTCTGTGAGATGATTTCACAGAACACAAAGAAGTTTCTCAGAAAGCTTCTTTCTCTTTGTTATCGGAGGATAGTTCCTTCAGCCTTATAGTCTTCAAAGGGATCCGAAATATCTGTTCTCAGATTCCACAGAAATAAGGGTAGCAAAGAGATCCACGAAATACAGATGTAACTCTGTGAGATGAATGAACAGAACACTAAGCAGTTTCTCAGAAAGCTTCTTTCCAGATTTCATCTGAGATTATTTCCTTTTTCACCATAGCCCTCTATGGGCTTCGAAATATCACTTTCCCAATTCCACAAGAACTGTCTTAGCGAAAGGCTTTTTGAGGGGAAAGATGTAACTCTGTGAGATGATTTCACAAAACACAAAGAAGTTTCTCAGATAGCTTCTTTCTCTTTGTTATCGGTGGATATTTCCTTTGGCCCTATAGTCTTCAAAGGGATCCGATATATCTGTTCTCAGACTCCACAGAAATAAGGCTAGCAAAGAGATCCACGAAACAGAGATGTAACTCTGTGAGTGGAAGTCACACATTACAGAGCAGTTTCTCAGAAAGCTTCTTTCCAGATTTCATCTGAGGATACTACCTTTTTCACCATAGCCTTCTATGGGCTTCCAAATATCACTTTGCCAATTCCACAAGAACTGTCTTAGCGAAAGGCTTCTTGAGGGGAAAGCTGTAACTCTGTGAGATGATTTCACAGAACACAAAGAAGTTTCTCAGAAAGCTTCTTTCTCTTTGTTATCGGAGGATATTTCCTTTGGCCCTATAGTCTTCAAAGGGATCCGAAATATCTGTTCTCAGATTCCACAGAAATAAGGCTAGCAAAGAGATCCACGAAATACAGGTGTAACTCTGTGAGTGAAAGTCACACATCACAGAGCAGTTTCTCAGAAAGGTTCTTTCCAGATTTCATCTGAGGATATTTCCTTTTTCACCATAGCCCTCTATGGGCTTCCAAATATCACTTTGCCAATTCCACAAGAACTGTCTTAGCGAAAGGCTTCTTGAGGGGAAAGCTGTAACTCTGTGAGATGATTTCACAGAACACAAAGAAGTTTCTCAGAAAGCTTCTTTCTCTTTGTTATCGGAGGATATTTCCTTTAGCTCTATAGTCTTCAAAGGGATCCGAACTATCTGTTCTCAGATTCCACAGAAATAAGGCTAGCAAAGAGATCCACGAAATACAGATGTAACTCTGTGAGTGAAAGTCACACATCACAGAGCAGTTTCTCAGAAAGCTTCTTTCCAGATTTCATCTGAGGATATTTCCTTTTTCACCATAGCCCTCTATGGGCTTCCAAATATCACTTTGCCAATTCCACAAGAACTGTCTTAGCGAAAGGCTTCTTGAGGGGAAAGCTGTAACTCTGTGAGATGATTTCACAGAACACAAAGAAGTTTCTCAGAAAGCTTCTTTCTCTTTGTTATCGGAGGATATTTCCTTTGGCCCTATAGTCTTCAAAGGGATCCGAAATATCTGTTCTCAGATTCCACAGAAATAAGGCTAGCAAAGAGATCCACGAAATACACATTAACTCTGTGAGTGGAGATCACACGTCACAGAGCAGTTTCTCAGAAAGGTTCCTTCCAGATTTCATCTGAGGATATTTCGTTTTTCACCATATCCCTCTATGGGCTTCCAAATATCACTTTGCCAATTCCACAAGAACTGTCTTAGCGAAAGGATTCTTGAGGGGAAAGCTGTAACTCTGTGAGATGGTTTCACAGAACACAAAGAAGTTTCTCAGAAAGCTTCTTTCTCTTTGTTATCGGAGGATATTTCCCTTACTCCTATAATCTTCAAAGGGATCCGAACTATCTGTTCTCAGATTCCACAGAAATAAGGCTAGCAAAGAGATCCAAGAAACAGAGATGTAACTCTGTGAGTGGAAGTCACACATCACAGAGCAGTTTCTCAGAAAGTTTCTTTCCAGATTTCATCTGAGGATATTTCCTTTTTCACCATAGCCTTCTATGGGCTTCCAAATATCACTTTGCCAATTCCACAAGAACTGTCTTAGTGAAAGGCTCTTGAGGGGAAAGCTGTAACTCTGTGAGATGATTTCACAGAACACAAAGAAGTTTCTCAGAAAGCTTCTTTCTCTTTATTATCGGAGGATATTTCCTTTGGCCCTATAATCTTCAAAGGGATCCGAAATATCTGTGCTCAGATTCCAAAGAAATAAGGCTAGCAAAGAGATCCACGAAATACAGATGTAACACTGTGAGATGAATGAACAGAACACTAAGCAGTTTCTCAGAAAGCTTCTTTCCAGATTTCATCTGAGGATATTTCCTTTTTCACCATAGCCCTCTATGGGCTTCTAAATATCACTTTGCCAATTCCACAAGAACTGTCTTAGCGAAAGGCTTCTTGAGGGGAAAGCTGTAACACTGTGAGATTATTTCACAGAACACAAAGAAGTGTCTCAGAAAGCTTCCTTCTCTTTGTTATCGGAGGATATTTCCTTTGGCCCTATTGTCTTCAAAGGGATCCGAAATATCTGTTCTCAGATTCCACAGAAATAAGGTTAGCAAAGAGATCCACGATATACAGATGTAACTCTGTGAGTGGAAGTCACACATCACAGAGCAGTTTCTCAGAAAGTTTCTTTCCAGATTTCATCTGAGGATATTTCCTTTTTCACCATAGCCCTCTATGGGCTTCCTAATATCACTTTGCCAATTCCACAAGAACTGTCTTTTCGAAAGGCTTCTTGAGGGGAAAGCTGTAACTCTGTGAGATGATTTCACAGAACACAAAGAAGTTTCTCAGAAAGCTTCCTTCTCTTTGTTATCGGAGGATATTTCCTTTGGCCCTATAGACTTCAAAGGGATCCGAAATATCTGTTCTCAGATTCCACAGAAATAAGGCTGCAAAGAGATCCACGAAATACAGATGTAACTTTCTGAGTGGAAGTCACACATCACAGAGCAGTTTCTCAGAAAGCTTCTTTCCAGATTTCATCTGAGGATATTTCCTTTTTCACCATAGCCCTCTATGGGCTTCCAAATATCACTTTGCCAATTCCACAAGAACTGTCTTATCGAAAGGCTTCTTGAAGGGAAAGCTGTAACTCTGTGAGATGAGTTCACAGAAAACAAAGAAGTTTCTCAGAAAGCTTCTTTCTCTTTGTTATCGGAGGATATTTCCTTTGGCCCTATAGACTTCAAAGGGATCCGAAATATCTGTTCTCAGATTCCACAGAAATAAGGCTAGCAGAGAGATCCACGAAATACAGATGTAACTCTTTGAGTGGAAGTCACACATCACAGAGCAGTTTCTCAGAAAGCTCCTTTCCAGACTTCATCTGAGGATATTTCCTTTTTCACCATAGACCTCTATGGGCTTCCAATTATCACTTTGCCAATTCCACAACAACTGTCTTAGCGAAAGGCTTCTTGAGGGGAAAGCTGTAACTCTGTGAGATGATTTCACAGAACACAAAGAAGATTCTCAGAAAGCTTCCTTCTCTTTGTTATCGGAGGAGAGTCTTCAAAGGGATCCGAAATATCTGTTCTCAGATTCCACAGAAATAAGGCTAGCAAAGAGATCCACGAAACACAGATGAAACTCTGTGAGTGGAAGTCACACATCACAGAGCAGTTTCTCAGAAAGATTCTTTCCAGATTTCATCTGAGGATATTTCCTTTTTCACCGTAGCCCTCTATGGGCTTCCAAATATCACTTTGCCAATTCCACAAGAACTGTCTTAGCAAAAGGCTTCTTGAGTGGAAAGCTGTAACTCCGTGAGATGATTTCACAGAACACAAAGAAGTTTCTCAGAAAGCTTCTTTCTCTTTGTTATCGGAGGTTATTTCCTTTGGCCCTATAGTCTTCAAAGGGATCCGAAATATCTGTTCTCATATTCCACAGAAATAAGGCTAGCAAAGAGATCCACGAAATACAGATGTAACTCTGTGAGTGGAAGTCACACATCACAGAGCAGTTTCTCAGAAAGCTTCTTTCCAGATTTCATCTGAGGATATTTCCTTTTTCACCATAGCCCTCTATGGGCTTCCAAATATCACTTTGCCAATTCCCCAAGGACTGACTTAGCGAAAGGCTTCTTGAGGGGAAAGCTGTAACTCTGTGAGATGATTTCACAGAACACAAAGAAGTTACTCAGAAAGCTTCCTTCTCTTTTTTATCAGAGGATATTTTATTTGGCCCTGTAGTCTTCAAAGGGATCCGAAATATCTGTTCTCAGATTCCACAGAAATAAGGCTCGCAAAGAGATCCACGAAATACAGATGTAACTCTGTGAGTGGAAGTCACACATCACAGAGCAGTTTCTCAGAAAGCTTCTTTCCAGATTTCATCTGAGGTTATTTCCTTTTTCACCATAGCCCTCTATGGGCTTCCAAATATCACTTTGCCAATTCCACAAGAACTGTCTTAGCGAAAGGCTTCTTGAAGGGAAAGCTGTAATTCTGTGAGATGATTTCACAGAACACAAAGAAGTGTCTCAGAAAGCTTCTTTCTCTTTGTTATCGGAGGATATTTCCTTTGGCCCTATAGTCTTCAAAGGGATCCGAAATATCTGTTCTCAGATTCCACAGAAATAAGGCTAGCAAAGAGATCCACGAAATACAGATGTAACTCTGTGAGATGAAAGAACACAACACTAAGCAGTTTCTCAGAAAGCTTCTTTCCAGATTTCATCTGAGGATATTTCCTTTTTCACCATAGCCCTCTATGGGCTGCCAAATATCACTTTGCCAATTCCACAAGAACTGTCTTAGCGAAAGGCTTCTTGAGGGGAAAGCTGTAACTCTGTGAGATGATTTCACAGAACACAAAGAAGTTTCTCCGAAAGCTTCCTTCTCTTTGTTATCGGAGGATATTTCCTTTGGCCCTATTGTCTTCAAAGGGATCCAAAATATCTGTTCTCAGATTCCACAGAAATAAGGGTAGCAAAGAGATCCACGAAATACAGATGTAACTCTGTGAGTGGAAGTCACACATCACAGAGCAGTTTCTCAGAAAGCTTCTTTCCAGATTTCATCTGAGGATATTTCCTTTTTCACCATAGCCCTCTATGGGCTTCCAAATATCACTTTGCCAATTCCACAAGAACTGTCTTAACGAAAGGCTTCTTGAGGGGAAAGCTGTAACTCTGTGAGATGATTTCACAGAACACAAAGAAGTTTCTCAGAAAGCTTCTTTCTCTTTGTTATCGGAGGATATTTCCTTTGGCCCTATAGTCTTCAAAGGGATCCGAAATATCTGTTCTCAGATTCCACAGAAAAAAGGCTAGCAAAGATATCCACGAAACAGAGATGTAACTCTGTGAGTGGAAGTCACACATCACAGAGCAGTTTCTCAGAAAGCTTCTTTCCAGATTTCATCTGAGGATACTTCCTTTTTCACCGTAGCCTTCTAGGGGCTTCCAAATATCACTTTGCCAATTCCACAAGAACTGTCTTAGCGAAAGGCTTCTTGAGGGGAAAGCTGTAACTCTGTGAGATGATTTCACAGAACACAAAGAAGTTTCTCAGAAAGCTTCTTTCTATTTGTTATTGGAGGATATTTCCTTTGGCCCTATAGTCTTCAAAGGGATCCGAAATATCTGTTCTCAGATTCCACAGAAATAAGGCTAGCAAAGAGATCCACGAAATACAGGTGTAACTCTGTGAGTGGAAGTCACACATCACAGAGCAGTTTCTCAGAAAGCTTCTTTCCAGATTTCATCTGAGGATATTTCCTTTTTCACCATAGCCCTCTATGGGCTTCCACAGATCACTTTGCCAATTCCACAAGAACAGTCTTAGCGAAAGGCTTCTTGAGAGGAAAGCTGTAACTCTGTGAGATGATTTCACAGAACACAAAGAAGTTTCTCAGAAAGCTTCTTTCTCTTTGTTATCGGAGGATATTTCCTTTAGCTCTATAGTCTTAAAAGGGATCCGAAATATCTGTTCTCAGATTCCACAGAAATAAGGCTAGCAAAGAGATCCACGAAATACAGATGTAACTCTGTGAGATGAATTAACAGAACACTAAGCAGTTTCTCAGAAAGCTTCTTTCCAGATTTCATGTGAGGATATTTCCTTTTTCACCATAGCCCTCTATGGGCTGCCAAATATCACTTTGCCAATTCCACAAGAACTGTCTTAACGAAAGGCTTCCTGAGGGAAAAGCTGTAATTCTGTGAGATGATTTCACAGAACACAAAGAAGTTTCTCAGAAAGCTTCCTTCTCTTTGTTATCGGAGGATATTTCCTTTGGCCCTATTGTCTTCAAAGGGATCCAAAATATCTGTTCTCAGATTCCACAGAAATAAGGGTAGCAAAGAGATCCACGAAATACAGATGTAACTCTGTGAGTGGAAGTCACACATCACAGAGCAGTTTCTCAGAAAGCTTCTTTCCAGATTTCATCTGAGGATATTTCCTTTTTCACCATAGCCCTCTATGGGCTTCCAAATATCACTTTGCCAATTCCACAAGAACTGTCTTAACGAAAGGCTTCTTGAGGGGAAAGCTGTAACTCTGTGAGATGATTTCACAGAACACAAAGAAGTTTCTCAGAAAGCTTCTTTCTCTTTGTTATCGGAGGATATTTCCTTTGGCCCTATAGTCTTCAAAGGGATCCGAAATATCTGTTCTCAGATTCCACAGAAAAAAGGCTAGCAAAGATATCCACGAAACAGAGATGTAACTCTGTGAGTGGAAGTCACACATCACAGAGCAGTTTCTCAGAAAGCTTCTTTCCAGATTTCATCTGAGGATACTTCCTTTTTCACCGTAGCCTTCTAGGGGCTTCCAAATATCACTTTGCCAATTCCACAAGAACTGTCTTAGCGAAAGGCTTCTTGAGGGGAAAGCTGTAACTCTGTGAGATGATTTCACAGAACACAAAGAAGTTTCTCAGAAAGCTTCTTTCTATTTGTTATTGGAGGATATTTCCTTTGGCCCTATAGTCTTCAAAGGGATCCGAAATATCTGTTCTCAGATTCCACAGAAATAAGGCTAGCAAAGAGATCCACGAAATACAGGTGTAACTCTGTGAGTGGAAGTCACACATCACAGAGCAGTTTCTCAGAAAGCTTCTTTCCAGATTTCATCTGAGGATATTTCCTTTTTCACCATAGCCCTCTATGGGCTTCCACAGATCACTTTGCCAATTCCACAAGAACAGTCTTAGCGAAAGGCTTCTTGAGAGGAAAGCTGTAACTCTGTGAGATGATTTCACAGAACACAAAGAAGTTTCTCAGAAAGCTTCTTTCTCTTTGTTATCGGAGGATATTTCCTTTAGCTCTATATTCTTAAAAGGGATCCGAAATATCTGTTCTCAGATTCCACAGAAATAAGGCTAGCAAAGAGATCCACGAAATACAGATGTAACTCTGTGAGATGAATTAACAGAACACTAAGCAGTTTCTCAGAAAGCTTCTTTCCAGATTTCATGTGAGGATATTTCCTTTTTCACCATAGCCCTCTATGGGCTGCCAAATATCACTTTGCCAATTCCACAAGAACTGTCTTAACGAAAGGCTTCCTGAGGGAAAAGCTGTAATTCTGTGAGATGATTTCACAGAACACAAAGAAGTTTCTCAGAAAGCTTCCTTCTCTTTGTTATCGGAGGATATTTCCTTTGGCCCTATTGTCTTCAAAGGGATCCGAAATATCTGTTCTCAGATTCCACAGAAATAAGGCTAGCAAAGAGATCCACGAAATACAGATGTAACTCTGTGAGTGGAAGTCACACATCACAGAGCAGTTTCTCAGAAAGGTTCTTTCCAGATTTCATCTGAGGATATTTCCTTTTTCAACATAGCCCTCTATGGGCTGCCAAATATCACTTTGCCAATTCCACAAGAACTGTCTTAGCGAAAGGCTTCTTGAGGGGAACGCTGTAACTCTGTGAGATGATTTCACAGAACACAAAGAAGTTTCTCAGAAAGCTTCTTTCTCTTTGTTATCGGAGGATATTTCCTTTGGCCCTATAGTCTTCAAAGGGATCCGAAATATCTGTTCTCAGATTACACAGAAATCAGGCTAGCAAAGAGATCCACGAAACAGAGATGTAACTCTGTGAGTGGAAGTCACACATCGCAGAGCAGTTTCTCAGAAAGCTTCTTTCCAGATTTCATCTGAGGATACTTCCTTTTTCACCATAGCCTTCTAGGGGCTTCCAAATATCACTTTGCCAATTCCACAAGAACTGTCTTAGCGAAAGGCTTCTTGAGGGGAAAGCTGTAACTCTGTGAGATGATTTCACAGAACACAAAGAAGTTTCTCAGAAAGCTTCCTTCTCTTTGTTATCGGAGGATATTTCCTTTGGCCCTATAGTCTTCAAAGGGATCCGAAATATCTGTTCTCAGATTCCACAGAAATCAGGCTAGCAAAGAGATCCACGAAACAGAGATGTAACTCTGTGAGTGGAAGTCACACATCACAGAGCAGTTTCTCATTAAGCTTCTTTCCAGATTTCATCTGATTATACTTCCTTTTTCACCATAGACTTCTAGGGGCTTCCAAATATCACTTTGCCAATTCCACAAGAACTGTCTTAGCGAAAGGCTTCTTGAGGGGAAAGCTGTAACTCTGTTTGATGATTTCACAGAACACAAAGAAGTTTCTCAGAAAGCTTCCTTCTCTTTGTTATCGGAGGATATTTCCTTTGGCCCTATAGTCTTCAATGGGATCCGATATATCTGTTCTCAGATTCCACAGAAATAAGGCTAGCAAAGAGATCCACGAAATACACATTAACCCTGTGAGTGGAGGTCACACATCACAGAGCAGTTTCTCAGAAATGTTCTTTCCAGATTTCATCTGTGGATATTTCGTTTTTCACCTTTGCCCTCTATGGGCTTCCATATATCACTTGGCCAATTCCACAAGAACTCTCTTAGCGAAAGGCTTCTTGAGTGGAAAGCTGTAACTCTGGGAGATGATTTCACAGAACACAAAGAAGTTTCTCAGAAAGCTTCTTTCTCTTTGTTATCGGAGGATATTTCCTTTGGCCCTATAGTCTTCAAAGGGATCCGAAATATCTGTTCTCAGATTCCACAGAAATAAGGCTAGCAAAGAGATCCAAGAAACAGAGATGTAACTCTGTGAGTGGAAGTCACACATCTCAGAGCAGTTTCTCAGAAAGCTTCTTTCCAGATTTCATCTGAGGATACTTCCTTTTTCACCATAGCCCTCTATGGGCTTCCAAATAACACTTTGCCAATTCCACAAGAACTGTCTTAGCGAAAGGCTTCTTGAGGGGAAAGCTGTAACTCTGTGAGATGATTTCACAGCACACAAAGAAGTTTCTCAGAAAGCTTCTTTCTCTTTGTTATCGGAGGATATTTCCTTTGGCCCTATAGTCTTCAAAGGGATCCGAAATATCTGTTCTCAGATTCCACAGAAATAAGGCTAGCAAAGAGATCCACGAAATACAGATGTAACTCTGTGAGATGAATGAACAGAACACTAAGCAGTTTCTCAGAAAGCTTCTTTCCAGATTTCATCTGAGGATATTTCCTTTTTCACCATAGCCCTCTATGGGCTGCCAAATATAACTTTGCCAATTCCACAAGAATTGTCTTAGCGAAAGGCTTCTTGAGGGGAAAGCTGTAACTCTGTTAGATGATTTCACAGAACACAAAGAAGTTTCTCAGAAAGCTTCCTTCTCTTTGTTATCGGAGGATATTTCCTTTGGCCCTATAGTCTTCAAAGGGATCCGATATATCTGTTCTCAGATTCCACAGAAATAAGGCTAGCAAAGAGATCCACGAAACAGAGATGTAACTCTGTGAGTGGAAGTCACACATCACAGAGCAGTTTCTCAGAAAGCTTCTTTCCAGATTTCATCTGAGGATACTTCCTTTTTCACCATAGCCTTCTAGGGGCTTCCAAATATCACTTTGCCAATTCCACAAGAACTGTATTAGCGAAAGGCTTCTTGAGGGGAAAGCTGTAACTCTGTGAGATGATTTCACAGAACACAAAGAAGTTTCTCAGAAAGCTTCTTTCTCTTTGTTATCGGAGGATATTTCCTTTGGCCCTATGGTCTTCAAAGGGATCCGAAATATCTGTTCTCAGATTCCACAGAAATAAGGCTAGCAAAGAGATCCACGAAATACAGATGTAACTCTGTGAGTGGAAGTCACACATCACAGAGCAGTTTCTCAGAAAGCTTCTTTCCAGATTTCATCTGAGGATATTTCCTTTTTCACCATAGCCCTCTATGGGCTTCCAAATATCACTTTGCCAATTCCACAAGAACTGTCTTAGCGAAAGGCTTCTTGAGTGGAAAGCTGTAACTCTGTGAGATGATTTCACAGAACACAAAGAAGTTTCTCAGAAAGCTTCCTTCTCTTTGTTATCAGAGGATATTTCATTTGGCCCTATAGTCTTCAAAGGGAACCGAAATATCTGTTCTCAGATTCCACAGAAATAAGGCTAGCAAAGAGATCCACGAAATACAGATGTAACTCTGTGAGATGAATGAACACAACACTAAGCAGTTTCTCAGAAAGCTTCTTTCCAGATTTCATCTGAGGATATTTCCTTTTTCACCATAGCCCTCTATGGGCTGCCAAATATCACTTTGCCAATTCCACAAGAACTGTCTTAGCGAAAGGATTCTTGAGGGGAAAGCTGTAACTCTGTGAGATGGTTTCACAGAACACAAAGAAGTTTCTCAGAAAGCTTCTTTCTCTTTGTTATCGGAGGATATTTCCCTTACTCCTATAATCTTCAAAGGGATCCGAAATATCTGTTCTCAGAATCCACAGAAATAAGGCTAGCAAAGAGAACCACGAAACAGAGATGTAACTCTGTGAGTGGAAGTCACACATCACAGAGCAGTTTCTCAGAAAGTTTCTTTCCAGATTTCATCTGAGGATATTTCCTTTTTCACCATAGCCTTCTATGGGCTTCCAAATATCACTTTGCCAATTCCACAAGAACTGTCTTAGTGAAAGGCTCTTGAGGGGAAAGCTGTAACTCTGTGAGATGATTTCACAGAACACAAAGAAGTTTCTCAGAAAGCTTCTTTCTCTTTATTATCGGAGGATATTTCCTTTGGCCCTATAATCTTCAAAGGGATCCGAAATATCTGTGCTCAGATTCCAAAGAAATAAGGCTAGCAAAGAGATCCACGAAATACAGATGTAACACTGTGAGATGAATGAACAGAACACTAAGCAGTTTCTCAGAAAGCTTCTTTCCAGATTTCATCTGAGGATATTTCCTTTTTCACCATAGCCCTCTATGGGCTTCTAAATATCACTTTGCCAATTACACAAGAACTGTCTTAGCGAAAGGCTTCTTGAGGGGAAAGCTGTAACACTGTGAGATTATTTCACAGAACACAAAGAAGTGTCTCAGAAAGCTTCCTTCTCTTTGTTATCGGAGGATATTTCCTTTGGCCCTATTGTCTTCAAAGGGATCCGAAATATCTGTTCTCAGATTCCACAGAAATAAGGTTAGCAAAGAGATCCACGATATACAGATGTAACTCTGTGAGTGGAAGTCACACATCACAGAGCAGTTTCTCAGAAAGTTTCTTTCCAGATTTCATCTGAGGATATTTCCTTTTTCACCATAGCCCTCTATGGGCTTCCTAATATCACTTTGCCAATTCCACAAGAACTGTCTTTTCGAAAGGCTTCTTGAGGGGAAAGCTGTAACTCTGTGAGATGATTTCACAGAACACAAAGAAGTTTCTCAGAAAGCTTCCTTCTCTTTGTTATCGGAGGATATTTCCTTTGGCCCTATAGACTTCAAAGGGATCCGAAATATCTGTTCTCAGATTCCACAGAAATAAGGCTGCAAAGAGATCCACGAAATACAGATGTAACTTTCTGAGTGGAAGTCACACATCACAGAGCAGTTTCTCAGAAAGCTTCTTTCCAGATTTCATCTGAGGATATTTCCTTTTTCACCATAGCCCTCTATGGGCTTCCAAATATCACTTTGCCAATTCCACAAGAACTGTCTTATCGAAAGGCTTCTTGAAGGGAAAGCTGTAACTCTGTGAGATGAGTTCACAGAAAACAAAGAAGTTTCTCAGAAAGCTTCTTTCTCTTTGTTATCGGAGGATATTTCCTTTGGCCCTATAGACTTCAAAGGGATCCGAAATATCTGTTCTCAGATTCCACAGAAATAAGGCTAGCAGAGAGATCCACGAAATACAGATGTAACTCTTTGAGTGGAAGTCACACATCACAGAGCAGTTTCTCAGAAAGCTCCTTTCCAGACTTCATCTGAGGATATTTCCTTTTTCACCATAGACCTCTATGGGCTTCCAATTATCACTTTGCCAATTCCACAACAACTGTCTTAGCGAAAGGCTTCTTGAGGGGAAAGCTGTAACTCTGTGAGATGATTTCACAGAACACAAAGAAGATTCTCAGAAAGCTTCCTTCTCTTTGTTATCGGAGGAGAGTCTTCAAAGGGATCCGAAATATCTGTTCTCAGATTCCACAGAAATAAGGCTAGCAAAGAGATCCACGAAACACAGATGAAACTCTGTGAGTGGAAGTCACACATCACAGAGCAGTTTCTCAGAAAGATTCTTTCCAGATTTCATCTGAGGATATTTCCTTTTTCACCGTAGCCCTCTATGGGCTTCCAAATATCACTTTGCCAATTCCACAAGAACTGTCTTAGCAAAAGGCTTCTTGAGTGGAAAGCTGTAACTCCGTGAGATGATTTCACAGAACACAAAGAAGTTTCTCAGAAAGCTTCTTTCTCTTTGTTATCGGAGGTTATTTCCTTTGGCCCTATAGTCTTCAAAGGGATCCGAAATATCTGTTCTCATATTCCACAGAAATAAGGCTAGCAAAGAGATCCACGAAATACAGATGTAACTCTGTGAGTGGAAGTCACACATCACAGAGCAGTTTCTCAGAAAGCTTCTTTCCAGATTTCATCTGAGGATATTTCCTTTTTCACCATAGCCCTCTATGGGCTTCCAAATATCACTTTGCCAATTCCCCAAGGACTGACTTAGCGAAAGGCTTCTTGAGGGGAAAGCTGTAACTCTGTGAGATGATTTCACAGAACACAAAGAAGTTACTCAGAAAGCTTCCTTCTCTTTTTTATCAGAGGATATTTTATTTGGCCCTGTAGTCTTCAAAGGGATCCGAAATATCTGTTCTCAGATTCCACAGAAATAAGGCTCGCAAAGAGATCCACGAAATACAGATGTAACTCTGTGAGTGGAAGTCACACATCACAGAGCAGTTTCTCAGAAAGCTTCTTTCCAGATTTCATCTGAGGTTATTTCCTTTTTCACCATAGCCCTCTATGG
The DNA here is from genome assembly GCF_043159975.1 of Macaca nemestrina. NCBI lineage: Eukaryota > Metazoa > Chordata > Mammalia > Primates > Cercopithecidae > Macaca > Macaca nemestrina. The sequence goes on along the minus strand of NC_092132.1, from coordinate 101,751,138 downwards.
GCTTCCAAATATCACTTTGCCAATTCCACAAGAACTGTCTTAGCGAAAGGCTTCTTGAAGGGAAAGCTGTAATTCTGTGAGATGATTTCACAGAACACAAAGAAGTGTCTCAGAAAGCTTCTTTCTCTTTGTTATCGGAGGATATTTCCTTTGGCCCTATAGTCTTCAAAGGGATCCGAAATATCTGTTCTCAGATTCCACAGAAATAAGGCTAGCAAAGAGATCCACGAAATACAGATGTAACTCTGTGAGATGAAAGAACACAACACTAAGCAGTTTCTCAGAAAGCTTCTTTCCAGATTTCATCTGAGGATATTTCCTTTTTCACCATAGCCCTCTATGGGCTGCCAAATATCACTTTGCCAATTCCACAAGAACTGTCTTAGCGAAAGGCTTCTTGAGGGGAAAGCTGTAACTCTGTGAGATGATTTCACAGAACACAAAGAAGTTTCTCCGAAAGCTTCCTTCTCTTTGTTATCGGAGGATATTTCCTTTGGCCCTATTGTCTTCAAAGGGATCCAAAATATCTGTTCTCAGATTCCACAGAAATAAGGGTAGCAAAGAGATCCACGAAATACAGATGTAACTCTGTGAGTGGAAGTCACACATCACAGAGCAGTTTCTCAGAAAGCTTCTTTCCAGATTTCATCTGAGGATATTTCCTTTTTCACCATAGCCCTCTATGGGCTTCCAAATATCACTTTGCCAATTCCACAAGAACTGTCTTAACGAAAGGCTTCTTGAGGGGAAAGCTGTAACTCTGTGAGATGATTTCACAGAACACAAAGAAGTTTCTCAGAAAGCTTCTTTCTCTTTGTTATCGGAGGATATTTCCTTTGGCCCTATAGTCTTCAAAGGGATCCGAAATATCTGTTCTCAGATTCCACAGAAAAAAGGCTAGCAAAGATATCCACGAAACAGAGATGTAACTCTGTGAGTGGAAGTCACACATCACAGAGCAGTTTCTCAGAAAGCTTCTTTCCAGATTTCATCTGAGGATACTTCCTTTTTCACCGTAGCCTTCTAGGGGCTTCCAAATATCACTTTGCCAATTCCACAAGAACTGTCTTAGCGAAAGGCTTCTTGAGGGGAAAGCTGTAACTCTGTGAGATGATTTCACAGAACACAAAGAAGTTTCTCAGAAAGCTTCTTTCTATTTGTTATTGGAGGATATTTCCTTTGGCCCTATAGTCTTCAAAGGGATCCGAAATATCTGTTCTCAGATTCCACAGAAATAAGGCTAGCAAAGAGATCCACGAAATACAGGTGTAACTCTGTGAGTGGAAGTCACACATCACAGAGCAGTTTCTCAGAAAGCTTCTTTCCAGATTTCATCTGAGGATATTTCCTTTTTCACCATAGCCCTCTATGGGCTTCCACAGATCACTTTGCCAATTCCACAAGAACAGTCTTAGCGAAAGGCTTCTTGAGAGGAAAGCTGTAACTCTGTGAGATGATTTCACAGAACACAAAGAAGTTTCTCAGAAAGCTTCTTTCTCTTTGTTATCGGAGGATATTTCCTTTAGCTCTATAGTCTTAAAAGGGATCCGAAATATCTGTTCTCAGATTCCACAGAAATAAGGCTAGCAAAGAGATCCACGAAATACAGATGTAACTCTGTGAGATGAATTAACAGAACACTAAGCAGTTTCTCAGAAAGCTTCTTTCCAGATTTCATGTGAGGATATTTCCTTTTTCACCATAGCCCTCTATGGGCTGCCAAATATCACTTTGCCAATTCCACAAGAACTGTCTTAACGAAAGGCTTCCTGAGGGAAAAGCTGTAATTCTGTGAGATGATTTCACAGAACACAAAGAAGTTTCTCAGAAAGCTTCCTTCTCTTTGTTATCGGAGGATATTTCCTTTGGCCCTATTGTCTTCAAAGGGATCCGAAATATCTGTTCTCAGATTCCACAGAAATAAGGCTAGCAAAGAGATCCACGAAATACAGATGTAACTCTGTGAGTGGAAGTCACACATCACAGAGCAGTTTCTCAGAAAGGTTCTTTCCAGATTTCATCTGAGGATATTTCCTTTTTCAACATAGCCCTCTATGGGCTGCCAAATATCACTTTGCCAATTCCACAAGAACTGTCTTAGCGAAAGGCTTCTTGAGGGGAACGCTGTAACTCTGTGAGATGATTTCACAGAACACAAAGAAGTTTCTCAGAAAGCTTCTTTCTCTTTGTTATCGGAGGATATTTCCTTTGGCCCTATAGTCTTCAAAGGGATCCGAAATATCTGTTCTCAGATTACACAGAAATCAGGCTAGCAAAGAGATCCACGAAACAGAGATGTAACTCTGTGAGTGGAAGTCACACATCGCAGAGCAGTTTCTCAGAAAGCTTCTTTCCAGATTTCATCTGAGGATACTTCCTTTTTCACCATAGCCTTCTAGGGGCTTCCAAATATCACTTTGCCAATTCCACAAGAACTGTCTTAGCGAAAGGCTTCTTGAGGGGAAAGCTGTAACTCTGTGAGATGATTTCACAGAACACAAAGAAGTTTCTCAGAAAGCTTCCTTCTCTTTGTTGTCGGAGGATATTTCCTTTGGCCCTATAGTCTTCAAAGGGATCCGAAATATCTGTTCTCAGATTCCACAGAAATCAGGCTAGCAAAGAGATCCACGAAACAGAGATGTAACTCTGTGAGTGGAAGTCACACATCACAGAGCAGTTTCTCATTAAGCTTCTTTCCAGATTTCATCTGATTATACTTCCTTTTTCACCATAGACTTCTAGGGGCTTCCAAATATCACTTTGCCAATTCCACAAGAACTGTCTTAGCGAAAGGCTTCTTGAGGGGAAAGCTGTAACTCTGTTTGATGATTTCACAGAACACAAAGAAGTTTCTCAGAAAGCTTCCTTCTCTTTGTTATCGGAGGATATTTCCTTTGGCCCTATAGTCTTCAAAGGGATCCGATATATCTGTTCTGAGATTCCACAGAAATAAGGCTAGCAAAGAGATCCACGAAATACACATTAACCCTGTGAGTGGAGGTCACACATCACAGAGCAGTTTCTCAGAAATGTTCTTTCCAGATTTCATCTGTGGATATTTCGTTTTTCACCTTTGCCCTCTATGGGCTTCCATATATCACTTGGCCAATTCCACAAGAACTCTCTTAGCGAAAGGCTTCTTGAGTGGAAAGCTGTAACTCTGGGAGATGATTTCACAGAACACAAAGAAGTTTCTCAGAAAGCTTCTTTCTCTTTGTTATCGGAGGATATTTCCTTTGGCCCTATAGTCTTCAAAGGGATCCGAAATATCTGTTCTCAGATTCCACAGAAATAAGGCTAGCAAAGAGATCCAAGAAACAGAGATGTAACTCTGTGAGTGGAAGTCACACATCTCAGAGCAGTTTCTCAGAAAGCTTCTTTCCAGATTTCATCTGAGGATACTTCCTTTTTCACCATAGCCCTCTATGGGCTTCCAAATAACACTTTGCCAATTCCACAAGAACTGTCTTAGCGAAAGGCTTCTTGAGGGGAAAGCTGTAACTCTGTGAGATGATTTCACAGCACACAAAGAAGTTTCTCAGAAAGCTTCTTTCTCTTTGTTATCGGAGGATATTTCCTTTGGCCCTATAGTCTTCAAAGGGATCCGAAATATCTGTTCTCAGATTCCACAGAAATAAGGCTAGCAAAGAGATCCACGAAATACAGATGTAACTCTGTGAGATGAATGAACAGAACACTAAGCAGTTTCTCAGAAAGCTTCTTTCCAGATTTCATCTGAGGATATTTCCTTTTTCACCATAGCCCTCTATGGGCTGCCAAATATAACTTTGCCAATTCCACAAGAATTGTCTTAGCGAAAGGCTTCTTGAGGGGAAAGCTGTAACTCTGTTAGATGATTTCACAGAACACAAAGAAGTTTCTCAGAAAGCTTCCTTCTCTTTGTTATCGGAGGATATTTCCTTTGGCCCTATAGTCTTCAAAGGGATCCGATATATCTGTTCTCAGATTCCACAGAAATAAGGCTAGCAAAGAGATCCACGAAACAGAGATGTAACTCTGTGAGTGGAAGTCACACATCACAGAGCAGTTTCTCAGAAAGCTTCTTTCCAGATTTCATCTGAGGATACTTCCTTTTTCACCATAGCCTTCTAGGGGCTTCCAAATATCACTTTGCCAATTCCACAAGAACTGTATTAGCGAAAGGCTTCTTGAGGGGAAAGCTGTAACTCTGTGAGATGATTTCACAGAACACAAAGAAGTTTCTCAGAAAGCTTCTTTCTCTTTGTTATCGGAGGATATTTCCTTTGGCCCTATGGTCTTCAAAGGGATCCGAAATATCTGTTCTCAGATTCCACAGAAATAAGGCTAGCAAAGAGATCCACGAAATACAGATGTAACTCTGTGAGTGGAAGTCACACATCACAGAGCAGTTTCTCAGAAAGCTTCTTTCCAGATTTCATCTGAGGATATTTCCTTTTTCACCATAGCCCTCTATGGGCTTCCAAATATCACTTTGCCAATTCCACAAGAACTGTCTTAGCGAAAGGCTTCTTGAGTGGAAGGCTGTAACTCTGTGAGATGATTTCACAGAACACAAAGAAGTTTCTCAGAAAGCTTCCTTCTCTTTGTTATCAGAGGATATTTCATTTGGCCCTATAGTCTTCAAAGGGATCCGAAATATCTGTTCTCAGATTCCACAGAAATAAGGCTAGCAAAGAGATCCACGAAATACAGATGTAACTCTGTGAGATGAATGAACACAACACTAAGCAGTTTCTCAGAAAGCTTCTTTCCAGATTTCATCTGAGGATATTTCCTTTTTCACCATAGCCCTCTATGGGCTGCCAAATATCACTTTGCCAATTCCACAAGAACTGTCTTAGCGAAAGGCTTCTTGAGGGGAAAGCTGTAACTCTGTGAGATGATTTCACAGAACACAAAGAAGTTTCTCAGAAAGCTTCCTTCTCTTTGTTATCGGAGGATATTTCCTTTGGCCCTATTGTCTTCAAAGGGATCCGAAATATCTGTTCTCAGATTCCACAGAAATCAGGCTAGCAAAGAGATCCACGAAACAGAGATGTAACTCTGTGAGTGGAAGTCACACATCACAGAGCAGTTTCTCAGAAAGCTTCTTTCCAGATTTCATCTGAGGATACTTCCTTTTTCACCATAGACTTCTAGGGGCTTCCAAATATCACTTTCCCAATTCCACAAGAACTGTCTTAGCGAAAGGCTTCTTGAGGGGAAAGCTGTAACTCTGTGAGATGATTTCACAGAACACAAAGAAGTTTCTCAGAAAGCTTCCTTCTCTTTGTTATCGGAGGATATTTCCTTTGGCCCTATTGTCTTCAAAGAGATCCGATATATCAGTTCTCAGATTCCACAGAAATAAGGCTAGCAAAGAGATCCACGAAATACACATTAACCCTGTGAGTGGAGGTCACACATCACAGAGCAGTTTCTCAGAAATGTTCTTTCCAGATTTCATCTGAGGATATTTCGTTTTTCACCATAGCCCTCTATGGGCTTCCATATATCACTTGGCCAATTCCACAAGAACTCTCTTAGCGAAAGGCTTCTTGAGTGGAAAGCTGTAACTCTGTGAGATGATTTCACAGAACACAAAGAAGTTTCTCAGAAAGCTTCTTTCTCTTTTTATGGGAGGATATTTCCTTTGGCCCTATAGTCTTCAAAGGAATCCGAAATATCTGTTCTCAGATTCCACAGAAATAAGGCTAGCAAAGAGATCCACGAAACAGAGATGTAACTCTGTGAATGGAAGTCACACATTACAGAGCAGTTTCTCAGAAAGCTTCTTTCCAGATTTCATCTGAGGATACTTCCTTTTTCATCATAGCCCTCTATGGGCTTCCAAATATCACTTTGCCAATTCCACAAGAACTGTCTTAGCGAAAGGCTTCCTGAGGGGAATGCTGTAACTCTGTGAGATGATTTCACAAAACACAAAGAAGTTTCTCAGATAGCTTCTTTCTCTTTGTTATCGGAGGATATTTCCTTTGGCCCTATAGTCTTCAAAGGGATCCGAAATATCTGTTCTCAGATTCCACAGAAATAAGGCTAGCAAAGAGATCCACGAAACAGAGATGTAACTCTGTGAGTGGAAGTCACACATCACAGAGCAGTTTCTCAGAAAGCTTGTTTCCAGATTTCATCTGAGGATACTTCCTTTTTCACCATAGCCTTCTATGGGCTTCCAAATATCACTTTGCCAATTCCACAAGAACTGTCTTAGCGAAAGGCTTCTTGAGGGGAAAGCTGTAACTCTGTGAGATGATTTCACAGAACACAAAGAAGTGTCTCAGAAAGCTTCTTTCTCTTTGTTATCGGAGGATATTTCCTTTGGCCCTATAGTCTTCAAAGGGATCCGAAATATCTGTTCTCAGATTCCACAGAAATAAGGCTAGCAAAGAGATCCACGAAATACAGATGTAACTCTGTGAGATGAAAGAACACAACACTAAGCAGTTTCTCAGAAAGCTTCTTTCCAGATTTCATCTGAGGATATTTCCTTTTTCACCATAGCCCTCTATGGGCTGCCAAATATCACTTTGCCAATTCCACAAGAACTGTCTTAGCGAAAGGCTTCTTGAGGGGAAAGCTGTAACTCTGTGAGATGATTTCACAGAACACAAAGAAGTTTCTCCGAAAGCTTCCTTCTCTTTGTTATCGGAGGATATTTCCTTTGGCCCTATTGTCTTCAAAGGGATCCAAAATATCTGTTCTCAGATTCCACAGAAATAAGGGTAGCAAAGAGATCCACGAAATACAGATGTAACTCTGTGAGTGGAAGTCACACATCACAGAGCAGTTTCTCAGAAAGCTTCTTTCCAGATTTCATCTGAGGATATTTCCTTTTTCACCATAGCCCTCTATGGGCTTCCAAATATCACTTTGCCAATTCCACAAGAACTGTCTTAACGAAAGGCTTCTTGAGGGGAAAGCTGTAACTCTGTGAGATGATTTCACAGAACACAAAGAAGTTTCTCAGAAAGCTTCTTTCTCTTTGTTATCGGAGGATATTTCCTTTGGCCCTATAGTCTTCAAAGGGATCCGAAATATCTGTTCTCAGATTCCACAGAAAAAAGGCTAGCAAAGATATCCACGAAACAGAGATGTAACTCTGTGAGTGGAAGTCACACATCACAGAGCAGTTTCTCAGAAAGCTTCTTTCCAGATTTCATCTGAGGATACTTCCTTTTTCACCGTAGCCTTCTAGGGGCTTCCAAATATCACTTTGCCAATTCCACAAGAACTGTCTTAGCGAAAGGCTTCTTGAGGGGAAAGCTGTAACTCTGTGAGATGATTTCACAGAACACAAAGAAGTTTCTCAGAAAGCTTCTTTCTATTTGTTATTGGAGGATATTTCCTTTGGCCCTATAGTCTTCAAAGGGATCCGAAATATCTGTTCTCAGATTCCACAGAAATAAGGCTAGCAAAGAGATCCACGAAATACAGGTGTAACTCTGTGAGTGGAAGTCACACATCACAGAGCAGTTTCTCAGAAAGCTTCTTTCCAGATTTCATCTGAGGATATTTCCTTTTTCACCATAGCCCTCTATGGGCTTCCACAGATCACTTTGCCAATTCCACAAGAACAGTCTTAGCGAAAGGCTTCTTGAGAGGAAAGCTGTAACTCTGTGAGATGATTTCACAGAACACAAAGAAGTTTCTCAGAAAGCTTCTTTCTCTTTGTTATCGGAGGATATTTCCTTTAGCTCTATAGTCTTAAAAGGGATCCGAAATATCTGTTCTCAGATTCCACAGAAATAAGGCTAGCAAAGAGATCCACGAAATACAGATGTAACTCTGTGAGATGAATTAACAGAACACTAAGCAGTTTCTCAGAAAGCTTCTTTCCAGATTTCATGTGAGGATATTTCCTTTTTCACCATAGCCCTCTATGGGCTGCCAAATATCACTTTGCCAATTCCACAAGAACTGTCTTAACGAAAGGCTTCCTGAGGGAAAAGCTGTAATTCTGTGAGATGATTTCACAGAACACAAAGAAGTTTCTCAGAAAGCTTCCTTCTCTTTGTTATCGGAGGATATTTCCTTTGGCCCTATTGTCTTCAAAGGGATCCGAAATATCTGTTCTCAGATTCCACAGAAATAAGGCTAGCAAAGAGATCCACGAAATACAGATGTAACTCTGTGAGTGGAAGTCACACATCACAGAGCAGTTTCTCAGAAAGGTTCTTTCCAGATTTCATCTGAGGATATTTCCTTTTTCAACATAGCCCTCTATGGGCTGCCAAATATCACTTTGCCAATTCCACAAGAACTGTCTTAGCGAAAGGCTTCTTGAGGGGAACGCTGTAACTCTGTGAGATGATTTCACAGAACACAAAGAAGTTTCTCAGAAAGCTTCTTTCTCTTTGTTATCGGAGGATATTTCCTTTGGCCCTATAGTCTTCAAAGGGATCCGAAATATCTGTTCTCAGATTACACAGAAATCAGGCTAGCAAAGAGATCCACGAAACAGAGATGTAACTCTGTGAGTGGAAGTCACACATCGCAGAGCAGTTTCTCAGAAAGCTTCTTTCCAGATTTCATCTGAGGATACTTCCTTTTTCACCATAGCCTTCTAGGGGCTTCCAAATATCACTTTGCCAATTCCACAAGAACTGTCTTAGCGAAAGGCTTCTTGAGGGGAAAGCTGTAACTCTGTGAGATGATTTCACAGAACACAAAGAAGTTTCTCAGAAAGCTTCCTTCTCTTTGTTATCGGAGGATATTTCCTTTGGCCCTATAGTCTTCAAAGGGATCCGAAATATCTGTTCTCAGATTCCACAGAAATCAGGCTAGCAAAGAGATCCACGAAACAGAGATGTAACTCTGTGAGTGGAAGTCACACATCACAGAGCAGTTTCTCATTAAGCTTCTTTCCAGATTTCATCTGATTATACTTCCTTTTTCACCATAGACTTCTAGGGGCTTCCAAATATCACTTTGCCAATTCCACAAGAACTGTCTTAGCGAAAGGCTTCTTGAGGGGAAAGCTGTAACTCTGTTTGATGATTTCACAGAACACAAAGAAGTTTCTCAGAAAGCTTCCTTCTCTTTGTTATCGGAGGATATTTCCTTTGGCCCTATAGTCTTCAAAGGGATCCGATATATCTGTTCTCAGATTCCACAGAAATAAGGCTAGCAAAGAGATCCACGAAATACACATTAACCCTGTGAGTGGAGGTCACACATCACAGAGCAGTTTCTCAGAAATGTTCTTTCCAGATTTCATCTGTGGATATTTCGTTTTTCACCTTTGCCCTCTATGGGCTTCCATATATCACTTGGCCAATTCCACAAGAACTCTCTTAGCGAAAGGCTTCTTGAGTGGAAAGCTGTAACTCTGGGAGATGATTTCACAGAACACAAAGAAGTTTCTCAGAAAGCTTCTTTCTCTTTGTTATCGGAGGATATTTCCTTTGGCCCTATAGTCTTCAAAGGGATCCGAAATATCTGTTCTCAGATTCCACAGAAATAAGGCTAGCAAAGAGATCCAAGAAACAGAGATGTAACTCTGTGAGTGGAAGTCACACATCTCAGAGCAGTTTCTCAGAAAGCTTCTTTCCAGATTTCATCTGAGGATACTTCCTTTTTCACCATAGCCCTCTATGGGCTTCCAAATAACACTTTGCCAATTCCACAAGAACTGTCTTAGCGAAAGGCTTCTTGAGGGGAAAGCTGTAACTCTGTGAGATGATTTCACAGCACACAAAGAAGTTTCTCAGAAAGCTTCTTTCTCTTTGTTATCGGAGGATATTTCCTTTGGCCCTATAGTCTTCAAAGGGATCCGAAATATCTGTTCTCAGATTCCACAGAAATAAGGCTAGCAAAGAGATCCACGAAATACAGATGTAACTCTGTGAGATGAATGAACAGAACACTAAGCAGTTTCTCAGAAAGCTTCTTTCCAGATTTCATCTGAGGATATTTCCTTTTTCACCATAGCCCTCTATGGGCTGCCAAATATAACTTTGCCAATTCCACAAGAATTGTCTTAGCGAAAGGCTTCTTGAGGGGAAAGCTGTAACTCTGTTAGATGATTTCACAGAACACAAAGAAGTTTCTCAGAAAGCTTCCTTCTCTTTGTTATCGGAGGATATTTCCTTTGGCCCTATAGTCTTCAAAGGGATCCGATATATCTGTTCTCAGATTCCACAGAAATAAGGCTAGCAAAGAGATCCACGAAACAGAGATGTAACTCTGTGAGTGGAAGTCACACATCACAGAGCAGTTTCTCAGAAAGCTTCTTTCCAGATTTCATCTGAGGATACTTCCTTTTTCACCATAGCCTTCTAGGGGCTTCCAAATATCACTTTGCCAATTCCACAAGAACTGTATTAGCGAAAGGCTTCTTGAGGGGAAAGCTGTAACTCTGTGAGATGATTTCACAGAACACAAAGAAGTTTCTCAGAAAGCTTCTTTCTCTTTGTTATCGGAGGATATTTCCTTTGGCCCTATGGTCTTCAAAGGGATCCGAAATATCTGTTCTCAGATTCCACAGAAATAAGGCTAGCAAAGAGATCCACGAAATACAGATGTAACTCTGTGAGTGGAAGTCACACATCACAGAGCAGTTTCTCAGAAAGCTTCTTTCCAGATTTCATCTGAGGATATTTCCTTTTTCACCATAGCCCTCTATGGGCTTCCAAATATCACTTTGCCAATTCCACAAGAACTGTCTTAGCGAAAGGCTTCTTGAGTGGAAAGCTGTAACTCTGTGAGATGATTTCACAGAACACAAAGAAGTTTCTCAGAAAGCTTCCTTCTCTTTGTTATCAGAGGATATTTCATTTGGCCCTATAGTCTTCAAAGGGATCCGAAATATCTGTTCTCAGATTCCACAGAAATAAGGCTAGCAAAGAGATCCACGAAATACAGATGTAACTCTGTGAGATGAATGAACACAACACTAAGCAGTTTCTCAGAAAGCTTCTTTCCAGATTTCATCTGAGGATATTTCCTTTTTCACCATAGCCCTCTATGGGCTGCCAAATATCACTTTGCCAATTCCACAAGAACTGTCTTAGCGAAAGGCTTCTTGAGGGGAAAGCTGTAACTCTGTGAGATGATTTCACAGAACACAAAGAAGTTTCTCAGAAAGCTTCCTTCTCTTTGTTATCGGAGGATATTTCCTTTGGCCCTATTGTCTTCAAAGGGATCCGAAATATCTGTTCTCAGATTCCACAGAAATCAGGCTAGCAAAGAGATCCACGAAACAGAGATGTAACTCTGTGAGTGGAAGTCACACATCACAGAGCAGTTTCTCAGAAAGCTTCTTTCCAGATTTCATCTGAGGATACTTCCTTTTTCACCATAGACTTCTAGGGGCTTCCAAATATCACTTTCCCAATTCCACAAGAACTGTCTTAGCGAAAGGCTTCTTGAGGGGAAAGCTGTAACTCTGTGAGATGATTTCACAGAACACAAAGAAGTTTCTCAGAAAGCTTCCTTCTCTTTGTTATCGGAGGATATTTCCTTTGGCCCTATAGTCTTCAAAGAGATCCGATATATCAGTTCTCAGATTCCACAGAAATAAGGCTAGCAAAGAGATCCACGAAATACACATTAACCCTGTGAGTGGAGGTCACACATCACAGAGCAGTTTCTCAGAAATGTTCTTTCCAGATTTCATCTGAGGATATTTCGTTTTTCACCATAGCCCTCTATGGGCTTCCATATATCACTTGGCCAATTCCACAAGAACTCTCTTAGCGAAAGGCTTCTTGAGTGGAAAGCTGTAACTCTGTGAGATGATTTCACAGAACACAAAGAAGTTTCTCAGAAAGCTTCTTTCTCTTTTTATGGGAGGATATTTCCTTTGGCCCTATAGTCTTCAAAGGAATCCGAAATATCTGTTCTCAGATTCCACAGAAATAAGGCTAGCAAAGAGATCCACGAAACAGAGATGTAACTCTGTGAATGGAAGTCACACATTACAGAGCAGTTTCTCAGAAAGCTTCTTTCCAGATTTCATCTGAGGATACTTCCTTTTTCATCATAGCCCTCTATGGGCTTCCAAATATCACTTTGCCAATTCCACAAGAACTGTCTTAGCGAAAGGCTTCCTGAGGGGAATGCTGTAACTCTGTGAGATGATTTCACAAAACACAAAGAAGTTTCTCAGATAGCTTCTTTCTCTTTGTTATCGGAGGATATTTCCTTTGGCCCTATAGTCTTCAAAGGGATCCGAAATATCTGTTCTCAGATTCCACAGAAATAAGGCTAGCAAAGAGATCCACGAAACAGAGATGTAACTCTGTGAGTGGAAGTCACACATCACAGAGCAGTTTCTCAGAAAGCTTGTTTCCAGATTTCATCTGAGGATACTTCCTTTTTCACCATAGCCTTCTATGGGCTTCCAAATATCACTTTGCCAATTCCACAAGAACTGTCTTAGCGAAAGGCTTCTTGAGGGGAAAGCTGTAACTCTGTGAGATGATTTCACAGAACACAAAGAAGTTTCTCAGAAAGCTTCTTTCTCTTTGTTATCGGAGGATATTTCCTTTGGCCCTATAATCTTCAAAGGGATCCGAAATATCTGTTCTCAGATTCCACAGAAATAAGGCTAGCAAAGAGATCCACGAAACAGAGATGTAACTCTGTGAGTGGAAGTCACACATTACAGAGCAGTTTCTCAGAAAGCTTCTTTCCAGATTTCATCTGAGGATACTTCCTTTTTCACCATAGCCTTCTATGGGCTTCCAATTATCACTTTGCCAATTCCACAAGAACTGTCTTAGCGAAAGGCTTCTTGAGGGGAAAGCTGTAACTCTGTGAGATGATTTCAAAGAACACAAAGAAGTTTCTCAGAAATCTTCTTTCTCTTTGTTATCGGAGGATATTTCCTTTGGCCCTATAGTCTTCAAAGGGATCCGAAATATCTGTTCTCAGATTCCACAGAAATAAGGCTAGCAAAGAGATCCACGAAACAGCGATGTAACTCTGTTAGTGGAAGTCACACATCTCAGAGCAGTTTCTCAGAAAGCTTCTTTCCAGATTTCATCTGAGGATACTTCCTTTTTCACCATAGCCCTCTATGGGCTTCCAAATAACACTTTGCCAATTCCACAAGAACTGTCTTAGCGAAAGGCTTCTTGAGGGGAAAGCTGTAACTCTGTGAGATGATTTCACAGAACACAAAGAAGTTTCTCAGAAAGCTTCTTTCTCTTTCTTATCGGAGGATATTTCCTTTGGCCCTATGGTCTTCAAAGGGATCCGAAATATCTGTTCTCAGATTCCACAGAAATAAGGCTAGCAAAGAGATCCACGAAATACAGATGTAACTCTGTGAGATGAATGAACAGAACACTAAGCAGTTTCTCAGAAAGCTTCTTTCCAGATTTCATCTGAGGATATTTCCTTTTTCACCATAGCCCTCTATGGGCTTCCAAATATCACTTTGCCAATTCAACAAGAACTGTCTTAGCGAAAGGCTTCTTCAGGGGAAAGCTGTAACTCTGTGAGATGATTTCACAGAACACAAAGAAGTTTCTCAGAAAGCTTCCTTCTCTTTGTTATCGGAGGATATTTCCTTTCGCCCTATTGTCTTCTAAGGGATCCGAAATATCTGTTCTCAGATTCCACAGAAATAAGGCTAGCAAAGAGATCCACGAAACAGAGATGTAACTCTGTGAGTGGAAGTCACACATCACAGAGCAGTTTCTCAGAAAGCTTCTTTCCAGATTTCATCTGAGGATATTTCCTTTTTCACCATAGCCCTCTATGGGCTTCCAAATATCACATTGCCAATTCCACAAGAACTGTCTTAGCGAAAGGATTCTTGAGGGGAAAGCTGTAACTCTGTGAGATGATTTCACAGCACACAAAGAAGTTTCTCAGAAAGCTTCTTTCTCTTTGTTATCGGAGGATATTTCCTTTGGCCCTATAGTCTTCAAAGGGATCCGAAATATCTGTTCTCAGATTCCACAGAAATAAGGCTAGCAAAGAGATCCACGAAATACAGATGTAACTCTGTGAGATGAATGAACAGAACACTAAGCAGTTTCTCAGAAAGCTTCTTTCCAGATTTCATCTGAGGATATTTCCTTTTTCACCATAGCCCTCTATGGGCTGCCAAATATAACTTTGCCAATTCCACAAGAACTGTCTTAGCGAAAGGCTTCTTGACGGGAAAGCTGTAACTCTGTTAGATGATTTCACAGAACACGAAGAAGTTTCTCAGAAAGCTTCCTTCTCTTTGTTATCGGAGGATATTTCCTTTGGCCCTATAGTCTTCAAAGGGATCCGATATATCTGTTCTCAGATTCCACAGAAATAAGGCTAGCAAAGAGATCCACGAAATACACATTAACTCTGTGAGTGGAGGTCAACATCACAGAGCAGTTTCTCAGAAAGGTTCTTTCCAGATTTCATCTGAGGATATTTCGTTTTTCACCGTAGCCCTCTATGGGCTTCCAAATATCACTTTGCCAATTCAACAAGAACTGTCTTAGCGAAAGGCTTCTTGAGGGGAAAGCTGTAACTCTGTGAGATGATTTCACAGAACACAAAGAAGTTTCTCAGAAAGCTTCTTTCTCTTTTTATCGGAGGATATTTCCTTTGGCCCTATAGTCTTCAAAGGGATCCGAAATATCTGTTCTCAGATTCCACAGAAATAAGGCTAGCAAAGAGATCCACGAAACAGAGATGTAACTCTGTGAGTGGAAGTCACACATCACAGAGCAGTTTCTCAGAAAGCTTGTTTCCAGATTTCATCTGAGGATACTTTCTTTTTCACCATAGCCTTCTATGGGCTTCCAAATATCACTTTGCCAATTCCACAAGAACTGTCTTAGCGAAAGGCTTCTTGAGGGGAAAGCTGTAACTCTGTGAGATGATTTCACAGAACACAAAGAAGTTTCTCAGAAAGCTTCTTTCTCTTTGTTATCGGAGGATATTTCCTTTGGCCCTATGATCTTCAAAGGGATCCGAAATATCTGTTCTCAGATTCCACAGAAATAAGGCTAGCAAAGAGATCCACGAAACAGAGATGTAACTCTGTGAGTGGAAGTCACACATTACAGAGCAGTTTCTCAGAAAGCTTCTTTCCAGATTTCATCTGAGGATACTTCCTTTTTCACCATAGCCTTCTATGGGCTTCCAAATATCACTTTGCCAATTCCACAAGAACTGTCTTAGCGAAAGGCTTCTTGAGGGGAAAGCTGTAACTCTGTGAGATGATTTCAAAGAACACAAAGAAGTTTCTCAGAAATCTTCTTTCTCTTTGTTATCGGAGGATATTTCCTTTGGCCCTATAGTCTTCAAAGGGATCCGAAATATCTGTTCTCAGATTCCACAGAAATAAGGCTAGCAAAGAGATCCACGAAACAGCGATATAACTCTGTTAGTGGAAGTCACACATCTCAGAGCAGTTTCTCAGAAAGCTTCTTTCCAGATTTCATCTGAGGATACTTCCTTTTTCACCATAGCCCTCAATGGGCTTCCAAATAACACTTTGCCAATTCCACAAGAACTGTCTTAGCGAAAGGCTTCTTGAGGGGAAAGCTGTAACTCTGTGAGATGATTTCACAGAACACAAAGAAGTTTCTCAGAAAGCTTCTTTCTCTTTCTTATCGGAGGATATTTCCTTTGGCCCTATGGTCTTCAAAGGGATCCGAAATATCTGTTCTCAGATTCCACAGAAATAAGGCTAGCAAAGAGATCCACGAAATACAGATGTAACTCTGTGAGATGAATGAACAGAACACTAAGCAGTTTCTCAGAAAGCTTCTTTCCAGATTTCATCTGAGGATATTTCCTTTTTCACCATAGCCCTCTATGGGCTTCCAAATATCACTTTGCCAATTCAACAAGAACTGTCTTAGCGAAAGGCTTCTTCAGGGGAAAGCTGTAACTCTGTGAGATGATTTCACAGAACACAAAGAAGTTTCTCAGAAAGCTTCCTTCTCTTTGTTATCGGAGGATATTTCCTTTCGCCCTATTGTCTTCTAAGGGATACGAAATATCTGTTCTCAGATTCCACAGAAATAAGTATAGCAAAGAGATCCACGAAACAGAGATGTAACTCTGTGAGTGGAAGTCACACATCACAGAGCAGTTTCTCAGAAAGCTTCTTTCCAGATTTCATCTGAGGATATTTCCTTTTTCACCATAGCCCTCTATGGGCTTCCAAATATCACATTGCCAATTCCACAAGAACTGTCTTAGCGAAAGGATTCTTGAGGGGAAAGCTGTAACTCTGTGAGATGATTTCACAGCACACAAAGAAGTTTCTCAGAAAGCTTCTTTCTCTTTGTTATCGGAGGATATTTCCTTTGGCCCTATAGTCTTCAAAGGGATCCGAAATATCTGTTCTCAGATTCCACAGAAATAAGGCTAGCAAAGAGATCCACGAAATACAGATGTAACTCTGTGAGATGAATGAACAGAACACTAAGCAGTTTCTCAGAAAGCTTCTTTCCAGATTTCATCTGAGGATATTTCCTTTTTCACCATAGCCCTCTATGGGCTGCCAAATATAACTTTGCCAATTCCACAAGAACTGTCTTAGCGAAAGGCTTCTTGACGGGAAAGCTGTAACTCTGTTAGATGATTTCACAGAACACAAAGAAGTTTCTCAGAAAGCTTCCTTCTCTTTGTTATCGGAGGATATTTCCTTTGGCCCTATAGTCTTCAAAGGGATCCGATATATCTGTTCTCAGATTCCACAGAAATAAGGCTAGCAAAGAGATCCACGAAATACACATTAACTCTGTGAGTGGAGGTCAACATCACAGAGCAGTTTCTCAGAAAGGTTCTTTCCAGATTTCATCTGAGGATATTTCGTTTTTCACCGTAGCCCTCTATGGGCTTCCAAATATCACTTTGCCAATTCAACAAGAACTGTCTTAGCGAAAGGCTTCTTGAGGGGAAAGCTGTAACTCTGTGAGATGATTTCACAGAACACAAAGAAGTTTCTCAGAAAGCTTCTTTCTCTTTTTATCGGAGGATATTTCCTTTGGCCCTATAGTCTTCAAAGGGATCCGAAATATCTGTTCTCAGATTCCACAGAAATAAGGCTAGCAAAGAGATCCACGAAACAGAGATGTAACTCTGTGAGTGGAAGTCACACATCACAGAGCAGTTTCTCAGAAAGCTTCTTTCCAGATTTCATCTGAGGATACTTCCTTTTTCACCATAGCCTTCTAGGGGCTTCCAAATATCACTTTGCCAATTCCACAAGAACTGTCTTAGCGAAAGGCTTCTTGAGGGGAAAGATGTAACTCTGTGAGATGATTTCACAGAACACAAAGAAGTTTCTCAGAAAGCTTCTTTCTCTTTGTTATCGGAGGATATTTCCTTTGGCCCTATAGTCTTCAAAGGGATCCGAAATATCTGTTCTCAGATTCCACAGAAATAAGGCTAGCAAAGAGATCCACGAAACAGAGATGTAACTCTGTGAGTGGAAGTCACACATCACAGAGCAGTTTCTCAGAAAGCTTCTTTCCAGATTTCATCTGAGGATATTTCCTTTTTCACCTTAGACTTCTAGGGGCTTCCAAATATCACTTTGCCAATTCCACAAGAACTGTCTTAGCGAAAGGCTTCTTGAGGGGAAAGCTGTAACTCTGTTAGATGATTTCACAGAACACAAAGAAGTTTCTCAGAAAGCTTCCTTCTCTTTGTTATCGGAGGATATTTCCTTTGGCCCTATAGTCTTCAAAGGGATCCGATATATCTGTTCTCAGATTCCACAGAAATAAGGCTAGCAAAGAGATCCACGAAATACACATTAACTCTGTGAGTGGAGGTCACACATCACAGAGCAGTTTCTCAGAAAGGTTCTTTCCAGATTTCATCTGAGGATATTTCGTTTTTCACCGTAGCCCTCTTTGGTCTTCCAAATACCACTTTGCCAATTCCACAAGAACTGTCTTAGCGAAAGGCTTCTTGAGGGGAAAGCTGTAACTCTATGAGATGATTTCACAGAACACAAAGTAGTTTCTCAGAAAGCTTCCTTCTCTTTGTTATCGTAGGATATTTCCTTTGGCCCTATAGTGTTCAAAGGGATCCGAAATATCTGTTCTCAGATTCCACAGAAATAAGGCTAGCAAAGAGATCCACGAAACAGAGATGTAACTCTGTGAGTGGAAGTCACACATCACAGAGCAGTTTCTCAGAAAGCTTCTTTCCAGATTTCATCTGAGGATACTTCCTTTTTCACCATAGCCTTCTAGGGGCTTCCAAATATCACTTTGCCAATTCCACAAGAACTGTCTTAGCGAAAGGCTTCTTGAGGGGAAAGCTGTAACTCTGTGAGATGATTTCACAGAACACAAAGAAGTTTCTCAGAAAGCTTCTTTCTCTTTGTTATCGGAGGATATTTCCCTTGGCCGTATAATCTTCAAAGGGATCCGAAATATCTTTTCTCAGATTCCACAGAAATAAGGCTAGCAAAGAGATCCACGAAACAGAGATGTAACTCTGTGAGTGGAAGTCACACATTACAGAGCAGTTTCTCAGAAAGCTTCTTTCCAGATTTCATCTGAGGATACTTCCTTTTTCACCATAGCCTTCTATGGGCTTCCAATTATCACTTTGCCAATTCCACAAGAACTCTCTTAGCGAAAGGCTTCTTGAGGGGAAAGCTGTAACTCTGTGAGATGATTTCACAGAACACAAAGAAGTTTCTCAGAAATCTTCTTTCTCTTTGTTATCGGAGGATATTTCCTTTGGCCCTATAGTCTTCAAAGGGATCCGAAATATCTGTTCTCAGATTATACAGAAATAAGGCTAGCAAAGAGATCCATGAAACAGAGATGTAACTCTGTGAGTGGAAGTCATACATCACAGAGCAGTTTCTCAGAAAGCTTCTTTCCAGATTTCATCTGAGGATACTTCCTTTTTCACCATAGCCCTCTATGGGCTTCCAAATATCACTTTGCCAATTCCACAAGAACTGTCTTAGCGAAAGGCTTCTTGAGGGGAAAGCTGTAACTCTGTGAGATGATTTCACAGAACACAAAGAAGTTTCTCAGAAAGCTTCTTTCTCTTTCTTATCGGAGGATATTTCCTTTGGCCCTATGGTCTTCAAAGGGATCCGAAATATCTGTTCTCAGATTCCACAGAAATAAGGCTAGCAAAGAGATCCACGAAATACAGATGTAACTCTGTGAGATGAATGAACACAACACTAAGCAGTTTCTCAGAAAGCTTCTTTCCAGATTTCATCTGAGGATATTTCCTTTTTCACCATAGCCCTCTATGGGCTGCCAAATATCACTTTGCCAATTCCACAAGAACTGTCTTAGTGAAAGGCTTCTTGAGGGGAAAGCTGTAACTCTGTGAGATGATTTCACAGAACACAAAGAAGTTTCTCAGAAAGCTTCCTTCTCTTTGTTATCGGAGGATATTTCCTTTGGCCTTATTGTCTTCAAAGGGATCCGAAATATCTGTTCTCAGATTCCACAGAAATCAGGCTAGCAAAGAGATCCACGAAACAGAGATGTAACTCTGTGAGTGGAAGTCACACATCACAGAGCAGTTTCTCAGAAAGCTTCTTTCCAGATTTCATCTGAGGATATTTCCTTTTTCACCATAGCCCTCTATGGGCTTCCAAATATCACTTTGCCAATTACACAAGAACTGTCTTAGCGAAAGGCTTCTTGAGGGGAAAGCTGTAACTCTGTGAGATGATTTCACAGAACACAAAGAAGTTTCTCAGAAAGCTTCCTTCTCTTTGTTAGTGGAGGATATTTCCTTTGGCCCTATAGTCTTCAAAGAGATCCGATATATCTGTTCTCAGATTCCACAGAAATAAGGCTAGCAAAGAGATCCACGACATACACATTAACCCTGTGAGTGGAGGTCACACATCCCAGAGCAGTTTCTCAGAAATGTTCTTTCCAGATTTCATCTGAGGATATTTCGTTTTTCACCATAGCCCTCTATGGGCTTCCATATATCACTTGGCCAATTCCACAAGAACTCTCTTAGCGAAAGGCTTCTTGAGTGGAAAGCTGTAACTCTGTGAGATGATTTCACAGAACACAAAGAAGTTTCTCAGAAAGCTTCTTTCTCTTTTTATGGGAGGATATTTCCTTTGGCCCTATAGTCTTCAAAGGGATCCGAAATATCTGTTCTCAGATTCCACAGAAATAAGGCTAGCAAAGAGATCCACGAAACAGAGATGTAACTCTGTGAATGGAAGTCACACATTACAGAGCAGTTTCTCAGAAAGCTTCTTTCCAGATTTCATCTGAGGATACTTCCTTTTTAATCATAGCCCTCTATGGGCTTCCAAATATCACTTTGCCAATTCCACAAGAACTGTCTTAGCGAAAGGCTTTCTGAGGGGAATGCTGTAACTTTGTGAGATGATTTCACAAAACACAAAGAAGTTTCTCAGATAGCTTCTTTCTCTTTGTTATCGGAGGATATTTCCTTTGGCCCTATAGTCTTCAAAGGGATCCGAAATATCTGTTCTCAGATTCCACAGAAATAAGGCTAGCAAAGAGATCCACGAAACAGAGATGTAACTCTGTGAGTGGAAGTCACACATCACAGAGCAGTTTCTCAGAAAGCTTGTTTCCAGATTTCATCTGTGGATACTTCCTTTTTCACCATAGCCTTCTATGGGCTTCCAAATATCACTTTGCCAATTCCACAAGAACTGTCTTAGCGAAAGGCTTCTTGAGGGGAAAGCTGTAACTCTGTGAGATGATTTCACAGAACACAAAGAAGTTTCTCAGAAAGCTTCTTTCTCTTTGTTATCGGAGGATATTTCCTTTGGCCCTATAATCTTCAAAGGGATCCGAAATATCTGTTCTCAGATTCCACAGAAATAAGGCTAGCAAAGAGATCCACGAAACAGAGATGTAACTCTGTGAGTGGAAGTCACACATTACAGAGCAGTTTCTCAGAAAGCTTCTTTCCAGATTTCATCTGAGGATACTTCCTTTTTCACCATAGCCTTCTATGGGCTTCCAATTATCACTTTGCCAATTCCACAAGAACTGTCTTAGCGAAAGGCTTCTTGAGGGGAAAGCTGTAACTCTGTGAGATGATTTCAAAGAACACAAAGAAGTTTCTCAGAAATCTTCTTTCTCTTTGTTATCGGAGGATATTTCCTTTGGCCCTATAGTCTTCAAAGGGATCCGAAATATCTGTTCTCAGATTCCACAGAAATAAGGCTAGCAAAGAGATCCACGAAACAGAGATGTAACTCTGTTAGTGGAAGTCACACATCTCAGAGCAGTTTCTCAGAAAGCTTCTTTCCAGATTTCATCTGAGGATACTTCCTTTTTCACCATAGCCCTCTATGGGCTTCCAAATAACACTTTGCCAATTCCACAAGAACTGTCTTAGCGAAAGGCTTCTTGAGGGGAAAGCTGTAACTCTGTGAGATGATTTCACAGAACACAAAGAATTTTCTCAGAAAGCTTCTTTCTCTTTCTTATCGGAGGATATTTCCTTTGGCCCTATGGTCTTCAAAGGGATCCGAAATATCTGTTCTCAGATTCCACAGAAATAAGGCTAGCAAAGAGATACACGAAATACAGATGTAACTCTGTGAGATGAATGAACAGAACACTAAGCAGTTTCTCAGAAAGCTTCTTTCCAGATTTCATCTGAGGATATTTCCTTTTTCACCATAGCCCTCTATGGGCTTCCAAATATCACTTTGCCAATTCCACAAGAACTGTCTTAGCGAAAGGCTTCTTGAGGGGAAAGCTGTAACTCTGTGAGATGATTTCACAGCACACAAAGAAGTTTCTCAGAAAGCTTCTTTCTCTTTGTTATCGGAGGATATTTCCTTTGGCCCTATAGTCTTCAAAGGGATCCGAAATATCTGTTCTCAGATTGCACAGAAATAAGGCTAGCAAAGAGATCCACGAAATACAGATGTAACTCTGTGAGATGAATGAACAGAACACTAAGCAGTTTCTCAGAAAGCTTCTTTCCAGATTTCATCTGAGGATATTTCCTTTTTCACCATAGCCCTATATGGGCTGCCAAATATAACTTTGCCAATTCCACAAGAACTGTCTTAGCGAAAGGCTTCTCGAGGGGAAAGCTGTAACTCTGTTAGATGATTTCACAGAACACAAAGAAGTTTCTCAGAAAGCTTCCTTCCCTTTGTTATCGGAGGATATTTCCTTTGGCCCTATAGTCTTCAAAGGGATCCGAAATATCTGTTCTCAGATTCCACAGAAATAAGGCTAGCAAAGAGATCCAAGAAACAGAGATGTAACTCTGTGAGTGGAAGTCACACATCACAGAGCAGTTTCTCAGAAAGCTTCTTTCCAGATTTCATCTGAGGATACTTCCTTTTTCACCATAGCCTTCTAGGGGCGTCCAAATATCACTTTGCCAATTCCACAAGAACTGTCTTAGCGAAAGGCTTCTTGAGGGGAAAGCTGTAACTCTGTGAGATGATTTCACAGAACACAAAGAAGTTTCTCAGAAAGCTTCTTTCTCTTTGTTATCGGAGGATATTTCCTTTGGCCCTATAGTGTTCAAAGGGATCCGAAATATCTGTTCTCAGATTCCACAGAAATAAGGCTAGCAAAGAGATCCACGAAATACAGATGCAACTCTGTGACATGAATGAACAGAACACTAAGCAGTTTCTCAGAAAGCTTCTTTCCAGATTTCTTCTGAGGATATTTCGTTTTTCACCATAGCCCTCTATGGGCTGCCAAATATCACTTTGCCAATTCCACAAGAACTGTCTTAGCGAAAGACTTCTTGAGGAGAAAGCTGTAACTCTGTGAGATGATTTCACAGAACACAAAGAAGTTTCTCAGAAAGCTTCCTTCTCTTTGTTAACGGAGGATATTTCCTTTGGCCCTCTAGTCTTCAAAGGGATCCGAAATATCTGTTCTCATATTCGACATAAATAAGGCTAGCAAAGAGATCCACGAAATACAGATGTAACTCTGTGAGTGGAAGTCACACATCACAGAGCAGTTTCTCAGAAAGCTTCTTTCCAGATTTCCTCTGAGGATATTTCCTTTTTCACCATAGCCCTCTATGGGCTTCCAAAAATCACTTTGCCAATTCCACAAGAACTGTCTTAGCGAAAGGCTTCTTGAGGGGAAAGCTGTAACTCTGTGAGATGATTTCACAGAACACAAAGAAGTTTCTCAGAAAGCTTCTTTCTCTTTGTTATCGGAGGATAGTTCCTTTAGCCTTATAGTCTTCAAAGGGTTCCGAAATATCTGTTCTCAGATTCCACAGAAATAAGGCTAGCAAAGAGATCCACGAAATACAGATGTAACTCTGTGAGATGAATGAACAGAACACTAAGCAGTTTCTCAGAAAGCTTCTTTCCAGATTTCATCTGAGGATAGTTCCTTTTTCACCATAGCCCTCTATGGGCTTCCAAATATCACTTTGCCAATTCCACAAGAACTGTCTTAGCGAAAGGCTTCTTGAGAGGAAAGCTGTAACTCTGTGAGATGATTTCACAGAACACAAAGAAGTTTCTCAGAAAGCATCCTTCTCTTTTTTATCGGAGGATATTTCCTTTGGCCCCATAGTCTTCAAAGGGATCCGAAATATCTGTTCTCAGAATCCACAGAAATAAGGCTTGCAAAGAGATCCACGAAATACAGATGTAACTCTGTGAGTGGAAGTCACACATCACAGAGCAGTTTCTCAGAAAGCTTCTTTCCAGATTTCATCTGAGGATAGTTCCTTTTTCACCATAGCCCTCCTTGGTCTTCCAAATATCACTTTGCCAATTCCACAAGAACTGTCTTAGCGAAAGGCTTCTTGAGGGGAAAGCTGTAACTCTGTGAGATGATTTCACTGAACACAAAGAAGTTTCTCAGAAAGCTTCTTTCTCTGTGTTATCGCAGGATATTTCCCTTGGCCCTGTATTCTTCAAAGGGATCCGAAATATCTGTTCTCAGATTCCACAGAAATAAGGCTAGCAAAGAGATCCACGAAATACAGATGTAACTCTGAGAGATGAATGAACAGAAAACTAAGCAGTTTCTCAGAAAGCTTCTTTCCAGATTTCATCTGAGGATATTTCCTTTTTCACCAAGGCCCTCTATGGGCTTCCAAATATCACTTTGCCAATTCCACAAGAACTGTCTTAGCGAAAGGCTTCTTGAGGGGAAAGCTGTAACTCTGTGAGATGATTTCACAGAACACAAAGAAGTTTCTCAGAAAGCTTCCTTCTCTTTGTTATCGGAGGATAATTCCTTTGGCCCTATAGTCTTCAATGGGATACGAAATATCTGTTCTCAGATTCCACAGAAATAAAGCTAGCAAAGAGATCCACGAAATACAGATGTAACTCTGTGAGTGGAAGTCACACATCACAGAGCAGTTTCTCTGAAAGCTTCTTTCCAGATTTCATCTGAGGATATTTCCTTTTTCACCATAGCCCTCTATGGGCTTACAAATATCACTTTGCCAATTCCACAAGAACTGTCTTAGCGAAAGGCTTCTTCAGGGGAAAGCTGTAACTCTGTGATATGATTTCACAGAACACAAAGAATTTTCTCAGAAAGCTTCTTTCTCTCTCTTATCGGAGGATATTTCCTTTGTCCCTATTGTCTTCAAAGGGATCCGAAATATCTGTTCTCAGATTCCACAGAAATAAGGCTAGCAAAGAGATCCACGAAATACAGATGTAACTCTGTGAGATGAATGAACAGAACTCTAAGCAGTTTCTCAGAAAGCTTCTTTCCAGATTTCATCTGAGGATATTTCCTTTTTCACCATAACCCACTATGGGCTTCCAAATATCACTTTGCCAATTCCACAAGAACTGTCTTAGCGAAAGGCTTCTTGAGGGGAAAGCTGTAACTCTGTTGGATGATTTCACAGAACACAAAGAAGTTTCTCAGAAAGCTTCCTTCTCTTTGTTATCGGAGGATATTTCATTTGGCCCTATAGACTTCAAAGGGATCCGAAATATCTGTTCTCAGATTCCACAGAAATAAGGCTAGCAAAGAGATCCACGAAATACATATGTAACTCTGTCAGGGGAAGACACATCACAGAGCAGTTTCTCAGAAAGCTTCTTTCCAGATTTCATCTGAGGATATTTCCTTTTTCACCATAGCCCTCTATGGGCTTCCAAATATCACTTTGCCAATTCCACAAGAACTGTCTTACCGAAAGGCTTCTTGAGGGGAAAGCTGTAACTCTGTGAGATGATTTCACAGAACACAAAGAAGTTTCTCGGAAAGCTTCTTTCTCTTTGTTATCGGAGGATATTTCCTTTGTCCCTTTAGTCTTCAAAGGGATCCGAAATATCTGTTCTCAGATTCTACAGAAATAAGGCTAGCAAAGAGATCCACGAAATACAGATGTAACTCTGTGAGTGGAAGTCACATATCACAGAGCAGTTTCTCAGAAAGCTTCTTTCCAGATTTCATCTGAGGATATTTCCTTTTTCACCATAGCCCTCTATGGGCTTCCAAATATCACTTTTCCAATTCCACAAGAACTGTCTTAGCGAAAGGCTTCTTGAGGGGAAAGCTGTAACTCTGTGAGATGATTTCACAGAACACAAAGAAGTTTCTCAGAAAGCTTCTTTCTCTTTGTTATCGGAGGATTTTTCCTTTGGCCCTATAGTCTTCAAAGGGATCCGAAATATCTGTTCTCAGATTCCACAGAAATAAGGCTAGCAAAGAGATCCACGAAATACAGATGTAACTCTGTGAGATGAATAAACAGAACACTAAGCAGTTTCTCAGAAAGTTTCTTTCCAGATTTCATCTGAGGATATTTCCTTTTTCACCATAGCCCTCTATGGGCAGCCAAATATCACTTTGCCAATTCCACAAGAACTGTCTTAGTGAAAGTCTTCTTGAGAGGAAAGCTGTAACTCTGTGAGATGATTTCACAGAACACAAAGAAGTTTCTCAGAAAGCTTCTTTCTCTCTGTTATCGCAGGATATTTCCTTTAGCCTTATAGTCTTCAAAGGGATCCGAAATATCTGTTCTCAGATTCCACAGAAATAAGGCTAGCAAAGAGATACACGAAATACAGATGTAACTCTGTGAGTGGAAGTCCCAGATCACAGAGCAGTTTCTCAGAAAGCTTCTTTCCAGATTTCATCTGAAGATATTTCCTTTTTCACCATAGCCCTCTATGGGCTTCCAAATATCACTTTGCCAATTCCACAAGAACTGTCTTAGCGAAAGGCTTCTTGAGGGGAAAGCTGTAACTCTGTGAGATGATTTCACAGAACACAAAGAAGTTTCTCAGAAAGCTTCCTTCTCTTTTTATCGGAGGATATTTCCTTTGGCCATATAGTCTTCAAAGGGATCCGAAATATCTGTTCTCAGATTCCACAGAAATAAGGCTAGCAAAGAGATCCACGAAATACAGATGTAACTCTGTGAGTGGAAGTCACCATTCACAGAGCCGTTTCTCAGAAAGCTTCTTTCCAGATTTCATCTGAGGATATTTCCTTTTTCACAATAGCCCTCTAAGGGCTTCCAAATATCACTTTGCCAATTCCACAAGAACTGTCTTGGCGAAAGGCTTCTTGAGGGGAAAGCTGTAACTCTGTGAGATGATTTCACAGAACACAAAGAAGTTTCTCAGAAAGCTTCTTTCTCTTTGTTATCGGAGGATATTTCCTTTGGCCCTATAGTCTTCAAAGGGATCCGAAATATCTGTTCTCAGATTCCACAGAAATAAGGCTAGCAAAGAGATCCAAGAAATACAGATGTAACTCTGTGAGATGAATGAACAGAACACTAAGCAGTTTCTCAGAAAGCTTCTTTCCAGATTTCATCTGAGGATATTTCCTTTTTTACCATAGCCCTCTATGGGCTTCCAAATATCACTTTGCCAATTCCACAAGAACTGTCTTAGCGAAAGGCTCCTTGATGGGAAAGCTGTAACTCTGTGAGATGATTTCACAGAACACAAAGAAGTTTCTCAGAAAGCTTCCTTCTCTTTGTTATCGGAGGATATTTCCTTTGGCCCTATAGTCTTCAAAGGGATCCGAAATATCTGTTCTCAGATTACACAGAAATAAGGCTAGCAAAGAGATCCACGAAATACAGATGCAACCCTGTGAGATGAATGAACAGAACACTAAGCAGTTTCTCAGAAAGCTTCTTTCCAGATTTCATCTGAGGATATTTCCTTTTTCACCATAGCCCTCTATGGGCTGCCAAATATCACTTTGCCAATTCCACAAGAACTGTCTTAGCGAAAGGCTTCTTGAGGGGAAAGTTGTAACTCTGTGAGATGATTTCAAAGAACACAAAGAAGTTTATCAGAAAGCTTCCTTCTCTTTGTTATCGGAGGATATATCCTTTGGCCCTATAGTCTTCAAAGGGATCCGAAATATCTGTTCTCAGATTCCACAGAAATAAGGCTAGCAAAGAGATCCACGAAATACAGATGTAACTCTGTGAGATGAATGAACAGAACACTAAGCAGTTTCTCAGAAAGCTAGTTTCCAGATTTCATCTGAGGATATTTCCTTTTTCACCATAGCCCTCTATGGGCTTCCAAATATCACTTTGCCAATTCCACAAGAACTGTCTTAGCGAAAGGCTTCTTGAGGGGAAAGCTGTAACTATGTGAGATGATTTAAGAGAACACAAGGAAGTTTCTCAGAAAGCTTCCTTCTCTTTGTTATCGGAGGATATTTCCTTTGGCCCTATAGTCTTCAAAAGGATCCGAAATATCTGTTCTCAGATTCCACAGAAATAAGGCTAGCAAAGAGATCCACGAAATACAGATGTAACTCTGTAAGTGGAAGTCACACATCACAGAGCAGTTTCTCAGAAAGCTTCTTTCCAGATTTCATCTGAGGATATTTCCTTTTTCACCATTGCCCTGTATGGGCTTCCAAATATCACTTTGCCAATTCCACAAGAACTGTCTTAGCGAAAGGCTTCTTGAGGGGAAAGCTGTAACTCTGTGAGATGATTTCACTGAACACAAAGAAGTTTCTCAGAAAGCTTCTTTCTCTGTGTTATCGGAGGATATTTCCATTGGCCCTATAGTCTTCCAAGGGATCCGAAATCTCTGTTCTCAGATTCCACAGAAATAAGGGTAGCAAAGAGATCCACGAAATACAGATATAACTCTGTGAGATGAATGAACAGAACACTAAGCAGTTTCTCAGAAAGCTTCTTTCCAGATTTCATCTGAGGATATTTCCTTTTTCACCATAGCCCTCTAGGGGTTCCAAATATCACTTTGCCAATTCCAAAAGAACTGTCTTAGCTAAAGGCTTCTTGAGGGGAAAGCTGTAACTCTGTGAGATGATTTCACAGAACACAAAGAAGTTTCTCAGAAAGCTTCCTTCTCTTTGTTATCGGAGGATATTTCCTTTGGCCCTATAGTCCTCAAAGGGATCCGAAATATCCGTTCTCAGATTCCACAGAAATAAGGCTAGCAAAGAGATCCACGAAATACAGATGTAACTCTGTGAGATGAATGAACAGAACACTAAGCAGTTTCTCAGAAAGCTTCTTTCCAGATTTCATCTGAGGATATTTCCTTTTTCACCATAGCCCTCTACGGGCTTCCAAATATCACTTTGCCAATTCCACAAGAACTGTCTTAGCGAAAGGCTTCTGGAGGGAAAGCGGTAACTCTGTGAGATGATTTCACAGAACACAAAGAAGTTTCTCAGAAAGCATCCTTCTCTTTGTTATCGGAGGATATTTCCTTTGGCCCTAGAGTCTTCAAAGAGATCCGAAATATCTGTTCTCAGATTCCACAGAAATAAGGCTATCAAAGAGATCCACGAAATACACATGTAACTCTGTGAGTGGAAGTCACACATCACAGAGCAGTTTCTCAGAAAGCTTCTTTCCAGATTTCATCTGAGGATATTTCCTTTTTCACCATAGCCCTCTATGGGCTTCCAAATATCACTTTGCCAATTCCACAAGAACTGTCTTAACGAAAGGCTTCTTGAGGGGAAAGCTGTAACTCTGTGAGATGATTTCACAGAACACAAAGAAGTTTCTCAGAAAGCTTCTTTCTCTTTGTTATCGGAGGATAGTTCCTTTAGCCTTATAGTCTTCAAAGGGATCCGAAATATCTGTTCTCAGATTCCACAGAAATAAGGCTAGCAAAGGGATCCACGAAATACAGATGTAACTCGGTGAGTGGAAGTCACACATCACAGAGCAGTTTCTCAGAAATCTTCTTTCCAGATTTCACCTGAGGATATTTCCTTTTTCACCATAGCCCTCTATGGGCTTCCAAATATCACTTTGCCAATTCCAAAAGAACTGTCTTAGCGAAAGGCTTCTTGAGGAGAAAGCTGTAACTCTGTGAGATTATTTCACAGAACACAAAGAAGTTTCTGAGAAAGCTTCTTTCTCTTTGTTATCGGAGGATATTTCCTTTGGCCCTATAGTCCTCAAAGGGATCCGAAATATCCGTTCTCAGATTCCACAGAAATAAGGCTAGCAAAGAGATCCACGAAATACAGATGTAACTCTGTGAGATGAATGAACAGAACACTAAGCAGTTTCTCAGAAAGCTTCTTTCCAGATTTCATCTGAGGATATTTCCTTTTTCACCATAGCCCTCTATGGGCTTCCAAATATCACTTTGCCAATTCCACAAGAACTGTCTTAGCGAAAGGCTTCTGGAGGGAAAGCGGTAACTCTGTGAGATGATTTCACAGAACACAAAGAAGTTTCTCAGAAAGCATCCTTCTCTTTGTTATCGGAGGATATTTCCTTTGGCCCTAGAGTCTTCAAAGAGATCCGAAATATCTGTTCTCAGATTCCACAGAAATAACGCTAGCAAAGAGATCCACGAAATACAGATGTAACTCTGTAAGTGGAAGTCACACATCACAGAGCAGTTTCTCAGAAAGCTTCTTTCCAGATTTCATCTGAGGATATTTCCTTTTTCACCATAGCCCTCCTTGGGCTTCCAAATATCACTTTGCCAATTCCACAAGGACTGTCTTAGCGAAAGGCTTCTTGAGGGGAAAGCTGTAACTTTGTGAGATGATTTCACAGAACACAAAGAAGTTTCTCAGAAAGCTTCTTTCTCTTTGTTATCGGAGGATATTTCCTTTGGCCCTATAGTCTTCAAAGGGATCCGAAATATCTGCTCTCAGATTCCACAAAAATAAGGCTAGCAAAGAGATCCACGAAATACAGATGTAACTCTGTGAGATGAATGAACAGAACACTAAGCAGTTTCTTAGAAAGCTTCTTTCCAGATTTCATCTGAGGATATTTCCTTTTTCACCATAGCCCGCTATGGGCTTCCAAATATCACTTTGCCAATTCCACAAGAACTGTCTTAGCGAAAGGCTTCTTGAGGGGAAAGCTGTAACTCTGTGAGATGATTTCACAGAACACAAAGAAGTGTCTCAGAAAGCTTCCTTCTCTTTGTTATCGGAGGATATTTCCTTTGGCCCCATAGTCTTCAAAGGGATCCGAAATATCTGTTCTCAGATTCCACAGAAATAAGGCTAGCAAAGAGATCCACGAAATACAGATGTAACTCTGTGAGTGGAAGTCACACATCACAGAGCAGTTTCTCAGAAATCTTCTTTCCAGATTTCATCGAAGATATTTCCTTTTTCACCGTAGCCCTCTAAGGGCTTCCAAATATCACTTTGCCAATTCCACAAGAACTGTCTTAGCGAAAGGCTTCTTGGGGGGAAAGCTGTAACTCTGTGAGATGATTTCACAGAAAACAAAGAAGTTTCTCAGAAAGCTTCCTTCTCTTTGTTATCGGAGGATATTTCCTTTGGCCCTATAGTGTACAATGGGATCCGAAATATCTGTTCTCAGATTCCACAGAAATAAGGCTAGCAAAGAGATTCACGAATACAGATGTAACTCTGTGAGATGAATGAACAGAACACTAAACATTTTCTCAGAAAGCTTCTTTCCAGATTTCATCTGAGGATATTTCCTTTTTCACCATAGCCCTCTATGGGCTTCCAAATATCACTTTGCCAATTCCACAAGAACTGTCTTAGCGAAAGGCTTCTTGAGGGGAAAGCTGTAACTCTGTGAGATGATTTCACAGAACACAAAGAAGTTTCTCAGAAAGCTTCCTTGTCTTTTTTATCGGAGGATATTTCCTTTGGCCCTATAGTCTTCAAAGGGATCCGAAATATCTGTTCTCAGATTCCACAGAAATAAGGCTAGCAAAGAGATCCACGAAATACAGATGTAACTCTGTGAGATGAATGAACAGAACACTAAGCAGTTTCTCAGAAAGCTTCTTTCCAGATTTCATCTGAGGATATTTCCTTTTTCACCATAGCCCTCCTTGGGCTTCCAAATATCACTTTGCCAATTCCACAAGAACTGTCTTAGCGAAAGGCTTCTTGAGGGGAAAGCTGTAACTCTGTGAGATGATTTCACAGAACACAAAGAAGTTTCTCAGAAAGCTTCCTTGTCTTTTTTATCGGAGGATATTTCCTTTGGCCCTATAGTCTTCAAAGGGATCCGAAATATCTGTTCTCAGATTCCACAGAAATAAGGCTAGCAAAGAGATCCACGAAATACAGATGTAACTCTGTGAGATGAATGAACAGAACACTAAGCAGTTTCTCAGAAAGCTTCTTTCCAGATTTCATCTGAGGATATTTCCATTTTCACCATAGCCCTCTATGGGCTTCCAAATATCACTTTGCCAATTCCACAAGAACTGTCTTAGCGAAAGGCTTCTTGAGGGGAAAGCTGTAACTCTGTGAGATGATTTCACAGAACACAAAGAAGTTTCTCAGAAAGCTTCCTTCTCTTTGTTATCGGAGGATATTTCCTTTGGCCCTATAGTCTTCAAAGGGATCCGAAATATCTGTTCTCAGATTCCACAGAAATAAGGCTATCAAAGAGATCCACGAAATACAGATGTAACTCTGTGAGTGGAAGTCACACATCACAGAGCAGTTTCTCAGAAAGCTTCTTTCCAGATTTCATCTGAGGATATTTCCTTTTTCACCATAGCCCTCCTTGGGCTTCCAAATATCACTTTGCCAATTCCACAAGAACTGTCTTAGCGAAAGGCTTCTTTAGGGGAAAGCTGTAACTCTGTGAGATGATTTCACAGAACACAAAGAAGTTTCTCAGAAAGCTTCCTTCTCTTTGTTATCGGCGGACATTTCCTTTGGCCCTATAGTCTTCAAAGGGAACCGAAATATCTGTTCTCAGATTCCACAGAAATAAGGCTAGCAAAGAGATCCACGAAATACAGATGCAACACTGTGAGATGAATGAACAGAACACTAAGCAGTTTCTCAGAAAGCTTCTTTCCAGATTTCATCTGAGGATATTTCCTTTTTCACCAAGGCCCTCTATGGGCTTCCAAATATCACTTTGCCAATTCCACAAGAACTGTCTTAGCGAAAGGCTTCTTGAGGGGAAAGCTGTAACTCTGTGAGATGATTTCACAGAACACAAAGAAGTTTCTCAGAAAGCTTCCTTCTCTTTGTTATCGGAGGATAATTCCTTTGGCCCTATAGTCGTCAATGGGATACGAAATATCTGTTCTCAGATTCCACAGAAATAAAGCTAGCAAAGAGATCCACGAAATACAGATGTAACTCTGTGAGTGGAAGTCACACATCACAGAGCAGTTTCTCTGAAAGCTTCTTTCCAGATTTCATCTGAGGATATTTCCTTTTTCACAATAGCCCTCTATGGGCTTCCAAATATCACTTTACCAATTCCACAAGAACTGTCTTAGCGAAAGGCTTCTTGAGGGGAAAGCTGTAACTCTGTGATATGATTTCACAGAACACAAAGAAGTTTCTCAGAAAGCTTCTTTCTCTCTGTTATCGGAGGATATTTCCTTTGTCCCTATTGTCTTCAAAGGGATCCGAAATATCTGTTCTCAGATTCCACAGAAATAAGGCTAGCAAAGAGATCCACGAAATACAGATGTAACTCTGTGAGATGAATGAACAGAACTCTAAGCAGTTTCTCAGAAAGCTTCTTTCCAGATTTCATCTGAGGACATTTCCTTTTTCACCATAACCCACTATGGGCTTCCAAATATCACTTTGCCAATTCCACAAGAACTGTCTTAGCGTAAGGCTTCTTGAGGGGAAAGATGTAACTCTGTTGGATGATTTCACAGAACACAAAGAAGTTTCTCAGAAAGCTTCCTTCTCTTTGTTATCGGAGGATATTTCATTTGGCCCTATAGACTTCAAAGGGATCCGAAATATCTGTTCTCAGATTCCACAGAAATAAGGCTAGCAAAGAGATCCACGAAATACAGATGTAACTCTGTCAGGGGAAGACACATCACAGAGCAGTTTCTCAGAAAGCTTCTTTCCAGATTTCATCTGAGGATATTTCCTTTTTCACCATAGCCCTCTATGGGCTTCCAAATATCACTTTGCCAATTCCACAAGAACTGTCTTACCGAAAGGCTTCTTGAGGGGAAAGCAGTAACTCTGTGAGATGATTTCACAGAACACAAAGAAGTTTCTCGGAAAGCTTCTTTCTCTTTGTTATCAGAGGATATTTCCTTTGTCCCTTTAGTCTTCAAAGGGATTCGAAATATCTGTTCTCAGATTCTACAGAAATAAGGCTAGCAAAGAGATCCACGAAATACAGATGTAACTCTGTGAGTGGAAGTCACACATCACAAAGCAGTTTCTCAGAAAGCTTCTTTCCGGATTTCATCTGAGGATATTTCCTTTTTCACCATAGCCCTGTATGGGCTTCCAAATATCACTTTTACAATTCCACAAGAACTGTCTTAGCGAAAGGCTTCTTGAGGGGAAAGCTGTAACTCTGTGAGATGATTTCACAGAACACAAAGAATTTTCTCAGAAAGCTTCTTTCTCTTTGTTATCGGAGGATTTTTCCTTTGGCCCTATAGTCTTCAAAGGGATCCGAAATATCTGTTCTCAGATTCCACAGAAATAAGGCTAGCAAAGAGATCCACGAAATACAGATGTAACTCTGTGAGATGAATGAACAGAACACTAAGCAGTTTCTCAGAAAGTTTCTTTCCAGATTTCATCTGAGGATATTTCCTTTTTCACCATAGCCCTCTATGGGCAGCCAAATATCACTTTGCCAATTCTACAAGAACTGTCTTAGTGAAAGTCTTCTTGAGGGGAAAGCTGTAACTCTGTGAGATGATTTCACAGAACACAAAGAAGTTTCTCAGAAAGCTTCCTTCTCTTTGTTATCGGAGGATATTTCCTTTGGCCCTATAGTCTTCAAAGGGATCCGAAATATCTGTTCTCAGATTCCACAGAAATAAGGCTATCAAAGAGATCCACGAAATACAGATGTAACTCTGTGAGTGGAAGTCACACATCACAGAGCAGTTTCTCAGAAAGCTTCTTTCCAGATTTCATCTGAGGATATTTCCTTTTTCACCATAGCCCTCCTTGGGCTTCCAAATATCACTTTGCCAATTCCACAAGAACTGTCTTAGCGAAAGGCTTCTTTAGGGGAAAGCTGTAACTCTGTGAGATGATTTCACAGAACACAAAGAAGTTTCTCAGAAAGCTTCCTTCTCTTTGTTATCGGCGGACATTTCCTTTGGCCCTATAGTCTTCAAAGGGATCCGAAATATCTGTTCTCAGATTCCACAGAAATAAGGCTAGCAAAGAGATCCACGAAATACAGATGCAACACTGTGAGATGAATGAACAGAACACTAAGCAGTTTCTCAGAAAGCTTCTTTCCAGATTTCATCTGAGGATATTTCCTTTTTCACCAAGGACCTCTATGGGCTTCCAAATATCACTTTGCCAATTCCACAAGAACTGTCTTAGCGAAAGGCTTCTTGAGGGGAAAGCTGTAACTCTGTGAGATGATTTCACAGAACACAAAGAAGTTTCTCAGAAAGCTTCCTTCTCTTTGTTATCGGAGGATAATTCCTTTGGCCCTATAGTCGTCAATGGGATACGAAATATCTGTTCTCAGATTCCACAGAAATAAAGCTAGCAAAGAGATCCACGAAATACAGATGTAACTCTGTGAGTGGAAGTCACACATCACAGAGCAGTTTCTCTGAAAGCTTCTTTCCAGATTTCATCTGAGGATATTTCCTTTTTCACAATAGCCCTCTATGGGCTTCCAAATATCACTTTACCAATTCCACAAGAACTGTCTTAGCGAAAGGCTTCTTGAGGGGAAAGCTGTAACTCTGTGATATGATTTCACAGAACACAAAGAAGTTTCTCAGAAAGCTTCTTTCTCTCTGTTATCGGAGGATATTTCCTTTATCCCTATTGTCTTCAAAGGGATCCGAAATATCTGTTCTCAGATTCCACAGAAATAAGGCTAGCAAAGAGATCCACGAAATACAGATGTAACTCTGTGAGATGAATGAACAGAACTCTAAGCAGTTTCTCAGAAAGCTTCTTTCCAGATTTCATCTGAGGACATTTCCTTTTTCACCATAACCCACTATGGGCTTCCAAATATCACTTTGCCAATTCCACAAGAACTGTCTTAGCGTAAGGCTTCTTGAGGGGAAAGATGTAACTCTGTTGGATGATTTCACAGAACACAAAGAAGTTTCTCAGAAAGCTTCCTTCTCTTTGTTATCGGAGGATATTTCATTTGGCCCTATAGACTTCAAAGGGATCCGAAATATCTGTTCTCAGATTCCACAGAAATAAGGCTAGCAAAGAGATCCACGAAATACAGATGTAACTCTGTCAGGGGAAGACACATCACAGAGCAGTTTCTCAGAAAGCTTCTTTCCAGATTTCATCTGAGGATATTTCCTTTTTCACCATAGCCCTCTATGGGCTTCCAAATATCACTTTGCCAATTCCACAAGAACTGTCTTACCGAAAGGCTTCTTGAGGGGAAAGCAGTAACTCTGTGAGATGATTTCACAGAACACAAAGAAGTTTCTCGGAAAGCTTCTTTCTCTTTGTTATCGGAGGATATTTCCTTTGTCCCTTTAGTCTTCAAAGGGATTCGAAATATCTGTTCTCAGATTCTACAGAAATAAGGCTAGCAAAGAGATCCACGAAATACAGATGTAACTCTGTGAGTGGAAGTCACACATCACAAAGCAGTTTCTCAGAAAGCTTCTTTCCGGATTTCATCTGAGGATATTTCCTTTTTCACCATAGCCCTCTATGGGCTTCCAAATATCACTTTTACAATTCCACAAGAACTGTCTTAGCGAAAGGCTTCTTGAGGGGAAAGCTGTAACTCTGTGAGATGATTTCACAGAACACAAAGAATTTTCTCAGAAAGCTTCTTTCTCTTTGTTATCGGAGGATTTTTCCTTTGGCCCTATAGTCTTCAAAGGGATCCGAAATATCTGTTCTCAGATTCCACAGAAATAAGGCTAGCAAAGAGATCCACGAAATACAGATGTAACTCTGTGAGATGAATGAACAGAACACTAAGCAGTTTCTCAGAAAGTTTCTTTCCAGATTTCATCTGAGGATATTTCCTTTTTCACCATAGCCCTCTATGGGCAGCCAAATATCACTTTGCCAATTCTACAAGAACTGTCTTAGTGAAAGTCTTCTTGAGGGGAAAGCTGTAACTCTGTGAGATGATTTCACAGAACACAAAGAAGTTTCTCAGAAAGCTTCTTTCTCTTTGTTATCGGAAGATATTTCCTTTGGCCCTATAGTCTTCAAAGGGATCCGAAATATCTGTTCTCAGATTCCACAGAAATAAGGCTAGCAAAGAGATCCACGAAATACAGATGTAACTCTGTGAGATGAATGAACAGAACACTAAGCAGTTTCTCAGAAAGCTTCTTTCCAGATTTCATCTGAGGATATTTCCTTTTTTACCATAGCCCTCTATGGGCTTCCAAATATCACTTTGCCAATTCCACAAGAACTGTCTTACGAAAGGCGTCTTGATGGGAAAGCTGTAACTCTGTGAGATGATTTCACAGAACACAAAGAAGTTTCTCAGAAAGCTTCCTTCTCTTTGTTATCGGAGGATATTTCCTTTGGCCCTATAGTCTTCAAAGGGATCCGAAATATCTGTTCTCAGATTCCACAGAAATAAGGCTAGCAAAGAGATCCACGAAATACAGATGAAACCCTGTGAGATGAATGAACAGAACACTAAGCAGTTTCTCAGAAAGCTTCTTTCCAGATTTCATCAGAGGATATTTCCTTTTTCACCATAGCCCTCTATGGGGTGCCAAATATCACTTTGCCAATTCCACAAGAACTGTCTTAGCGAAAGGCTTCTTGAGGGGAAAGTTGTAACTCTGTGAGATGATTTCAAAGAACACAAAGAAGTTTATCAGAAAGCTTCCTTCTCTTTGTTATCGGAGGATATATCCTTTGGCCCTATAGTCTTCAAAGGGATCCGAAATATCTGTTCTCAGATTCCACAGAAATAAGGCTAGCAAAGAGATCCACGAAATACAGATGTAACTCTGTGAGATGAATGAACAGAACACTAAGCAGTTTCTCAGAAAGCTTCTTTCCAGATTTCATCTGAGGATATTTCCTTTTTCACCATTGCCCTGTATGGGCTTCCAAATATCACTTTGCCAATTCCACAAGAACTGTCTTAGCGAAAGGCTTCTTGAGGGGAAAGCTGTAACTCTGTGAGATGATTTCACTGAACACAAAGAAGTTTCTCAGAAAGCTTCTTTCTCTGTGTTATCGGAGGATATTTCCATTGGCCCTATAGTCTTCCACGGGATCCGAAATATCTGTTCTCAGATTCCACAGAAATAAGGGTAGCAAAGAGATCCACGAAATACAGATGTAACTCTGTGAGATGAATGAACAGAACACTAAGCAGTTTCTCAGAAAGCTTCTTTCCAGATTTCATCTGAGGATATTTCCTTTTTCACCATAGCCCTCTAGGGGTTCCAAATATCACTTTGCCAATTCCACAAGAACTGTCTTAGCGAAAGGCTTCTTGAGGGGAAAGCTGTAACTCTGTGAGATGATTTCACAGAACACAAAGAAGTTTCTCAGAAAGCTTCCTTCTCTTTGTTATCGGAGGATATTTCCTTTGGCCCTATATTCTTCAAAGGGATCCGAAATATCTGTTCTCAGATTCCACAGAAATAAGGCTAGCAAAGAGATCCACGAAATACAGATGTAACTCTCTGAGATGAATGAACAGAACACTTAGCAGTTTCTCAGAAAGCTTCTTTCCAGATTTCATCTGAGGATATTTCCTTTTTCACCATAGCCCTCTATGGGCTTCCAAATATCACTTTGCCAATTCCACAAGAACTGTCTTAGCGAAAGGCCTCTTGAGGGGAAAGCTGTAACTCTGTGAGATGATTACAAAGAACACAAAGAAGTTTCTCAGAAAGCTTCCTTCTCTTTGTTATCGGAGGACATTTCCTTTGGCCCTATAGTCTTCAAAGGGATCCGAAATATCTGTTCTCAGATTCCACAGAAATAAGGCTAGCAAAGAGATCCACGAAATACAGATGCAACCCTGTGAGATGAATGAACAGAACACTAAGCAGTTTCTCAGAAAGCTTCTTTCCAGATTTCATCTGAGGATATTTCCTTTTTCACCATAGCCCTCTATGGGCTGCCAAATATCACTTTGCCAATTCCACAAGAACTGTCTTAGCGAAAGGCTTCTTGAGGGGAAAGCTGTAAATCTGTGAGATGATTTCACAGAACACAAAGCAGTTTCTCAGAAAGCTTCCTTCTCTTTGTTATCGGAGGATATTTCCTTTGGCCCTATAGTCTTCAAAGGGATCCGAAATATCTGTTCTCAGATTCCACAGAAATAAGGCTAGCAAAGAGATCCACGAAATACAGATGTAACTCTGTGAGTGGAAGTCACACATCACAGAGCAGTTTCTCAGAAAGCTTCTTTCCAGATTTCATCTGAGGATATTTCCTTTTTCACCATAGACCTTTATGGGCTGCCAAATATCACTTTGCCAATTCCACAAGAGCTGTCTTAGCGAAAGGCTTCTTGAGGGCAAAGCTGTAACTCTGTGAGATGATTTCACAGAACACAAAGAAGTTTCTCAGAAAGCTTCTTTCTCTTTGTTATCGGAGGATAGTTCCTTTAGCCTTATAGTCTTCAAAGGGATCCGAAATATCTGTTCTCAGATTCCACAGAAATAAGGCTAGCAAAGAGATCCACGAAATACAGATGTAACTCGGTGAGTGGAAGTCACACATCACAGAGCAGTTTCTCAGACAGCTTCTATCCAGATTTCATCTGAGGATATTTCCTTTTTCACAAAAGCCCTCTATGGGCTTCCAAATATCACTTTGCCAATTCCACAAGAACTGTCTTAGCGAAAGGCTTCTTGAGGGGAAAGCTGTAACTCTGTGAGATGATTTCACAGAACACAAAGAAGTTTCTCAGAAAGCTTCTTTCTCTTTGTTATCGGAGGATATTTCCTTTGGCCCTATAGTCTTCAAAGGGATCCGAAATATCCGTTCTCAGATTCCACAGAAATAAGGCTAGCAAAGAGATCCACGAAATACAGATGTAACTCTGTGAGATGAGTGAACAGAACACTAAGCAGTTTCTCAGAAAGTTTCTTTCCAGATTTCATCTGAGGATATTTCCTTTTTCACCATAGCCCTCTATGGGCTTCCAAATATCACTTTGCCAGTTCCACAAGAACTGTCTTAGCGAAAGGCTTCTTGAGGGGAAAGCTGTAACTCTGTGAGATGATTTCACAGAACACAAAGAAGTTTCTCAGGAAGCATCCTTCTCTTTTTTATCGGAGGATATTTCCTTTGGCCCTATTGTCTTCAAAGGGATCCGAAATATCTGTTCTCAGATTCCACAGAAATAAGGCTAGCAAAGAGATCCACGAAATACAGATGTAACTCTGTAAGTGGAAGTCAAACATCACAGAGCAGTTTCTCAGAAAGCTTCTTTCCAGATTTCATCTGAGGATATTTCCTTTTTCACCATAGCCCTCTATGGGCTTCCAAATATCACTTTGCCAATTCCACAAGAACTGTCTTAGCGAAAGGCTTCTTGAGGGGAAAGCTGTAACTCTGTGAGATGATTTCACAGAACACAAAGAAGTGTCTCAGAAAGCTTCCTTCTCTTTGTTATCGGAGGATATTTCCTTTGGCCCCATAGTCTTCAAAGGGATCCGAAATATCTGTTCTCAGATTCCACAGAAATAAGGCTAGCAAAGAGATCCACGAAATACAGATGTAACTCTGTGAGTGGAAGTCACACATCACAGAGCAGTTTCTTAGAAATCTTCTTTCCAGATTTCATCTGAAGATATTTCCTTTTTCACCGTAGCCCTCTATGGGCTTCCAAATATCACTTTGCCAATTCCACAAGAACTGTCTTAGCGAAAGGCTTCTTGGGGGGAAAGCTGTAACTCTGTGAGATGATTTCACAGAAAACAAAGAAGTTTCTCAGAAAGCTTCTTTCTCTTTGTTATCGGAGGATATTTCCTTTGGCCCTATAGTGTACAAAGGGATCCGAAATATCTGTTCTCAGATTCCACAGAAATAAGGCTAGCAAAGAGATTCACGAATACAGATGTAACTCTGTGAGATGAATGAACAGAACACTAAACATTTTCTCAGAAAGCTTCTTTCCAGATTTCATCTGAGGATATTTCCTTTTTCACCATAGCCCTCTATGGGCTTCCAAATATCACTTTGCCAATTCCACAAGAACTGTCTTAGCGAAAGGCTTCTTGAGGGGAAAGCTGTAACTCTGTGAGATGATTTCACAGAACACAAACAAGTTTCTCAGAAAGCTTCCTTGTCTTTTTTATCGGAGGATATTTCCTTTGGCCCTATAGTCTTCAAAGGGATCCGAAATATCTGTTCTCAGATTCCACAGAAATAAGGCTAGCAAAGAGATCCACGAAATACAGATGTAACTCTGTGAGATGAATGAACAGAACACTAAGCAGTTTCTCAGAAAGCTTCTTTCCAGATTTCATCTGAGGATATTTCCATTTTCACCATAGCCCTCTATGGGCTTCCAAATATCACTTTGCCAATTCCACAAGAACTGTCTTAGCGAAAGGCTTCTTGAGGGGAAAGCTGTAACTCTGTGAGATGATTTCACAGAACACAAAGAAGTTTCTCAGAAAGCTTCCTTCTCTTTGTTATCGGAGGATATTTCCTTTGGCCCTATAGTCTTCAAAGGGATCCGAAATATCTGTTCTCAGATTCCACAGAAATAAGGCTATCAAAGAGATCCACGAAATACAGATGTAACTCTGTGAGTGGAAGTCACACATCACAGAGCAGTTTCTCAGAAAGCTTCTTTCCAGATTTCATCTGAGGATATTTCCTTTTTCACCATAGCCCTCCTTGGGCTTCCAAATATCACTTTGCCAATTCCACAAGAACTGTCTTAGCGAAAGGCTTCTTTAGGGGAAAGCTGTAACTCTGTGAGATGATTTCACAGAACACAAAGAAGTTTCTCAGAAAGCTTCCTTCTCTTTGTTATCGGCGGACATTTCCTTTGGCCCTATAGTCTTCAAAGGGAACCGAAATATCTGTTCTCAGATTCCACAGAAATAAGGCTAGCAAAGAGATCCACGAAATACAGATGCAACACTGTGAGATGAATGAACAGAACACTAAGCAGTTTCTCAGAAAGCTTCTTTCCAGATTTCATCTGAGGATATTTCCTTTTTCACCAAGGCCCTCTATGGGCTTCCAAATATCACTTTGCCAATTCCACAAGAACTGTCTTAGCGAAAGGCTTCTTGAGGGGAAAGCTGTAACTCTGTGAGATGATTTCACAGAACACAAAGAAGTTTCTCAGAAAGCTTCCTTCTCTTTGTTATCGGAGGATAATTCCTTTGGCCCTATAGTCGTCAATGGGATACGAAATATCTGTTCTCAGATTCCACAGAAATAAAGCTAGCAAAGAGATCCACGAAATACAGATGTAACTCTGTGAGTGGAAGTCACACATCACAGAGCAGTTTCTCTGAAAGCTTCTTTCCAGATTTCATCTGAGGATATTTCCTTTTTCACAATAGCCCTCTATGGGCTTCCAAATATCACTTTACCAATTCCACAAGAACTGTCTTAGCGAAAGGCTTCTTGAGGGGAAAGCTGTAACTCTGTGATATGATTTCACAGAACACAAAGAAGTTTCTCAGAAAGCTTCTTTCTCTCTGTTATCGGAGGATATTTCCTTTGTCCCTATTGTCTTCAAAGGGATCCGAAATATCTGTTCTCAGATTCCACAGAAATAAGGCTAGCAAAGAGATCCACGAAATACAGATGTAACTCTGTGAGATGAATGAACAGAACTCTAAGCAGTTTCTCAGAAAGCTTCTTTCCAGATTTCATCTGAGGACATTTCCTTTTTCACCATAACCCACTATGGGCTTCCAAATATCACTTTGCCAATTCCACAAGAACTGTCTTAGCGTAAGGCTTCTTGAGGGGAAAGATGTAACTCTGTTGGATGATTTCACAGAACACAAAGAAGTTTCTCAGAAAGCTTCCTTCTCTTTGTTATCGGAGGATATTTCATTTGGCCCTATAGACTTCAAAGGGATCCGAAATATCTGTTCTCAGATTCCACAGAAATAAGGCTAGCAAAGAGATCCACGAAATACAGATGTAACTCTGTCAGGGGAAGACACATCACAGAGCAGTTTCTCAGAAAGCTTCTTTCCAGATTTCATCTGAGGATATTTCCTTTTTCACCATAGCCCTCTATGGGCTTCCAAATATCACTTTGCCAATTCCACAAGAACTGTCTTACCGAAAGGCTTCTTGAGGGGAAAGCAGTAACTCTGTGAGATGATTTCACAGAACACAAAGAAGTTTCTCGGAAAGCTTCTTTCTCTTTGTTATCGGAGGATATTTCCTTTGTCCCTTTAGTCTTCAAAGGGATTCGAAATATCTGTTCTCAGATTCTACAGAAATAAGGCTAGCAAAGAGATCCACGAAATACAGATGTAACTCTGTGAGTGGAAGTCACACATCACAAAGCAGTTTCTCAGAAAGCTTCTTTCCGGATTTCATCTGAGGATATTTCCTTTTTCACCATAGCCCTGTATGGGCTTCCAAATATCACTTTTACAATTCCACAAGAACTGTCTTAGCGAAAGGCTTCTTGAGGGGAAAGCTGTAACTCTGTGAGATGATTTCACAGAACACAAAGAATTTTCTCAGAAAGCTTCTTTCTCTTTGTTATCGGAGGATTTTTCCTTTGGCCCTATAGTCTTCAAAGGGATCCGAAATATCTGTTCTCAGATTCCACAGAAATAAGGCTAGCAAAGAGATCCACGAAATACAGATGTAACTCTGTGAGATGAATGAACAGAACACTAAGCAGTTTCTCAGAAAGTTTCTTTCCAGATTTCATCTGAGGATATTTCCTTTTTCACCATAGCCCTCTATGGGCAGCCAAATATCACTTTGCCAATTCTACAAGAACTGTCTTAGTGAAAGTCTTCTTGAGGGGAAAGCTGTAACTCTGTGAGATGATTTCACAGAACACAAAGAAGTTTCTCAGAAAGCTTCCTTCTCTTTGTTATCGGAGGATATTTCCTTTGGCCCTATAGTCTTCAAAGGGATCCGAAATATCTGTTCTCAGATTCCACAGAAATAAGGCTATCAAAGAGATCCACGAAATACAGATGTAACTCTGTGAGTGGAAGTCACACATCACAGAGCAGTTTCTCAGAAAGCTTCTTTCCAGATTTCATCTGAGGATATTTCCTTTTTCACCATAGCCCTCCTTGGGCTTCCAAATATCACTTTGCCAATTCCACAAGAACTGTCTTAGCGAAAGGCTTCTTTAGGGGAAAGCTGTAACTCTGTGAGATGATTTCACAGAACACAAAGAAGTTTCTCAGAAAGCTTCCTTCTCTTTGTTATCGGCGGACATTTCCTTTGGCCCTATAGTCTTCAAAGGGATCCGAAATATCTGTTCTCAGATTCCACAGAAATAAGGCTAGCAAAGAGATCCACGAAATACAGATGCAACACTGTGAGATGAATGAACAGAACACTAAGCAGTTTCTCAGAAAGCTTCTTTCCAGATTTCATCTGAGGATATTTCCTTTTTCACCAAGGACCTCTATGGGCTTCCAAATATCACTTTGCCAATTCCACAAGAACTGTCTTAGCGAAAGGCTTCTTGAGGGGAAAGCTGTAACTCTGTGAGATGATTTCACAGAACACAAAGAAGTTTCTCAGAAAGCTTCCTTCTCTTTGTTATCGGAGGATAATTCCTTTGGCCCTATAGTCGTCAATGGGATACGAAATATCTGTTCTCAGATTCCACAGAAATAAAGCTAGCAAAGAGATCCACGAAATACAGATGTAACTCTGTGAGTGGAAGTCACACATCACAGAGCAGTTTCTCTGAAAGCTTCTTTCCAGATTTCATCTGAGGATATTTCCTTTTTCACAATAGCCCTCTATGGGCTTCCAAATATCACTTTACCAATTCCACAAGAACTGTCTTAGCGAAAGGCTTCTTGAGGGGAAAGCTGTAACTCTGTGATATGATTTCACAGAACACAAAGAAGTTTCTCAGAAAGCTTCTTTCTCTCTGTTATCGGAGGATATTTCCTTTATCCCTATTGTCTTCAAAGGGATCCGAAATATCTGTTCTCAGATTCCACAGAAATAAGGCTAGCAAA
The DNA here is from genome assembly GCF_043159975.1 of Macaca nemestrina. NCBI lineage: Eukaryota > Metazoa > Chordata > Mammalia > Primates > Cercopithecidae > Macaca > Macaca nemestrina. The sequence goes on along the minus strand of NC_092132.1, from coordinate 101,706,704 downwards.
GAGATCCACGAAATACAGATGTAACTCTGTGAGATGAATGAACAGAACTCTAAGCAGTTTCTCAGAAAGCTTCTTTCCAGATTTCATCTGAGGACATTTCCTTTTTCACCATAACCCACTATGGGCTTCCAAATATCACTTTGCCAATTCCACAAGAACTGTCTTAGCGTAAGGCTTCTTGAGGGGAAAGATGTAACTCTGTTGGATGATTTCACAGAACACAAAGAAGTTTCTCAGAAAGCTTCCTTCTCTTTGTTATCGGAGGATATTTCATTTGGCCCTATAGACTTCAAAGGGATCCGAAATATCTGTTCTCAGATTCCACAGAAATAAGGCTAGCAAAGAGATCCACGAAATACAGATGTAACTCTGTCAGGGGAAGACACATCACAGAGCAGTTTCTCAGAAAGCTTCTTTCCAGATTTCATCTGAGGATATTTCCTTTTTCACCATAGCCCTCTATGGGCTTCCAAATATCACTTTGCCAATTCCACAAGAACTGTCTTACCGAAAGGCTTCTTGAGGGGAAAGCAGTAACTCTGTGAGATGATTTCACAGAACACAAAGAAGTTTCTCGGAAAGCTTCTTTCTCTTTGTTATCGGAGGATATTTCCTTTGTCCCTTTAGTCTTCAAAGGGATTCGAAATATCTGTTCTCAGATTCTACAGAAATAAGGCTAGCAAAGAGATCCACGAAATACAGATGTAACTCTGTGAGTGGAAGTCACACATCACAAAGCAGTTTCTGAGAAAGCTTCTTTCCGGATTTCATCTGAGGATATTTCCTTTTTCACCATAGCCCTCTATGGGCTTCCAAATATCACTTTTACAATTCCACAAGAACTGTCTTAGCGAAAGGCTTCTTGAGGGGAAAGCTGTAACTCTGTGAGATGATTTCACAGAACACAAAGAATTTTCTCAGAAAGCTTCTTTCTCTTTGTTATCGGAGGATTTTTCCTTTGGCCCTATAGTCTTCAAAGGGATCCGAAATATCTGTTCTCAGATTCCACAGAAATAAGGCTAGCAAAGAGATCCACGAAATACAGATGTAACTCTGTGAGATGAATGAACAGAACACTAAGCAGTTTCTCAGAAAGTTTCTTTCCAGATTTCATCTGAGGATATTTCCTTTTTCACCATAGCCCTCTATGGGCAGCCAAATATCACTTTGCCAATTCTACAAGAACTGTCTTAGTGAAAGTCTTCTTGAGGGGAAAGCTGTAACTCTGTGAGATGATTTCACTGAACACAAAGAAGTTTCTCAGAAAGCTTCTTTCTCTGTGTTATCGGAGGATATTTCCATTGGCCCTATAGTCTTCCACGGGATCCGAAATATCTGTTCTCAGATTCCACAGAAATAAGGGTAGCAAAGAGATCCACGAAATACAGATGTAACTCTGTGAGATGAATGAACAGAACACTAAGCAGTTTCTCAGAAAGCCTCTTTCCAGATTTCATCTGAGGATATTTCCTTTTTCACCATAGCCCTCTAGGGGTTCCAAATATCACTTTGCCAATTCCACAAGAACTGTCTTAGCGAAAGGCTTCTTGAGGGGAAAGCTGTAACTCTGTGAGATGATTTCACAGAACACAAAGAAGTTTCTCAGAAAGCTTCCTTCTCTTTGTTATCGGAGGATATTTCCTTTGGCCCTATATTCTTCAAAGGGATCCGAAATATCTGTTCTCAGATTCCACAGAAATAAGGCTAGCAAAGAGATCCACGAAATACAGATGTAACTCTCTGAGATGAATGAACAGAACACTTAGCAGTTTCTCAGAAAGCTTCTTTCCAGATTTCATCTGAGGATATTTCCTTTTTCACCATAGCCCTCTATGGGCTTCCAAATATCACTTTGCCAATTCCACAAGAACTGTCTTAGCGAAAGGCCTCTTGAGGGGAAAGCTGTAACTCTGTGAGATGATTAAAAAGAACACAAAGAAGTTTCTCAGAAAGCTTCCTTCTCTTTGTTATCAGAGGACATTTCCTTTGGCCCTATAGTCTTCAAAGGGATCCGAAATATCTGTTCTCAGATTCCACAGAAATAAGGCTAGCAAAGAGATCCACGAAATACAGATGCAACCCTGTGAGATGAATGAACAGAACACTAAGCAGTTTCTCAGAAAGCTTCTTTCCAGATTTCATCTGAGGATATTTCCTTTTTCACCATAGCCCTCTATGGGCTGCCAAATATCACTTTGCCAATTCCACAAGAACTGTCTTAGCGAAAGGCTTCTTGAGGGGAAAGCTGTAAATCTGTGAGATGATTTCACAGAACACAAAGCAGTTTCTCAGAAAGCTTCCTTCTCTTTGTTATCGGAGGATATTTCCTTTGGCCCTATAGTCTTCAAAGGGATCCGAAATATCTGTTCTCAGATTCCACAGAAATAAGGCTAGCAAAGAGATCCACGAAATACAGATGTAACTCTGTGAGTGGAAGTCACACATCACAGAGCAGTTTCTCAGAAAGCTTCTTTCCAGATTTCATCTGAGGATATTTCCTTTTTCACCATAGACCTTTATGGGCTGCCAAATATCACTTTGCCAATTCCACAAGAGCTGTCTTAGCGAAAGGCTTCTTGAGGGCAAAGCTGTAACTCTGTGAGATGATTTCACAGAACACAAAGAAGTTTCTCAGAAAGCTTCCTTCTCTTTGTTATCGGAGGATATATCCTTTGGCCCTATAGTCTTCAAAGGGATCCGAAATATCTGTTCTCAGATTCCACAGAAATAAGGCTAGCAAAGAGATCCACGAAATACAGATGTAACTCTGTGAGATGAATGAACAGAACACTAAGCAGTTTCTAAGAAAGCTTCTTTCCAGATTTCACCTGAGGATATTTCCTTTTTCACCATAGCCCTCTATGGGCTTCCAAATATCACATTGCCAGTTCCAAAAGAACTGTCTTAGAGAAAGGCTTCTTGAGGGGAAAGCTGTAACTATGTGAGATGATTTAAGAGAACACAAAGAAGTTTCTCAGAAAGCTTCCTTCTCTTTGTTATCGGAGGATATTTCCTTTGGCCCTATAGTCTTCAAAGGGATCCGAAATATCTGTTCTCAGATTCCACAGAAATAAGGCTAGCAAAGAGATCCACGAAATACAGATGTAACTCTGTAAGTGGAAATCACACATCACAGAGCAGTTTCTCAGAAAGTTTCTTTCCAGATTTCATCTGAGGATAGTTCCTTTTTCACCATAGCCCTCCTTGGGCTTCCAAATATCACTTTGCCAATTCCACAAGAACTGTCTTAGCGAAAGGCTTCTTGAGGGGAAAGCTGTAACTCTGTGAGATGATTTCACTGAACACCAAGAAGTTTCTCAGAAAGCTTCTTTCTCTGTGTTATCGGAGGATATTTCCCTTGGCCCTGTATTCCTAAAAGGGATCCGAAATATCTGTTCTCAGATTCCACAGAAATAAGGCTAGCAAAGAGATCCACGAAATACAGATGTAACTCTGAGAGATGAATGAACAGAAAACTAAGCAGTTTCTCAGAAAGCTTCTTTCCAGATTTCATCTGAGGATATTTCCTTTTTCACCAAGGCCCTCTATGGGCTTCCAAATATCACTTTGCCAATTCCACAAGAACTGTCTTAGCGAAAGGCTTCTTGAGGGGAAAGCTGTAACTCTGTGAGATGATTTCACAGAACACAAAGAAGTTTCTCAGAAAGCTTCCTTCTCTTTGTTATCGGAGGATAATTCCTTTGGCCCTATAGTCTTCAATGGGATACGAAATATCTGTTCTCAGATTCCACAGAAATAAAGCTAGCAAAGAGATCCACGAAATACAGATGTAACTCTGTGAGTGGAAGTCACATATCACAGAGCAGTTTCTCTGAAAGCTTCTTTCCAGATTTCATCTGAGGATATTTCCTTTTTCACAATAGCCCTCTATGGGCTTCCAAATATCACTTTACCAATTCCACAAGAACTGTCTTAGCGAAAGGCTTCTTGAGGGGAAAGCTGTAACTCTGTGATATGACTTCACAGAACACAAAGAAGTTTCTCAGAAAGCTTCCTTCTCTCTGTTATCAGAGGATATTTCCTTTGTCCCTATTGTCTTCAAAGGGATCCGAAATATCTGTTCTCAGATTCCACAGAAATAAGGCTAGCAAAGAGATCCACGAAATACAGATGTAACTCTGTGAGATGAATGAACAGAACTCTAAGCAGTTTCTCAGAAAGCTTCTTTCCAGATTTCATCTGAGGATATTTCCTTTTTCACCATAACCCACTATGGGCTTCCAAATATCACTTTGCCAATTCCACAAGAACTGTCTTAGCGAAAGGCTTCTTGAGGGGAAAGCTGTAACTCTGTTGGATGATTTCACAGAACACAAAGAAGTTTCTCAGAAAGCTTCCTTCTCTTTGTTATCGGAGGATATTTCATTTGGCCCTATAGACTTCAAAGGGATCCGAAATATCTGTTCTCAGATTCCACAGAAATAAGGCTAGCAAAGAGATCCACGAAATACAGATGTAACTCTGTGAGGGGAAGACACATCACAGAGCAGTTTCTCAGAAAGCTTCTTTCCAGATTTCATCTGAGGATATTTCCTTTTTCACCATAGCCCTCTATGGGCTTCCAAATATCACTTTGCCAATTCCACAAGAACTGTCTTACCGAAAGGCTTCTTGAGGGGAAAGCTGTAACTCTGTGAGATGATTTCACAGAACACAAAGAAGTTTCTCGGAAAGCTTCTTTCTCTTTGTTATCGGAGGATATTTCCTTTGTCCCTTTAGTCTTCAAAGGGATCCGAAATATCTGTTCTCAGATTCTACAGAAATAAGGCTAGCAAAGAGATCCACGAAATACAGATGTAACTCTGTGAGTGGAAGTCACACATCACAGAGCAGTTTCTCAGAAAGCTTCTTTCCGGATTTCATCTGAGGATATTTCCTTTTTCACCATAGCCCTCTATGGGCTTCCAAATATCACTTTTCCAATTCCACAAGAACTGTCTTAGCGAAAGGCTTCTTGAGGGGAAAGCTGTAACTCTGTGAGATGATTTCACAGAACACAAAGAAGTTTCTCAGAAAGCTTCTTTCTCTTTGTTATCGGAGGATTTTTCCTTTGGCCCTATAGTCTTCAAAGGGATCCGAAATATCTGTTCTCAGATTCCACAGAAATAAGGCTAGCAAAGAGATCCACGAAATACAGATGTAACTCTGTGAGATGAATGAACAGAACACTAAGCAGTTTCTCAGAAAGCTTCTTTCCAGATTTCATCTGAGGATATTTCCTTTTTCACCATAGCCCTCTATGGGCTGCCAAATATCACTTTGCCAATTCCACAAGAACTGTCTTAGCGAAAGGCTTCTTGAGGGGAAAGTTGTAACTCTGTGAGATGATTTCAAAGAACACAAAGAAGTTTATCAGAAAGCTTCCTTCTCTTTGTTATCGGAGGATATATCCTTTGGCCCTATAGTCTTCAAAGGGATACGAAATATCTGTTCTCAGATTCCACAGAAATAAGGCTAGCAAAGAGATCCACGAAATACAGATGTAACTCTGTGAGATGAATGAACAGAACACTAAGCAGTTTCTCAGAAAGCTAGTTTCCAGATTTCATCTGAGGATATTTCCTTTTTCACCATAGCCCTCTATGGGCTGCCAAATATCACTTTGCCAATTCCACAAGAACTGTCTTAGCGAAAGGCTTCTTGAGGGGAAAGCTGTAACTATGTGAGATGATTTAAGAGAACACAAAGAAGTTTCTCAGAAAGCTTCTTTCTCTCTGTTATCGCAGGATATTTCCTTTAGCCTTATAGTCTTCAAAGGGATCCGAAATATCTGTTCTCAGATTCCACAGAAATAAGGCTAGCAAAGAGATACACGAAATACAGATGTAACTCTGTGAGTGGAAGTCCCAGATCACAGAGCAGTTTCTCAGAAAGCTTCTTTCCAGATTTCATCTGAAGATATTTCCTTTTTCACCATAGCCCTCTATAGGCTTCCAAATATCACTTTGCCAATTCCACAAGAACTGTCTTAGCGAAAGGCTTCTTGAGGGGAAAGCTGTAACTCTGTGAGATGATTTCACAGAACATAAAGAAGTTTCTCAGAAAGCTTCCTTCTCTTTGTTATCGGAGGATATTTCCTTTGGCCCTATAGTCTTCAAAGGGATCCGAAATATCTGTTCTCAGATTCCACAGAAATAAGGCTAGCAAAGAGATCCACGAAATACAGATGTAACTCTGTGAGTGGAAGTCACACATCACAGAGCAGTTTCTCAGAAAGCTTCTTTCCAGATTTCATCTGAGGATATTTCCTTTTTCACCATAGACCTTTATGGGCTGCCAAATATCACTTTGCCAATTCCACAAGAGCTGTCTTAGCGAAAGGCTTCTTGAGGGCAAAGCTGTAACTCTGTGAGATGATTTCACAGAACACAAAGAAGTTTCTCAGAAAGCTTCCTTCTCTTTATTATCGGAGGATATATCCTTTGGCCCTATAGTCTTCAAAGGGATCCGAAATATCTGTTCTCAGATTCCACAGAAATAAGGCTAGCAAAGAGATCCACGAAATACAGATGTAACTCTGTGAGATGAATGAACAGAACACTAAGCAGTTTCTAAGAAAGCTTCTTTCCAGATTTCACCTGAGGATATTTCCTTTTTCACCATAGCCCTCTATGGGCTTCCAAATATCACTTTGCCAGTTCCAAAAGAACTGTCTTAGAGAAAGGCTTCTTGAGGGGAAAGCTGTAACTATGTGAGATGATTTAAGAGAACACAAAGAAGTTTCTCAGAAAGCTTCCTTCTCTTTGTTATCGGAGGATATTTCCTTTGGCCCTATAGTCTTCAAAGGGATCCGAAATATCTGTTCTCAGATTCCACAGAAATAAGGCTAGCAAAGAGATCCACGAAATACAGATGTAACTCTGTAAGTGGAAATCACACATCACAGAGCAGTTTCTCAGAAAGCTTCTTTCCAGATTTCATCTGAGGATAGTTCCTTTTTCACCATAGCCCTCCTTGGGCTTCCAAATATCACTTTGCCAATTCCACAAGAACTGTCTTAGCGAAAGGCTTCTTGAGGGGAAAGCTGTAACTCTGTGAGATGATTTCACTGAACACCAAGAAGTTTCTCAGAAAGCTTCTTTCTCTGTGTTATCGGAGGATATTTCCCTTGGCCCTGTATTCCTAAAAGGGATCCGAAATATCTGTTCTCAGATTCCACAGAAATAAGGCTAGCAAAGAGATCCACGAAATACAGATGTAACTCTGAGAGATGAATGAACAGAAAACTAAGCAGTTTCTCAGAAAGCTTCTTTCCAGATTTCATCTGAGGATATTTCCTTTTTCACCAAGGCCCTCTATGGGCTTCCAAATATCACTTTGCCAATTCCACAAGAACTGTCTTAGCGAAAGGCTTCTTGAGGGGAAAGCTGTAACTCTGTGAGATGATTTCACAGAACACAAAGAAGTTTCTCAGAAAGCTTCCTTCTCTTTGTTATCGGAGGATAATTCCTTTGGCCCTATAGTCTTCAATGGGATACGAAATATCTGTTCTCAGATTCCACAGAAATAAAGCTAGCAAAGAGATCCACGAAATACAGATGTAACTCTGTGAGTGGAAGTCACATATCACAGAGCAGTTTCTCTGAAAGCTTCTTTCCAGATTTCATCTGAGGATATTTCCTTTTTCACAATAGCCCTCTATGGGCTTCCAAATATCACTTTACCAATTCCACAAGAACTGTCTTAGCGAAAGGCTTCTTGAGGGGAAAGCTGTAACTCTGTGATATGATTTCACAGAACACAAAGAAGTTTCTCAGAAAGCTTCCTTCTCTCTGTTATCAGAGGATATTTCCTTTGTCCCTATTGTCTTCAAAGGGATCCGAAATATCTGTTCTCAGATTCCACAGAAATAAGGCTAGCAAAGAGATCCACGAAATACAGATGTAACTATGTGAGATGAATGAACAGAACTCTAAGCAGTTTCTCAGAAAGCTTCTTTCCAGATTCCATCTGAGGATATTTCCTTTTTCACCATAACCCACTATGGGCTTCCAAATATCACTTTGCCAATTCCACAAGAACTGTCTTAGCGAAAGGCTTCTTGAGGGTAAAGCTGTAACTCTGTTGGATGATTTCACAGAACACAAAGAAGTTTCTCAGAAAGCTTCCTTCTCTTTGTTATCGGAGGATATTTCATTTGGCCCTATAGACTTCAAAGGGATCCGAAATATCTGTTCTCAGATTCCACAGAAATAAGGCTAGCAAAGAGATCCACGAAATACAGATGTAACTCTGTGAGGGGAAGACACATCACAGAGCAGTTTCTCAGAAAGCTTCTTTCCAGATTTCATCTGAGGATATTTCCTTTTTCACCATAGCCCTCTATGCGCTTCCAAATATCACTTTGCCAATTCCACAAGAACTGTCTTACCGAAAGGCTTCTTGAGGGGAAAGCTTTAACTCTGTGAGATGATTTCACAGAACACAAAGAAGTTTCTCGGAAAGCTTCTTTCTCTTTGTTATCGGAGGATATTTCCTTTGTCCCTTTAGTCTTCAAAGGGATCCGAAATATCTGTTCTCAGATTCTACAGAAATAAGGCTAGCAAAGAGATCCACGAAATACAGATGTAACTCTGTGAGTGGAAGTCACACATCACAGAGCAGTTTCTCAGAAAGCTTCTTTCCGGATTTCATCTGAGGATATTTCCTTTTTCACCATAGCCCTCTATGGGCTTCCAAATATCACTTTTCCAATTCCACAAGAACTGTCTTAGCGAAAGGCTTCTTGAGGGGAAAGCTGTAACTCTGTGAGATGATTTCACAGAACACAAAGAAGTTTCTCAGAAAGCTTCTTTCTCTTTGTTATCGGAGGATTTTTCCTTTGGCCCTATAGTCTTCAAAGGGATCCGAAATATCTGTTCTCAGATTCCACAGAAATAAGGCTAGCAAAGAGATCCACGAAATACAGATGTAACTCTGTGAGATGAATGAACAGAACACTAAGCAGTTTCTCAGAAAGCTTCTTTCCAGATTTCATCTGAGGATATTTCCTTTTTCACCATAGCCCTCTATGGGCTGCCAAATATCACTTTGCCAATTCCACAAGAACTGTCTTAGCGAAAGGCTTCTTGAGGGGAAAGTTGTAACTCTGTGAGATGATTTCAAAGAACACAAAGAAGTTTATCAGAAAGCTTCCTTCTCTTTGTTATCGGAGGATATATCCTTTGGCCCTATAGTCTTCAAAGGGATACGAAATATCTGTTCTCAGATTCCACAGAAATAAGGCTAGCAAAGAGATCCACGAAATACAGATGTAACTCTGTGAGATGAATGAACAGAACACTAAGCAGTTTCTCAGAAAGCTAGTTTCCAGATTTCATCTGAGGATATTTCCTTTTTCACCATAGCCCTCTATGGGCTGCCAAATATCACTTTGCCAATTCCACAAGAACTGTCTTAGCGAAAGGCTTCTTGAGGGGAAAGCTGTAACTATGTGAGATGATTTAAGAGAACACAAAGAAGTTTCTCAGAAAGCTTCTTTCTCTCTGTTATCGCAGGATATTTCCTTTAGCCTTATAGTCTTCAAAGGGATCCGAAATATCTGTTCTCAGATTCCACAGAAATAAGGCTAGCAAAGAGATACACGAAATACAGATGTAACTCTGTGAGTGGAAGTCACACATCACAGAGCAGTTTCTCAGAAAGCTTCTTTCCAGATTTCATCTGAAGATATTTCCTTTTTCACCATAGCCCTCTATAGGCTTCCAAATATCACTTTGCCAATTCCACAAGAACTGTCTTAGCGAAAGGCTTCTTGAGGGGAAAGCTGTAACTCTGTGAGATGATTTCACAGAACATAAAGAAGTTTCTCAGAAAGCTTCCTTCTCTTTGTTATCGGAGGATATTTCCTTTGGCCCTATAGTCTTCAAAGGGATCCGAAATATCTGTTCTCAGATTCCACAGAAATAAGGCTAGCAAAGAGATCCACGAAATACAGATGTAACTCTGTGAGTGGAAGTCACCATTCACAGAGCCGTTTCTCATAAAGCTTCTTTCCAGATTTCATCTGAGGATATTTCCTTTTTCACAATAGCCCTCTAAGGGCTTCCAAATATCACTTTGCCAATTCCACAAGAACTGTCTTAGCGAAAGGCTTCTTGAGGGGAAAGCTGTAACTCTGTGAGATGATTTCACAGAACACAAAGAAGTTTCTCAGAAAGCTTCTTTCTCTTTGTTATCAGAGGATATTTCCTTTGGCCCTATAGTCTTCAAAGGGATCCGAAATATCTGTTCTCAGATTCCACAGAAATAAGGCTAGCAAAGAGATCCACGAAATACAGATGTAACTCTGTGAGGTGAATGAACAGAACACTAAGCAGTTTCTCAGAAAGCTTCTTTCCAGATTTCATCTGAGGATATTTCCTTTTTTACCATAGCCCTCTATGGGCTTCCAAATATCACTTTGCCAATTCCACAAGAACTGTCTTAGCGAAAGGCTTCTTGAGGGGAAAGCTGTAACTCTGTGAGATGATTTCACAGAACACAAAGAAGTTTCTCAGAAAGCTTCCTTGTCTTTGTTATCGGAGGATATTTCCTTTGGCCCTATAGTCTTCAAAGGGATCCGAAATATCTGTTCTCAGATTCCACAGAAAAAAGGCTAGCAAAGAGATCCACGAAATACAGATGTAACTCTCTGAGATGAATGAACAGAACACTTAGCAGTTTCTCAGAAAGCTTCTTCCTGATTTCATCTGAGGATATTTCCTTTTTCACCATAGCCCTCTATGGGCTTCCAAATATCACTTTGCCAATTCCAAAAGAACTGTCTTAGCGAAAGGTTTCTTGAGCGGAAAGCTGTAACTTTGTGAGATGATTTCACAGAACACAAAGAAGTTTCTCAGAAAGCTTCCTTCTCTTTGTTATCGGAGGACATTTCCTTTGGCCCTATAATCTTTAAAGGGATCCGAAATATCTGTTCTCAGATTCCACAGAAATAAGGCTAGCAAAGAGATCCACGAAATACAGATGCAACCCTGTGAGATGAATGAACAGAACACTAAGCAGTTTCTCAGAAAGCTTCTTTCCAGATTTCATCTGAGGATATTTCCTTTTTCACTATAGCCCTCTATGGGCTGCCAAATATCACTTTGCCAATTCCACAAGAACTGTCTTAGCGAAAGGATTCTTGAGGAGAAAGTTGTAACTCTGTGAGATGATTTCAAAGAACACAAAGAAGTTTATCAGAAAGCTTCCTTCTCTTTGTTATCGGAGGATATATCCTTTGGCCCTATAGTCTTCAAAGGGATACGAAATATCTGTTCTCAGATTCCACAGAAATAAGGATAGCAAAGAGATCCACGAAATACAGATGTAACTCTGTGAGATGAATGAACAGAACACTAAGCAGTTTCTCAGAAAGCTAGTTTCCAGATTTCATCTGAGGATATTTCCTTTTTCATCATAGCCCTCTATGGGCTGCCAAATATCACTTTGCCAATTCCACAAGAACTGTCTTAGCGAAAGGCTTCTTGAGGGGAAAGCTGTAACTATGTGAGATGATTTAAGAGAACACAAGGAAGTTTCTCAGAAAGCTTCCTTCTCTTTGTTATCGGAGGATATTTCCTTTGGCCCTATAGTCTTCAAAAGGATCCGAAATATCTGTTCTCAGATTCCACAGAAATAAGGCTAGCAAAGAGATCCACGAAATACAGATGTAACTCTGTGAGTGGAAGTCACACATCACAGAGCAGTTTCTCAGAAAGCTTCTTTCCAGATTTCATCTGAGGATATTTCCTTTTTCACCATAGCCCTGTATGGGCTTCCAAATATCACTTTGCCAATTCCACAAGAACTGTCTTAGCGAAAGGCTTCTTGAGGGGAAAGCTGTAACTCTGTGAGATGATTTCACTGAACACAAAGAAGTTTCTCAGAAAGCTTCTTTCTCTGTGTTATCGGAGGATATTTCCATTGGCCCTATAGTCTTCCAAGGGATCCGAAATATCTGTTCTCAGATTCCACAGAAATAAGGCTAGCAAAGAGATCCACGAAATACAGATGTAACTCTGTGAGATGAATGAACAGAACACTAAGCAGTTTCTCAGAAAGCTTCTTTCCAGATTTCATTTGAGGATATTTCCTTTTTCACCATAGCCCTCTAGGGGTTCCAAATATCACTTTGCCAATTCCACAAGAACTGTCTTAGCGAAAGGATTCTTGAGGGGAAAGCTGTAACTCTGTGAGATGATTTCACAGAACACAAAGAAGTTTCTCAGAAAGCTTCCTTCTCTTTGTTATCGGAGGATATTTCCTTTGGCCCTATAGTCTTCAAAGGGATCCGAAATATCTGTTCTCAGATTCCACAGAAATAAGGCTAGCAAAGAGATCCACGAAATACAGATGTAACTCTCTGAGATGAATGAACAGAACACTTAGCAGTTTCTCAGAAAGCTTCTTTCCAGATTTCATTTGAGGATATTTCCTTTTTCACCATAGCCCTCTATGGGCTTTCAAATATCACTTTGCCAATTCCACAAGAACTGTCTTAGCTAAAGGCCTCCTGAGGGGAAAGCTGTAACTCTGTGAGATGATTTCACAGAACACAAAGCAGTTTCTCAGAAAGCTTCCTTCTCTTTGTTATCGGAGGATATTTCCTTTGGCCCTATAGTCTTCAAAGGGATCCGAAATATCTGTTCTCAGATTCCACAGAAATAAGGCTAGCAAAGAGATCCATGAAATACAGATGTAACTCTGTGAGTGGAAGTCACACATCACAGAGCAGTTTCTCAGAAAGCTTCTTTCCAGATTTCATCTGAGGATATTTCCTTTTTCACCATAGACCTTTATGGCCTGCCAAATATCACTTTGCCAATTCCACAAGAGCTGTCTTAGCGAAAGGCTTCTTGAGGGCAAAGCTGTAACTCTGTGAGATGATTTCACAGAACACAAAGAAGTTTCTCAGAAAGCTTCCTTCTCTTTGTTATCGGAGGATATATCCTTTGGCCTTATAGTCTTCAAAGGGATCCGAAATATCTGGTCTCAGATTCCACAGAAATAAGGCTAGCAAAGAGATCCACGAAATACAGATGTAACTCTGTGAGATGAATGAACAGAACACTAAGCAGTTTCTAAGAAAGCTTCTTTCCAGATTTCACCTGAGGATATTTCCTTTTTCACCATAGCCATCTATGGGCTTCCAAATATCACTTTGCCATTCCAAAAGAACTGTCTTAGAGAAAGGCTTCTTGAGGGGAAAGCTGTAACTATGTGAGATGATTTAAGAGAACACAAAGAAGTTTCTCAGAAAGCTTTCTTCTCTTTGTTATGGGAGGATATTTCATTTGGCCCTATAGACTTCAAAGGGATCCGAAATATCTGTTCTCAGATTCCACAGAAATAAGGCTAGCAAAGTGATCCACGAAATACAGATGTAACTCTGTGAGGGGAAGTCACACATCACAGAGCAGTTTCTCAGAAACCTTCTTTCCGGATTTCATCTGAGGATAGTTCCTTTTTCACCATAGCCCTCTATGGGCTTCCAAATATCACTTTGCCAATTCCACAAGAACTGTCTTAGCGAAAGGCTTCTTGAGGGGAAAGCTGTAACTCTGTGAGATGATTTCACAGAACACAAAGAAGTTTCTCAGAAAGCTTCTTTCTCTTTGTTATCGGAGGATTTTTCCTTTGGCCCTATAGTCTTCAAAGGGATCCGAAATATCTGTTGTCAGATTCCACAGAAATAAGGCTAGCAAAGAGATCCACGAAATACAAATGTAACTCTGTGAGATGAATGAACAGAACACTAAGCAGTTTCTCAGAAAGTTTCTTTCCAGATTTCATCTGAGGATATTTCCTTTTTCACCATAGCCCTCTATGGGCAGCCAAATATCACTTTGCCAATTCCACAAGAACTGTCTTAGTGAAAGTCTTCTTGAGGGGAAAGGTGTAACTCTGTGAGATGATTTCACAGAACACAAAGAAGTTTCTCAGAAAGCTTCTTTCTCTCTGTTATCGCAGGATATTTCCTTTAGCCTTATAGTCTTCAAAGGGATCCGAAATATCTGTTCTCAGATTCCACAGAAATAAGGCTAGCAAAGAGATACACGAAATACAGATGTAACTCTGTGAGTGGAAGTCCCAGATCACAGAGCAGTTTCTCAGAAAGCTTCTTTCCAGATTTCATCTGAAGATATTTCCTTTTTCACCATAGCCCTCTAGGGGCTTCCAAATATCACTTTGCCAATTCCACAAGAACTGTCTTAGCGAAAGGCTTCTTGAGGGGAAAGCTGTAACTCTGTGAGATGATTTCACAGAACATAAAGAAGTTTCTCAGAAAGCTTCCTTCTCTTTGTTATCGGAGGATATTTCCTTTGGCCCTATAGTCTTCAAAGGGATCCGAAATATCTGTTCTCAGATTCCACAGAAATAAGGCTAGCAAAGAGATCCACGAAATACAGATGTAACTCTGTGAGTGGAAGTCACCATTCACAGAGCCGTTTCTCAGAAAGCTTCTATCCAGATTTCATCTGAGGATATTTCCTTTTTCACAATAGCCCTCTAAGGGCTTCCAAATATCACTTTGCCAATTCCACAAGAACTGTCTTGGCGAAAGGCTTCTTGAGGGGAAAGCTGTAACTCTGTGAGATGATTTCACAGAACACAAAGAAGTTTCTCAGAAAGCTTCTTTCTCTTTGTTATCGGAGGATATTTCCTTTGGCCCTATATTCTTCAAAGGGATCCGAAATATCTGTTCTCAGATTCCACAGAAATAAGGCTAGCAAAGAGATCCACGAAATACAGATGTAACTCTGTGAGGTGAATGAACAGAACACTAAGCAGTTTCTCAGAAAGCTTCTTTCCAGATTTCATCAGAGGATATTTCCTTTTTTACCATAGCCCTCTATGGGCTTCCAAATATCACTTTGCCAATTCCACAAGAACTGTCTTAGCGAAAGGCTTCTTGAGGGGAAAGCTGTAACTCTGTGAGATGATTTCACAGAACACAAAGAAGTTTCTCAGAAAGCTTCCTTCTCTTTGTTATCGGAGGATATTTCCTTTGGCCCTAAAGTCTTCAAAGGGATCCGAAATATCTGTTCTCAGATTCCACAGAAAAAAGGCTAGCAAAGAGATCCACGAAATACAGATGTAACTCTCTGAGATGAATGAACACAACACTTAGCAGTTTCTCAGAAAGCTTCTTCCTGATTTCATCTGAGGATATTTCCTTTTTCACCATAGCCCTCTATGGGCTTCCAAATATCACTTTGCAAATTCCAAAAGAACTGTCTTAGCGAAAGGCTTCTTGAGCGGAAAGCTGTAACTTTGTGAGATGATTTCACAGAACACAAAGAAGTTTCTCAGAAAGCTTCCTTCTCTTTGTTATCGGAGGACATTTCCTTTGGCCCTATAATCTTTAAAGGGATCCGAAATATCTGTTCTCAGATTCCACAGAAATAAGGCTAGCAAAGAGATCCACGAAATACAGATGCAACCCTGTGAGATGAATGAAGAGAACACTAAGCAGTTTCTCAGAAAGCTTCTTTCCAGATTTCATCTGAGGATATTTCCTTTTTCACCATAGCCCTCTATGGGCTGCCAAATATCACTTTGCCAATTCCACAAGAACTGTCTTAGCGAAAGGCTTCTTGAGGGGAAAGTTGTAACTCTGTGAGATGATTTCAAAGAACACAAAGAAGTTTATCAGAAAGCTTCCTTCTCTTTGTTATCGGAGGATATATCCTTTGTCCCTATAGTCTTCAAAGGGATACGAAATATCTGTTCTCAGATTCCACAGAAATAAGGCTAGCAAAGAGATCCACGAAATACAGATGTAACTCTGTGAGATGAATGAACAGAACACTAAGCAGTTTCTCAGAAAGCTAGTTTCCAGATTTCATCTGAGGATATTTCCTTTTTCACCATAGCCCTCTATGGGCTGCCAAATATCACTTTGCCAATTCCACAAGAACTGTCTTAGCGAAAGGCTTCTTGAGGGGAAAGCTGTAACTATGTGAGATGATTTAAGAGAACACAAGGAAGTTTCTCAGAAAGCTTCCTTCTCTTTGTTATCGGAGGATATTTCCTTTGGCCCTATAGTCTTCAAAAGGATCCGAAATATCTGTTCTCAGATTCCACAGAAATAAGGCTAGGAAAGAGATCCACGAAATACAGATGTAACTCTGTAAGTGGAAGTCACACATCACAGAGCAGTTTCTCAGAAAGCTTCTTTCCAGATTTCATCTGAGGATATTTCCTTTTTCACTATAGCCCTGTATGGGCTTCCAAATATCACTTTGCCAATTCCACAAGAACTGTCTTAGCGAAAGGCTTCTTGAGGGGAAAGCTGTAACTCTGTGAGATGATTTCACTGAACACAAAGAAGTTTCTCAGAAAGCTTCTTTCTCTGTGTTATCGGAGGATATTTCCATTGGCCCTATAGTCTTCCAAGGGATCCGAAATATCTGTTCTCAGATTCCACAGAAATAAGGCTAGCAAAGAGATCCACGAAATACAGATGTAACTCTGTGAGATGAATGAACAGAACACTAAGCAGTTTCTCAGAAAGCTTCTTTCCAGATTTCATTTGAGGATATTTCCTTTTTCACCATAGCCCTCTAGGGGTTCCAAATATCACTTTGCCAATTCCACAAGAACTGTCTTAGCGAAAGGATTCTTGAGGGGAAAGCTGTAACTCTGTGAGATGATTTCACAGAACACAAAGAAGTTTCTCAGAAAGCTTCCTTCTCTTTGTTATCGGAGGATATTTCCTTTGGCCCTATAGTCTTCAAAGGGATCCGAAATATCTGTTCTCAGATTCCACAGAAATAAGGCTAGCAAAGAGATCCACGAAATACAGATGTAACTCTCTGAGATGAATGAACAGAACACTTAGCAGTTTCTCAGAAAGCTTCTTTCCAGATTTCATCTGAGGATATTTCCTTTTTCACCATAGCCCTCTATGGGCTTCCAAATATCACTTTGCCAATTCCACAAGAACTGTCTTAGCGAAAGGCCTCCTGAGGGGAAAGCTGTAACTCTGTGAGATGATTTCACAGAACACAAAGCAGTTTCTCAGAAAGCTTCCTTCTCTTTGTTATCGGAGGATATTTCCTTTGGCCCTATAGTCTTCAAAGGGATCCGAAATATCTGTTCTCAGATTCCACAGAAATAAGGCTAGCAAAGAGATCCACGAAATACAGATGTAACTCTGTGAGTGGAAGTCACACATCACAGAGCAGTTTCTCAGAAAGCTTCTTTCCAGATTTCATCTGAGGATATTTCCTTTTTCACCATAGACCTTTATGGCCTGCCAAATATCACTTTGCCAATTCCACAAGAGCTGTCTTAGCGAAAGGCTTCTTGAGGGCAAAGCTGTAACTCTGTGAGATGATTTCACAGAACACAAAGAAGTTTCTCAGAAAGCTTCCTTCTCTTTGTTATCGGAGGATATATCCTTTGGCCCTATAGTCTTCAAAGGGATCCGAAATATCTGTTCTCAGATTCCACAGAAATAAGGCTAGCAAAGAGATCCACGAAATACAGATGTAACTCTGTGAGATGAATGAACAGAACACTAAGCAGTTTCTAAGAAAGCTTCTTTCCAGATTTCACCTGAGGATATTTCCTTTTTCACCATAGCCATCTATGGGCTTCCAAATATCACTTTGCAATTCCAAAAGAACTGTCTTAGAGAAAGGCTTCTTGAGGGGAAAGCTGTAACTATGTGAGATGATTTAAGAGAACACAAAGAAGTTTCTCAGAAAGCTTTCTTCTCTTTGTTATGGGAGGATATTTCCTTTGGCCCTATAGTCTTCAAAGGGATCCGAAATATCTGTTCTCAGATTCCACAGAAATAAGGCTAGCAAAGAGATCCACGAAATACAGATGTAACTCTGTGAGGGGAAGTCACACATCACAGAGCAGTTTCTCAGAAATCTTCTTTCCAGATTTCATCTGAGGATAGTTCCTTTTTCACCATAGCCCTCTATGGGCTTCCAAATATCACTTTGCCAATTCCACAAGAACTGTCTTAGCGAAAGGCTTCTTGAGGGGAAAGCTGTAACTCTGTGAGATGATTTCACAGAACACAAAGAAGTTTCTCAGAAAGCTTCCTTCTCTCTGTTATCGGAGGATATTTCCTTTGTCCGTATAGTCTTCAAAGGGATCCGAAATATCTGTTCTCAGATTCCACAGAAATAAGGCTAGCAAAGAGATTCTCGAAATACAGATGTAACTCTGTGAGATGAATGAAAAGAACACTAAGCAGTTTCTCAGAAAGCTTCTTTCCAGATTTCATCTGAGGATATTTCCTTTTTCACCATAACCCACTATGGGCTTCCAAATATCACTTTGCCAATTCCACAAGAGCTATCTTAGCGAAAGGCTTCTTGAGGGGAAAGCTGTAACTCTGTGAGATGATTTCACAGAACACAAAGAAGTTTCTCAGAAAGCTTCCTTCTCTTTGTTATCGGAGGATATTTCCTTTGGCCCTATAATCTTCAAAGGGATCCGAAATATCTGTTCTCAGATTCCACAGAAATAAGGCTAGCAAAGAGATCCACGAAATACAGATGTAACTCTGTGAGTGGAAGTCACACATCACAGAGCCGTTTCTCAGAAAGCTTCTTTCCAGATTTCATCTGAGGATATTTCCTTTTTCACAATAGCCCTCTATGGGCTTCCAAATATCACTTTGCCAATTCCACAAGAACTGTCTTGGCGAAAGGCTTCTTGAGGGGAAAGCTGTAACTCTGTGAGATGATTTCACAGAACACAAAGAAGTTTCTCAGAAAGCTTCTTTCTCTTTGTTATCGGAGGATATATCCTTTGGCCCTATAGTCTTCAAAGGGATCCGAAATATCTGTTCTCAGATTCCACAGAAATAAGGCTAGCAAAGAGATCCACGAAATACAGATGTAACTCTGTGAGATGAATGAACAGAACACTAAGCAGTTTCTCAGAAAGCTAGTTTCCAGATTTCATCTGAGGATATTTCCTTTTTCACCATAGCCCTCTATGGGCTGCCAAATATCACTTTGCCAATTCCTCAAGAACTGTCTTAGCGAAAGGCTTCTTGAGGGGAAAGCTGTAACTCTGTGAGATGATTTCACAGAACACAGAGAAGTTTCTCAGAAAGCTTCTTTCTCTTTGTTATCGGAGGATATTTCCTTTGGCCCTATAGTCTTCAAAGGGATCCGAAATATCTGTTCTCAGATTCCACAGAAATAAGGCTAGCAAAGAGATCCACCAAATACAGATGTAACTCTGTGAGATGAATGAACAGAACACTAAGCAGTTTCTCAGAAAGCTAGTTTCCAGATTTCATCTGAGGATATTTCCTTTTTCACCATAGCCCTCTATGGGCTGCCAAATATCACTTTGCCAATTCCACAAGAACTGTCTTAGCGAAAGGCTTCTTGAGGGGAAAGCTGTAACTCTGTGAGATGATTTCACAGAACACAAAGAAGTTTCTCAGAAAGCTTATTTCTCTTTGTTATCGGAGGATATTTCCTTTGGCCCTATAGTCTTCAAAGGGATCCGAAATATCTGTTCTCAGATTCCACAGAAATAAGGCTAGCAAAGAGATCCACGAAATACAGATGTAACTCTGTGAGTGGAAGTCACACATCACAGAGCAGTTTCTCTGAAAGCTTCTTTCCAGATTTCATCTGAGGATATTTCCTTTTTCACAATAGCCCTCTATGGGCTTCCAAATATCACTTTACCAATTCCACAAGAACTGTTTTAGCGAAAGGCTTCTTGAGGGGAAAGCTGTAACTCTGTGAGATGATTTCACAGAACACAAAGAAGTTTCTCAGAAAGCTTCTTTCTCTCTGTTATCGGAGGATATTTCCTTTGTCCCTATAGTCTTCAAAGGGATCCGAAATATCTGTTCTCAGATTCCACAGAAATAAGGCTAGCAAAGAGATCCACGAAATACAGATGTAACTCTGTGAGATGAATGAACAGAACACTAAGCAGTTTCTCAGAAAGCTTCTTTCCAGATTTCATCTGAGGATATTTCCTTTTTCACCATAACCCACCTTGGGCTTCCAAATATCACTTTGCCAATTCCACAAGAACTGTCTTAGCGAAAGGCTTCTTGAGGGGAAAGCTGTAACTCTGTTGGATGATTTCACAGAACACAAAGAAGTTTCTCAGAAAGCTTCCTTCTCTTTGTTATCGGAGGATATTTCATTTGGCCCTATAGACTTCAAAGGGATCCGAAATATCTGTTCTCAGATTCCACAGAAATAAGGCTATCAAAGAGATCCACGAAATACAGATGTAACTCTGTGAGTGGAAGTCACACATCACAGAGCAGTTTCTCAGAAAGCTTCTTTCCAGATTTCATCTGAGGATATTTCCTTTTTCACCATAGCCCTCCTTGGGCTTCCAAATATCACTTTGCCAATTCCACAAGAACTGTCTTAGCGAAAGGCTTCTTGAGGGGAAAGCTGTAACTCTGTGAGATGATTTCACAGAACACAAAGAAGTTTCTCAGAAAGCTTCTTTCTCTTTGTTATCGGAGGATATTTCCTTTGTCCCTATAGTCTTCAAAGGGATCCGAAATATCTGTTCTCAGATTCCACAGAAATAAGGCTAGCAAAGAGATCCACGAAATACAGATGTAACTCTGTGAGATGAATGAACAGAACACTAAGCAGTTTCTCAGAAAGTTTCTTTCCAGATTTCATCTGAGGATATTTCCTTTTTCACCATAGCCCTCTATGGGCAGCCAAATATCACTTTGCCAATTCCACAAGAACTGTCTTAGTGAAAGTCTTCTTGAGGGGAAAGCTGTAACTCTGTGAGATGATTTCACAGAACACAAAGAAGTTTCTCAGAAAGCTTCTTTCTCTCTGTTATCGCAGGATATTTCCTTTAGCCTTATAGTCTTCAAAGGGATCCGAAATATCTGTTCTCAGATTCCACAGAAATAAGGCTAGCAAAGAGATACACGAAATACAGATGTAACTCTGTGAGTGGAAGTCCCAGATCACAGAGCAGTTTCTCAGAAAGCTTCTTTCCAGATTTCATCTGAAGATATTTCCTTTTTCACCATAGCCCTCTATGGGCTTCCAAATATCACTTTGCCAATTCCACAAGAACTGTCTTAGCGAAAGGCTTCTTGAGGGGAAAGCTGTAACTCTGTGAGGTGATTTCACTGAACACAAAGAAGTTTCTCAGAAAGCTTCTTTCTCTTTGTTATCGGAGGATATTTCCCTTGGCCTTATAGTCTTCAAAGGGATCCGAAATATCTGTTCTCAGATTCCACAGAAATAAGGCTAGCAAAGAGATACACGAATACAGATGTAACTCTGTGAGATGAATGGACAGAACACTAAGCAGTTTCTCAGAAAGCTTCTTTCCAGATTTCATCTGAGGATATTTCCTTTTTCACCATAGCCCTCTATGGGCTTCCAAATATCACTTTGCCAATTCCACAAGAACTGTCTTAGCGAAAGGCTTCTTGAGGGGAAAGCTGTAACTCTGTGAGATGATTTCACTGAACACAAAGAAGTTTCTCAGAAAGCTTCTTTCTCTTTGTTATCGGAGGATATTTCCCTTGGCCCTATAGTCTTCAAAGGGATCCGAAATATCTGGTCTCAGATTCCACAGAAATAAGGCTAGCAAAGAGATCCACGAAATACAGATGTAACTCTGTGAGATGAATGAAAAGAACACTAAGCAGTTTCTCAGAAAGCTTCTTTCCAGATTTTATCTGAGGATATTTCCTTTTTCACCATAACCCACTATGGGCTTCCAAATATCACTTTGCCAATTCCACAAGAACTATCTTAGTGAAAGGCTTCTTGAGGGGAAAGCTGTAACTCTGTGAGATGATTTCACAGAACACAAAGAAGTTTCTCAGAAAGCTTCCTTCTCTTTGTTATCGGAGGATATTTCCTTTGTCCCTATAGTCTTCAAAGGGATCCGAAATATCTGTTCTCAGATTCCACAGAAATAAGGCTAGCAAAAAGATCCACGAAATACAGATGTAACTCTGTGAGTGGAAGTCACACATCACAGAGCCGTTTCTCAGAAAGCTTCTTTCCAGATTTCATCTGAGGATATTTCCTTTTTCACAATAGCCCTCTAAGGGCTTCCAAATATCACTTTGCCAATTCCACAAGAACTGTCTTGGCGAAAGGCTTCTTGAGGGGAAAGCTGTAACTCTGTGAGATGATTTCACAGAACACAAAGAAGTTTCTCAGAAAGCTTCTTTCTCTTTGTTATCGGAGGATATTTCCTTTGGCCCTATAGTCTTCAAAGGGATCCGAAATATCTGTTCTCAGATTCCACAGAAATAAGGCTAGCAAAGAGATCCACGAAATACAGATGTAACTCTGTGAGATGAATGAACAGAACACTAAGCAGTTTCTCAGAAAGCTAGTTTCCAGATTTCATCTGAGGATATTTCCTTTTTCACCATAGCCCTCTATGGGCTGCCAAATATCACTTTGCCAATTCCACAAGAACTGTCTTAGCGAAAGGCTTCTTGAGGGGAAAGCTGTAACTATGTGAGATGATTTAAGAGAACACAAGGAAGTTTCTCAGAAAGCTTCCTTCTCTTTGTTATCGGAGGATATTTCCTTTGGCCCTATAGTCTTCAAAAGGATCCGAAATATCTGTTCTCAGAATCCACAGAAATAAGGCTAGCAAAGAGATCCACGAAATACAGATGTAACTCTGTAAGTGGAAGTCACACATCACAGAGCAGTTTCTCAGAAAGCTTCTTTCCAGATTTCATCTGAGGATATTTCCTTTTTCACTATAGCCCTGTATGGGCTTCCAAATATCACTTTGCCAATTCCACAAGAACTGTCTTAGCGAAAGGCTTCTTGAGGGGAAAGCTGTAACTCTGTGAGATGATTTCACTGAACACAAAGAAGTTTCTCAGAAAGCTTCTTTCTCTGTGTTATCGGAGGATATTTCCATTGGCCCTATAGTCTTCCAAGGGATCCGAAATATCTGTTCTCAGATTCCACAGAAATAAGGCTAGCAAAGAGATCCACGAAATACAGATGTAACTCTGTGAGATGAATGAACAGAACACTAAGAAGTTTCTCAGAAAGCTTCTTTCCAGATTTCATTTGAGGATATTTCCTTTTTCACCATAGCCCTCTAGGGGTTCCAAATATCACTTTGCCAATTCCACAAGAACTGTCTTAGCGAAAGGATTCTTGAGGGGAAAGCTGTAACTCTGTGAGATGATTTCACAGAACACAAAGAAGTTCCTCAGAAAGCTTCCTTCTCTTTGTTATCGGAGGATATTTCCTTTGGCCCTATAGTCTTCAAAGGGATCCGAAATATCTGTTCTCAGATTCCACAGAAATAAGGCTAGCAAAGAGATCCACGAAATACAGATGTAACTCTCTGAGATGAATGAACAGAACACTTAGCAGTTTCTCAGAAAGCTTCTTTCCAGATTTCATCTGAGGATATTTCCTTTTTCACCATAGCCCTCTATGGGCTTCCAAATATCACTTTGCCAATTCCACAAGAACTGTCTTAGCGAAAGGCCTCCTGAGGGGAAAGCTGTAACTCTGTGAGATGATTTCACAGAACACAAAGCAGTTTCTCAGAAAGCTTCCTTCTCTTTGTTATCGGAGGATATTTCCTTTGGCCCTATAGTCTTCAAAGGGATCCGAAATATCTGTTCTCAGATTCCACAGAAATAAGGCTAGCAAAGAGATCCACGAAATACAGATGTAACTCTGTGAGTGGAAGTCACACATCACAGAGCAGTTTCTCAGAAAGCTTCTTTCCAGATTTCATCTGAGGATATTTCCTTTTTCACCATAGACCTTTATGGCCTGCCAAATATCACTTTGCCAATTCCACAAGAGCTGTCTTAGCGAAAGGCTTCTTGAGGGCAAAGCTGTAACTCTGTGAGATGATTTCACAGAACACAAAGAAGTTTCTCAGAAAGCTTCCTTCTCTTTGTTATCGGAGGATATATCCTTTGGCCCTATAGTCTTCAAAGGGATCCGAAATATCTGTTCTCAGATTCAACAGAAATAAGGCTAGCAAAGAGATCCACGAAATACAGATGTAACTCTGTGAGATGAATGAACAGAACACTAAGCAGTTTCTAAGAAAGCTTCTTTCCAGATTTCACCTGAGGATATTTCCTTTTTCACCATAGCCATCTATGGGCTTCCAAATATCACTTTGCAATTCCAAAAGAACTGTCTTAGAGAAAGGCTTCTTGAGGGGAAAGCTGTAACTATGTGAGATGATTTAAGAGAACACAAAGAAGTTTCTCAGAAAGCTTTCTTCTCATTGTTATGGGAGGATATTTCCTTTGGCCCTATAGTCTTCAAAGGGATCCGAAATATCTGTTCTCAGATTCCACAGAAATAAGGCTAGCAAAGAGATCCACGAAATACAGATGTAACTCTGTGAGGGGAAGTCACACATCACAGAGCAGTTTCTCAGAAAGCTTCTTTCCAGATTTCATCTGAGGATAGTTCCTTTTTCACCATAGCCCTCTATGGGCTTCCAAATATCACTTTGCCAATTCCACAAGAACTGTCTTAGCGAAAGGCTTCTTGAGGGGAAAGCTGTAACTCTGTGAGATGATTTCACAGAACACAAAGAAGTTTCTCAGAAAGCTTCCTTCTCTCTGTTATCGGAGGATATTTCCTTTGTCCGTATAGTCTTCAAAGGGATCCGAAATATCTGTTCTCAGATTCCACAGAAATAAGGCTAGCAAAGAGATCCACGAAATACAGATGTAACTCTGTGAGATGAATGAAAAGAACACTAAGCAGTTTCTCAGAAAGCTTCTTTCCAGATTTCATCTGAGGATATTTCCTTTTTCACCATAACCCACTATGGGCTTCCAAATATCACTTTGCCAATTCCACAAGAACTATCTTAGCGAAAGGCTTCTTGAGGGGAAAGCTGTAACTCTGTGAGATGATTTCACAGAACACAAAGAAGTTTCTCAGAAAGCTTCCTTCTCTTTGTTATCGGAGGATATTTCCTTTGGCCCTATAATCTTCAAAGGGATCCGAAATATCTGTTCTCAGATTCCACAGAAATAAGGCTAGCAAAGAGATCCACGAAATACAGATGTAACTCTGTGAGTGGAAGTCACACATCACAGAGCCGTTTCTCAGAAAGCTTCTTTCCAGATTTCATCTGAGGATATTTCCTTTTTCACAATAGCCCTCTAAGGGCTTCCAAATATCACTTTGCCAATTCCACAAGAACTGTCTTGGCGAAAGGCTTCTTGAGGGGAAAGCTGTAACTCTGTGAGATGATTTCACAGAACACAAAGAAGTTTCTCAGAAAGCTTCTTTCTCTTTGTTATCGGAGGATATATCCTTTGGCCCTATAGTCTTCAAAGGGATCCGAAATATCTGTTCTCAGATTCCACAGAAATAAGGCTAGCAAAGAGATCCACGAAATACAGATGTATCTCTGTGAGATGAATGAACAGAACACTAAGCAGTTTCTCAGAAAGCTAGTTTCCAGATTTCATCTGAGGATATTTCCTTTTTCACCATAGCCCTCTATGGGCTGCCAAATATCACTTTGCCAATTCCACAAGAACTGTCTTAGCGAAAGGCTTCTTGAGGGGAAAGCTGTAACTCTGTGAGATGATTTCACAGAACACAAAGAAGTTTCTCAGAAAGCTTCTTTCTCTCTGTTATCGGAGGATATTTCCTTTGGCCCTATAGTCTTCAAAGGGATCCGAAATATCTGTTCTCAGATTCCACAGAAATAAGGCTAGCAAAGAGATCCACGAAATACAGATGTAACTCTGTGAGATGAATGAACAGAACACTAAGCAGTTTCTCAGAAAGCTAGTATCCAGATTTCATCTGAGGATATTTCCTTTTTCACCATAGCCCTCTATGGGCTGCCAAATATCACTTTGCCAATTCCACAAGAACTGTCTTAGCGAAAGGCTTCTTGAGGGGAAAGCTGTAACTCTGTGAGATGATTTCACAGAACACAAAGAAGTTTCTCAGAAAGCTTCTTTCTCTTTGTTATCGGAGGATATTTCCTTTGGCCCTATAGTCTTCAAAGGGATCCGAAATATCTGTTCTCAGATTCCACAGAAATAAGGCTAGCAAAGAGATCCACGAAATACAGATGTAACTCTGTGAGTGGAAGTCACACATCCCAGAGCAGTTTCTCTGAAAGCTTCTTTCCAGATTTCATCTGAGGATATTTCCTTTTTCACAATAGCCCTCTATGGGCTTCCAAATATCACTTTACCAATTCCACAAGAACTGTTTTAGCGAAAGGCTTCTTGAGGGGAAAGCTGTAACTCTGTGAGATGATTTCACAGAACACAAAGAAGTTTCTCAGAAAGCTTCTTTCTCTCTGTTATCGGAGGATATTTCCTTTGTCCCTATAGTCTTCAAAGGGATCCGAAATATCTGTTCTCAGATTCCACAGAAATAAGGCTAGCAAAGAGATCCACGAAATACAGATGTAACTCTGTGAGATGAATGAACAGAACACTAAGCAGTTTCTCAGAAAGCTTCTTTCCAGATTTCATCTGAGGATATTTCCTTTTTCACCATAACCCACTATGGGCTTCCAAATATCACTTTGCCAATTCCACAAGAACTGTCTTAGCGAAAGGCTTCTTGAGGGGAAAGCTGTAACTCTGTTGGATGATTTCACAGAACACAAAGAAGTTTCTCAGAAAGCTTCCTTCTCTTTGTTATCGGAGGATATTTCATTTGGCCCTATAGACTTCAAAGGGATCCGAAATATCTGTTCTCAGATTCCACAGAAATAAGGCTATCAAAGAGATCCACGAAATACAGATGTAACTCTGTGAGTGGAAGTCACACATCACAGAGCAGTTTCTCAGAAACCTTCTTTCCAGATTTCATCTGAGGATATTTCCTTTTTCACCATAGCCCTCCTTGGGCTTCCAAATATCACTTTGCCAATTCCACAAGAACTGTCTTAGCGAAAGGCTTCTTGAGGGGAAAGCTGTAACTCTGTGAGATGATTTCACAGAACACAAAGAAGTTTCTCAGAAAGCTTCTTTCTCTTTGTTATCGGAGGATATTTCCTTTGTCCCTATAGTCTTCAAAGGGATCCGAAATATCTGTTCTCAGATTCCACAGAAATAAGGCTAGCAAAGAGATCCACGAAATACAGATGTAACTCTGTGAGATGAATGAACAGAACACTAAGCAGTTTCTCAGAAAGTTTCTTTCCAGATTTCATCTGAGGATATTTCCTTTTTCACCAAAGCCCTCTATGGTCAGCCAAATATCACTTTGCCAATTCCACAAGAACTGTCTTAGTGAAAGTCTTCTTGAGGGGAAAGCTGTAACTCTGTGAGATGATTTCACAGAACACAAAGAAGTTTCTCAGAAAGCTTCTTTCTCTCTGTTATCGCAGGATATTTCCTTTAGCCTTATAGTCTTCAAAGGGATCCGAAATATCTGTTCTCAGATTCCACAGAAATAAGGCTAGCAAAGAGATACACGAAATACAGATGTAACTCTGTGAGTGGAAGTCCCAGATCACAGAGCAGTTTCTCAGAAAGCTTCTTTCCAGATTTCATCTGAAGATATTTCCTTTTTCACCATAGCCCTCTATGGGCTTCCAAATATCACTTTGCCAATTCCACAAGAACTGTCTTAGCGAAAGGCTTCTTGAGGGGAAAGCTGTAACTCTGTGAGATGATTTCACTGAACACAAAGAAGTTTCTCAGAAAGCTTCTTTCTCTTTGTTATCGGAGGATATTTCCCTTGGCCTTATAGTCTTCAAAGGGATCCGAAATATCTGTTCTCAGATTCCACAGAAATAAGGCTAGCAAAGAGATACACGAATACAGATGTAACTCTGTGAGATGAATGGACAGAACACTAAGCAGTTTCTCAGAAAGCTTCTTTCCAGATTTCATCTGAGGATATTTCCTTTTTCACCATAGGCCTCTATGGGCTTCCAAATATCACTTTGCCAATTCCACAAGAACTGTCTTAGCGAAAAGCTTCTTGAGGGGAAAGCTGTAACTCTGTGAGATGATTTCACAGAACACAAAGAAGTTTCTCAGACAGTTTCCTTCTCTTTGTTATCGGAGGATATTTCCTTTGGCCCTATAGTCTTCAAAGGTTTCCGAAATATCTGTTCTCAGATTCCACAGAAATAGGGCTAGCAAAGAGATCCACGAAATACAGATGTAACTCTGTGAGTGGAAGTCACACATCACAGAGCAGTTTCTCAGAAAGCTTCTTTCCAGATTTCATCTGAGGATATTTCCTTTTTCAAAATAGCCCTCTATGGGCTTCCAAATATCACTTTGCCAATTCCACAAAAACTGTCTTAGCGAAAGGCTTCTTGAGGGCAAAGCTGTAACTCTGTGAGATGATTTCACTGAACACAAAGAAGTTTCTCAGAAAGCTTCTTTCTCTTTGTTATCGGAGGATATTTCCCTTGGCCCTATAGTCTTCAAAGGGATCCGAAATATCTGGTCTCAGATTCCACAGAAATAAGGCTAGCAAAGAGATCCACGAAATACAGATGTAACTCTGTGAGATGAATGAAAAGAACACTAAGCAGTTTCTCAGAAAGCTTCTTTCCAGATTTTATCTGAGGATATTTCCTTTTTCACCATAACCCACTATGGGCTTCCAAATATCACTTTGCCATTTCCACAAGAACTATCTTAGTGAAAGGCTTCTTGAGGGGAAAGCTGTAACTCTGTGAGATGATTTCACAGAACACAAAGAAGTTTCTCAGAAAGCTTCCTTCTCTTTGTTATCGGAGGATATTTCCTTTGGCCCTATAGTCTTCAAAGGGATCCGAAATATCTGTTCTCAGATTCCACAGAAATAAGGCTAGCAAAAAGATCCACGAAATACAGATGTAACTCTTTGAGTGGAAGTCACACATCACAGAGCCGTTTCTCAGAAAGCTTCTTTCCAGATTTCATCTGAGGATATTTCCTTTTTCACAATAGCCCTCTAAGGGCTTCCAAATATCACTTTGCCAATTCCACAAGAACTGTCTTGGCGAAAGGCTTCTTGAGGGGAAAGCTGTAACTCTGTGAGATGATTTCACAGAACACAAAGAAGTTTCTCAGAAAGCTTCTTTCTCTTTGTTATCGGAGGATATTTCCTTTGGCCCTATAGTCTTCAAAGGGATCCGAAATATCTGTTCTCAGATTCCACAGAAATAAGGCTAGCAAAGAGATCCACCAAATACAGATGTAACTCTGTGAGATGAATGAACAGAACACTAAGCAGTTTCTCAGAAAGCTAGTTTCCAGATTTCATCTGAGGATATTTCCTTTTTCACCATAGCCCTCTATGGGCTGCCAAATATCACTTTGCCAATTCCACAAGAACTGTCTTAGCGAAAGGCTTCTTGAGGGGAAAGCTGTAACTCTGTGAGATGATTTCACAGAACACAAAGAAGTTTCTCAGAAAGCTTATTTCTCTTTGTTATCGGAGGATATTTCCTTTGGCCCTATAGTCTTCAAAGGGATCCGAAATATCTGTTCTCAGATTCCACAGAAATAAGGCTAGCAAAGAGATCCACGAAATACAGATGTAACTCTGTGAGTGGAAGTCACACATCACAGAGCAGTTTCTCTGAAAGCTTCTTTCCAGATTTCATCTGAGGATATTTCCTTTTTCACAATAGCCCTCTATGGGCTTCCAAATATCACTTTACCAATTCCACAAGAACTGTTTTAGCGAAAGGCTTCTTGAGGGGAAAGCTGTAACTCTGTGAGATGATTTCACAGAACACAAAGAAGTTTCTCAGAAAGCTTCTTTCTCTCTGTTATCGGAGGATATTTCCTTTGTCCCTATAGTCTTCAAAGGGATCCGAAATATCTGTTCTCAGATTCCACAGAAATAAGGCTAGCAAAGAGATCCACGAAATACAGATGTAACTCTGTGAGATGAATGAACAGAACACTAAGCAGTTTCTCAGAAAGCTTCTTTCCAGATTTCATCTGAGGATATTTCCTTTTTCACCATAACCCACCTTGGGCTTCCAAATATCACTTTGCCAATTCCACAAGAACTGTCTTAGCGAAAGGCTTCTTGAGGGGAAAGCTGTAACTCTGTTGGATGATTTCACAGAACACAAAGAAGTTTCTCAGAAAGCTTCCTTCTCTTTGTTATCGGAGGATATTTCATTTGGCCCTATAGACTTCAAAGGGATCCGAAATATCTGTTCTCAGATTCCACAGAAATAAGGCTATCAAAGAGATCCACGAAATACAGATGTAACTCTGTGAGTGGAAGTCACACATCACAGAGCAGTTTCTCAGAAAGCTTCTTTCCAGATTTCATCTGAGGATATTTCCTTTTTCACCATAGCCCTCCTTGGGCTTCCAAATATCACTTTGCCAATTCCACAAGAACTGTCTTAGCGAAAGGCTTCTTGAGGGGAAAGCTGTAACTCTGTGAGATGATTTCACAGAACACAAAGAAGTTTCTCAGAAAGCTTCTTTCTCTTTGTTATCGGAGGATATTTCCTTTGTCCCTATAGTCTTCAAAGGGATCCGAAATATCTGTTCTCAGATTCCACAGAAATAAGGCTAGCAAAGAGATCCACGAAATACAGATGTAACTCTGTGAGATGAATGAACAGAACACTAAGCAGTTTCTCAGAAAGTTTCTTTCCAGATTTCATCTGAGGATATTTCCTTTTTCACCATAGCCCTCTATGGGCAGCCAAATATCACTTTGCCAATTCCACAAGAACTGTCTTAGTGAAAGTCTTCTTGAGGGGAAAGCTGTAACTCTGTGAGATGATTTCACAGAACACAAAGAAGTTTCTCAGAAAGCTTCTTTCTCTCTGTTATCGCAGGATATTTCCTTTAGCCTTATAGTCTTCAAAGGGATCCGAAATATCTGTTCTCAGATTCCACAGAAATAAGGCTAGCAAAGAGATACACGAAATACAGATGTAACTCTGTGAGTGGAAGTCCCAGATCACAGAGCAGTTTCTCAGAAAGCTTCTTTCCAGATTTCATCTGAAGATATTTCCTTTTTCACCATAGCCCTCTATGGGCTTCCAAATATCACTTTGCCAATTCCACAAGAACTGTCTTAGCGAAAGGCTTCTTGAGGGGAAAGCTGTAACTCTGTGAGATGATTTCACTGAACACAAAGAAGTTTCTCAGAAAGCTTCTTTCTCTTTGTTATCGGAGGATATTTCCCTTGGCCTTATAGTCTTCAAAGGGATCCGAAATATCTGTTCTCAGATTCCACAGAAATAAGGCTAGCAAAGAGATACACGAATACAGATGTAACTCTGTGAGATGAATGGACAGAACACTAAGCAGTTTCTCAGAAAGCTTCTTTCCAGATTTCATCTGAGGATATTTCCTTTTTCACCATAGGCCTCTATGGGCTTCCAAATATCACTTTGCCAATTCCACAAGAACTGTCTTAGCGAAAAGCTTCTTGAGGGGAAAGCTGTAACTCTGTGAGATGATTTCACAGAACACAAAGAAGTTTCTCAGACAGTTTCCTTCTCTTTGTTATCGGAGGATATTTCCTTTGGCCCTATAGTCTTCAAAGGTTTCCGAAATATCTGTTCTCAGATTCCACAGAAATAGGGCTAGCAAAGAGATCCACGAAATACAGATGTAACTCTGTGAGTGGAAGTCACACATCACAGAGCAGTTTCTCAGAAAGCTTCTTTCCAGATTTCATCTGAGGATATTTCCTTTTTCAAAATAGCCCTCTATGGGCTTCCAAATATCACTTTGCCAATTCCACAAGAACTGTCTTAGCGAAAGGCTTCTTGAGGGGAAAGCTGTAACTCTGTGAGATGATTTCACTGAACACAAAGAAGTTTCTCAGAAAGCTTCTTTCTCTTTGTTATCGGAGGATTTTTCCTTTGGCCCCATAGTCTTAAAAGGGATCCGAAATATCTGTTCTCAGATTCCACAGAAATAAGGCTAGCAAAGAGATCCACGAAATACAGATGTAACTCTGTGAGATGAATGAAGAGAACACTAAGCAGTTTCTCAGAAAGTTTCTTTCCAGATTTCATCTGAGGATATTTCCTTTTTCACCATAGCCCTCTATGGGCTTCCAAATATCACTTTGCCAATTCCACAAGAACTGTCTTAGCGAAAGGCTTCTTGAGGGGAAAGCTGTAACTCTGTGAGATGATTTCACTGAACACAAAGAAGTTTCTCAGAAAGCTTCTTTCTCTTTGTTATCGGAGGATATTTCCCTTGGCCCTATAGTCTTCAAAGGGATCCGAAATATCTGGTCTCAGATTCCACAGAAATAAGGCTAGCAAAGAGATCCACGAAATACAGATGTAACTCTGTGAGATGAATGAAAAGAACACTAAGCAGTTTCTCAGAAAGCTTCTTTCCAGATTTTATCTGAGGATATTTCCTTTTTCACCATAACCCACTATGGGCTTCCAAATATCACTTTGCCAATTCCACAAGAACTATCTTAGTGAAAGGCTTCTTGAGGGGAAAGCTGTAACTCTGTGAGATGATTTCACAGAACACAAAGAAGTTTCTCAGAAAGCTTCCTTCTCTTTGTTATCGGAGGATATTTCCTTTGTCCCTATAGTCTTCAAAGGGATCCGAAATATCTGTTCTCAGATTCCACAGAAATAAGGCTAGCAAAAAGATCCACGAAATACAGATGTAACTCTGTGAGTGGAAGTCACACATCACAGAGCCGTTTCTCAGAAAGCTTCTTTCCAGATTTCATCTGAGGATATTTCCTTTTTCACAATAGCCCTCTAAGGGCTTCCAAATATCACTTTGCCAATTCCACAAGAACTGTCTTGGCGAAAGGCTTCTTGAGGGGAAAGCTGTAACTCTGTGAGATGATTTCACAGAACACAAAGAAGTTTCTCAGAAAGCTTCTTTCTCTTTGTTATCGGAGGATATTTGCTTTGGCCCTATAGTCTTCAAAGGGATCCGAAATATCTGTTCTCAGATTCCACAGAAATAAGGCTAGCAAAGAGATCCACGAAATACAGATGTAACTCTGTGAGATGAATGAACAGAACACTAAGCAGTTTCTCAGAAAGCTAGTTTCCAGATTTCATCTGAGGATATTTCCTTTTTCACCATAGCCCTCTATGGGCTGCCAAATATCACTTTGCCAATTCCACAAGAACTGTCTTAGCGAAAGGCTTCTTGAGGGGAAAGCTGTAACTATGTGAGATGATTTAAGAGAACACAAGGAAGTTTCTCAGAAAGCTTCCTTCTCTTTGTTATCGGAGGATATTTCCTTTGGCCCTATAGTCTTCAA
Source organism: Macaca nemestrina (assembly GCF_043159975.1). Taxonomy (NCBI): domain Eukaryota; kingdom Metazoa; phylum Chordata; class Mammalia; order Primates; family Cercopithecidae; genus Macaca; species Macaca nemestrina. The sequence goes on along the minus strand of NC_092132.1, from coordinate 101,673,501 downwards.
AAGGATCCGAAATATCTGTTCTCAGAATCCACAGAAATAAGGCTAGCAAAGAGATCCACGAAATACAGATGTAACTCTGTAAGTGGAAGTCACACATCACAGAGCAGTTTCTCAGAAAGCTTCTTTCCAGATTTCATCTGAGGATATTTCCTTTTTCACTATAGCCCTGTATGGGCTTCCAAATATCACTTTGCCAATTCCACAAGAACTGTCTTAGCGAAAGGCTTCTTGAGGGGAAAGCTGTAACTCTGTGAGATGATTTCACTGAACACAAAGAAGTTTCTCAGAAAGCTTCTTTCTCTGTGTTATCGGAGGATATTTCCATTGGCCCTATAGTCTTCCAAGGGATCCGAAATATCTGTTCTCAGATTCCACAGAAATAAGGCTAGCAAAGAGATCCACGAAATACAGATGTAACTCTGTGAGATGAATGAACAGAACACTAAGAAGTTTCTCAGAAAGCTTCTTTCCAGATTTCATTTGAGGATATTTCCTTTTTCACCATAGCCCTCTAGGGGTTCCAAATATCACTTTGCCAATTCCACAAGAACTGTCTTAGCGAAAGGATTCTTGAGGGGAAAGCTGTAACTCTGTGAGATGATTTCACAGAACACAAAGAAGTTCCTCAGAAAGCTTCCTTCTCTTTGTTATCGGAGGATATTTCCTTTGGCCCTATAGTCTTCAAAGGGATCCGAAATATCTGTTCTCAGATTCCACAGAAATAAGGCTAGCAAAGAGATCCACGAAATACAGATGTAACTCTCTGAGATGAATGAACAGAACACTTAGCAGTTTCTCAGAAAGCTTCTTTCCAGATTTCATCTGAGGATATTTCCTTTTTCACCATAGCCCTCTATGGGCTTCCAAATATCACTTTGCCAATTCCACAAGAACTGTCTTAGCGAAAGGCCTCCTGAGGGGAAAGCTGTAACTCTGTGAGATGATTTCACAGAACACAAAGCAGTTTCTCAGAAAGCTTCCTTCTCTTTGTTATCGGAGGATATTTCCTTTGGCCCTATAGTCTTCAAAGGGATCCGAAATATCTGTTCTCAGATTCCACAGAAATAAGGCTAGCAAAGAGATCCACGAAATACAGATGTAACTCTGTGAGTGGAAGTCACACATCACAGAGCAGTTTCTCAGAAAGCTTCTTTCCAGATTTCATCTGAGGATATTTCCTTTTTCACCATAGACCTTTATGGCCTGCCAAATATCACTTTGCCAATTCCACAAGAGCTGTCTTAGCGAAAGGCTTCTTGAGGGCAAAGCTGTAACTCTGTGAGATGATTTCACAGAACACAAAGAAGTTTCTCAGAAAGCTTCCTTCTCTTTGTTATCGGAGGATATATCCTTTGGCCCTATAGTCTTCAAAGGGATCCGAAATATCTGTTCTCAGATTCAACAGAAATAAGGCTAGCAAAGAGATCCACGAAATACAGATGTAACTCTGTGAGATGAATGAACAGAACACTAAGCAGTTTCTAAGAAAGCTTCTTTCCAGATTTCACCTGAGGATATTTCCTTTTTCACCATAGCCATCTATGGGCTTCCAAATATCACTTTGCAATTCCAAAAGAACTGTCTTAGAGAAAGGCTTCTTGAGGGGAAAGCTGTAACTATGTGAGATGATTTAAGAGAACACAAAGAAGTTTCTCAGAAAGCTTTCTTCTCATTGTTATGGGAGGATATTTCCTTTGGCCCTATAGTCTTCAAAGGGATCCGAAATATCTGTTCTCAGATTCCACAGAAATAAGGCTAGCAAAGAGATCCACGAAATACAGATGTAACTCTGTGAGGGGAAGTCACACATCACAGAGCAGTTTCTCAGAAAGCTTCTTTCCAGATTTCATCTGAGGATAGTTCCTTTTTCACCATAGCCCTCTATGGGCTTCCAAATATCACTTTGCCAATTCCACAAGAACTGTCTTAGCGAAAGGCTTCTTGAGGGGAAAGCTGTAACTCTGTGAGATGATTTCACAGAACACAAAGAAGTTTCTCAGAAAGCTTCCTTCTCTCTGTTATCGGAGGATATTTCCTTTGTCCGTATAGTCTTCAAAGGGATCCGAAATATCTGTTCTCAGATTCCACAGAAATAAGGCTAGCAAAGAGATCCACGAAATACAGATGTAACTCTGTGAGATGAATGAAAAGAACACTAAGCAGTTTCTCAGAAAGCTTCTTTCCAGATTTCATCTGAGGATATTTCCTTTTTCACCATAACCCACTATGGGCTTCCAAATATCACTTTGCCAATTCCACAAGAACTATCTTAGCGAAAGGCTTCTTGAGGGGAAAGCTGTAACTCTGTGAGATGATTTCACAGAACACAAAGAAGTTTCTCAGAAAGCTTCCTTCTCTTTGTTATCGGAGGATATATCCTTTGGCCCTATAATCTTCAAAGGGATCCGAAATATCTGTTCTCAGATTCCACAGAAATAAGGCTAGCAAAGAGATCCACGAAATACAGATGTAACTCTGTGAGTGGAAGTCACACATCACAGATCCGTTTCTCAGAAAGCTAGTTTCCAGATTTCATCTGAGGATATTTCCTTTTTCACCATAGCCCTCTATGGGCTGCCAAATATCACTTTGCCAATTCCACAAGAACTGTCTTAGCGAAAGGCTTCTTGAGGGGAAAGCTGTAACTCTGTGAGATGATTTCACAGAACACAAAGAAGTTTCTCAGAAAGCTTCTTTCTCTCTGTTATCGGAGGATATTTCCTTTGGCCCTATAGTCTTCAAAGGGATCCGAAATATCTGTTCTCAGATTCCACAGAAATAAGGCTAGCAAAGAGATCCACGAAATACAGATGTAACTCTGTGAGATGAATGAACAGAACACTAAGCAGTTTCTCAGAAAGTTTCTTTCCAGATTTCATCTGAGGATATTTCCTTTTTCACAATAGCCCTCTATGGGCTTCCAAATATCACTTTACCAATTCCACAAGAACTGTTTTAGCGAAAGGCTTCTTGAGGGGAAAGCTGTAACTCTGTGAGATGATTTCACAGAACACAAAGAAGTTTCTCAGAAAGCTTCTTTCTCTCTGTTATCGGAGGATATTTCCTTTGTCCCTATAGTCTTCAAAGGGATCCGAAATATCTGTTCTCAGATTCCACAGAAATAAGGCTAGCAAAGAGATCCACGAAATACAGATGTAACTCTGTGAGATGAATGAACAGAACACTAAGCAGTTTCTCAGAAAGCTTCTTTCCAGATTTCATCTGAGGATATTTCCTTTTTCACCATAACCCACTATGGGCTTCCAAATATCACTTTGCCAATTCCACAAGAACTGTCTTAGCGAAAGGCTTCTTGAGGGGAAAGCTGTAACTCTGTTGGATGATTTCACAGAACACAAAGAAGTTTCTCAGAAAGCTTCCTTCTCTTTGTTATCGGAGGATATTTCATTTGGCCCTATAGACTTCAAAGGGATCCGAAATATCTGTTCTCAGATTCCACAGAAATAAGGCTATCAAAGAGATCCACGAAATACAGATGTAACTCTGTGAGTGGAAGTCACACATCACAGAGCAGTTTCTCAGAAACCTTCTTTCCAGATTTCATCTGAGGATATTTCCTTTTTCACCATAGCCCTCCTTGGGCTTCCAAATATCACTTTGCCAATTCCACAAGAACTGTCTTAGCGAAAGGCTTCTTGAGGGGAAAGCTGTAACTCTGTGAGATGATTTCACAGAACACAAAGAAGTTTCTCAGAAAGCTTCTTTCTCTTTGTTATCGGAGGATATTTCCTTTGTCCCTATAGTCTTCAAAGGGATCCGAAATATCTGTTCTCAGATTCCACAGAAATAAGGCTAGCAAAGAGATCCACGAAATACAGATGTAACTCTGTGAGATGAATGAACAGAACACTAAGCAGTTTCTCAGAAAGTTTCTTTCCAGATTTCATCTGAGGATATTTCCTTTTTCACCAAAGCCCTCTATGGTCAGCCAAATATCACTTTGCCAATTCCACAAGAACTGTCTTAGTGAAAGTCTTCTTGAGGGGAAAGCTGTAACTCTGTGAGATGATTTCACAGAACACAAAGAAGTTTCTCAGAAAGCTTCTTTCTCTCTGTTATCGCAGGATATTTCCTTTAGCCTTATAGTCTTCAAAGGGATCCGAAATATCTGTTCTCAGATTCCACAGAAATAAGGCTAGCAAAGAGATACACGAAATACAGATGTAACTCTGTGAGTGGAAGTCCCAGATCACAGAGCAGTTTCTCAGAAAGCTTCTTTCCAGATTTCATCTGAAGATATTTCCTTTTTCACCATAGCCCTCTATGGGCTTCCAAATATCACTTTGCCAATTCCACAAGAACTGTCTTAGCGAAAGGCTTCTTGAGGGGAAAGCTGTAACTCTGTGAGATGATTTCACTGAACACAAAGAAGTTTCTCAGAAAGCTTCTTTCTCTTTGTTATCGGAGGATATTTCCCTTGGCCTTATAGTCTTCAAAGGGATCCGAAATATCTGTTCTCAGATTCCACAGAAATAAGGCTAGCAAAGAGATACACGAATACAGATGTAACTCTGTGAGATGAATGGACAGAACACTAAGCAGTTTCTCAGAAAGCTTCTTTCCAGATTTCATCTGAGGATATTTCCTTTTTCACCATAGGCCTCTATGGGCTTCCAAATATCACTTTGCCAATTCCACAAGAACTGTCTTAGCGAAAAGCTTCTTGAGGGGAAAGCTGTAACTCTGTGAGATGATTTCACAGAACACAAAGAAGTTTCTCAGACAGTTTCCTTCTCTTTGTTATCGGAGGATATTTCCTTTGGCCCTATAGTCTTCAAAGGTTTCCGAAATATCTGTTCTCAGATTCCACAGAAATAGGGCTAGCAAAGAGATCCACGAAATACAGATGTAACTCTGTGAGTGGAAGTCACACATCACAGAGCAGTTTCTCAGAAAGCTTCTTTCCAGATTTCATCTGAGGATATTTCCTTTTTCAAAATAGCCCTCTATGGGCTTCCAAATATCACTTTGCCAATTCCACAAAAACTGTCTTAGCGAAAGGCTTCTTGAGGGCAAAGCTGTAACTCTGTGAGATGATTTCACTGAACACAAAGAAGTTTCTCAGAAAGCTTCTTTCTCTTTGTTATCGGAGGATATTTCCCTTGGCCCTATAGTCTTCAAAGGGATCCGAAATATCTGGTCTCAGATTCCACAGAAATAAGGCTAGCAAAGAGATCCACGAAATACAGATGTAACTCTGTGAGATGAATGAAAAGAACACTAAGCAGTTTCTCAGAAAGCTTCTTTCCAGATTTTATCTGAGGATATTTCCTTTTTCACCATAACCCACTATGGGCTTCCAAATATCACTTTGCCAATTCCACAAGAACTATCTTAGTGAAAGGCTTCTTGAGGGGAAAGCTGTAACTCTGTGAGATGATTTCACAGAACACAAAGAAGTTTCTCAGAAAGCTTCCTTCTCTTTGTTATCGGAGGATATTTCCTTTGGCCCTATAGTCTTCAAAGGGATCCGAAATATCTGTTCTCAGATTCCACAGAAATAAGGCTAGCAAAAAGATCCACGAAATACAGATGTAACTCTTTGAGTGGAAGTCACACATCACAGAGCCGTTTCTCAGAAAGCTTCTTTCCAGATTTCATCTGAGGATATTTCCTTTTTCACAATAGCCCTCTAAGGGCTTCCAAATATCACTTTGCCAATTCCACAAGAACTGTCTTGGCGAAAGGCTTCTTGAGGGGAAAGCTGTAACTCTGTGAGATGATTTCACAGAACACAAAGAAGTTTCTCAGAAAGCTTCTTTCTCTTTGTTATCGGAGGATATTTCCTTTGGCCCTATAGTCTTCAAAGGGATCCGAAATATCTGTTCTCAGATTCCACAGAAATAAGGCTAGCAAAGAGATACACGAATACAGATGTAACTCTGTGAGATGAATGGACAGAACACTAAGCAGTTTCTCAGAAAGCTTCTTTCCAGATTTCATCTGAGGATATTTCCTTTTTCACCATAGGCCTCTATGGGCTTCCAAATATCACTTTGCCAATTCCACAAGAACTGTCTTAGCGAAAAGCTTCTTGAGGGGAAAGCTGTAACTCTGTGAGATGATTTCACAGAACACAAAGAAGTTTCTCAGACAGTTTCCTTCTCTTTGTTATCGGAGGATATTTCCTTTGGCCCTATAGTCTTCAAAGGTTTCCGAAATATCTGTTCTCAGATTCCACAGAAATAGGGCTAGCAAAGAGATCCACGAAATACAGATGTAACTCTGTGAGTGGAAGTCACACATCACAGAGCAGTTTCTCAGAAAGCTTCTTTCCAGATTTCATCTGAGGATATTTCCTTTTTCAAAATAGCCCTCTATGGGCTTCCAAATATCACTTTGCCAATTCCACAAGAACTGTCTTAGCGAAAGGCTTCTTGAGGGGAAAGCTGTAACTCTGTGAGATGATTTCACTGAACACAAAGAAGTTTCTCAGAAAGCTTCTTTCTCTTTGTTATCGGAGGATTTTTCCTTTGGCCCTATAGTCTTAAAAGGGATCCGAAATATCTGTTCTCAGATTCCACAGAAATAAGGCTAGCAAAGAGATCCACGAAATACAGATGTAACTCTGTGAGATGAATGAACAGAACACTAAGCAGTTTCTCAGAAAGTTTCTTTCCAGATTTCATCTGAGGATATTTCCTTTTTCACCATAGCCCTCTATGGGCTTCCAAATATCACTTTGCCAATTCCACAAGAACTGTCTTAGCGAAAGGCTTCTTGAGGGGAAAGCTGTAACTCTGTGAGATGATTTCACTGAACACAAAGAAGTTTCTCAGAAAGCTTCTTTCTCTTTGTTATCGGAGGATATTTCCCTTGGCCCTATAGTCTTCAAAGGGATCCGAAACATCTGGTCTCAGATTCCACAGAAATAAGGCTAGCAAAGAGATCCACGAAATACAGATGTAACTCTGTGAGATGAATGAAAAGAACACTAAGCAGTTTCTCAGAAAGCTTCTTTCCAGATTTTATCTGAGGATATTTCCTTTTTCACCATAACCCACTATGGGCTTCCAAATATCACTTTGCCAATTCCACAAGAACTATCTTAGTGAAAGGCTTCTTGAGGGGAAAGCTGTAACTCTGTGAGATGATTTCACAGAACACAAAGAAGTTTCTCAGAAAGCTTCCTTCTCTTTGTTATCGGAGGATATTTCCTTTGTCCCTATAGTCTTCAAAGGGATCCGAAATATCTGTTCTCAGATTCCACAGAAATAAGGCTAGCAAAAAGATCCACGAAATACAGATGTAACTCTGTGAGTGGAAGTCACACATCACAGAGCCGTTTCTCAGAAAGCTTCTTTCCAGATTTCATCTGAGGATATTTCCTTTTTCACAATAGCCCTCTAAGGGCTTCCAAATATCACTTTGCCAATTCCACAAGAACTGTCTTGGCGAAAGGCTTCTTGAGGGGAAAGCTGTAACTCTGTGAGATGATTTCACAGAACACAAAGAAGTTTCTCAGAAAGCTTCTTTCTCTTTGTTATCGGAGGATATTTCCTTTGGCCCTATAGTCTTCAAAGGGATCCGAAATATCTGTTCTCAGATTCCACAGAAATAAGGCTAGCAAAGAGATCCACGAAATACAGATGTAACTCTGTGAGATGAATGAACAGAACACTAAGCAGTTTCTCAGAAAGCTAGTTTCCAGATTTCATCTGAGGATATTTCCTTTTTCACCATAGCCCTCTATGGGCTGCCAAATATCACTTTGCCAATTCCACAAGAACTGTCTTAGCGAAAGGCTTCTTGAGGGGAAAGCTGTAACTATGTGAGATGATTTAAGAGAACACAAGGAAGTTTCTCAGAAAGCTTCCTTCTCTTTGTTATCGGAGGATATTTCCTTTGGCCCTATAGTCTTCAAAAGGATCCGAAATATCTGTTCTCAGAATCCACAGAAATAAGGCTAGCAAAGAGTTCCACGAAATACAGATGTAACTCTGTAAGTGGAAGTCACACATCACAGAGCAGTTTCTCAGAAAGCTTCTTTCCAGATTTCATCTGAGGATATTTCCTTTTTCACTATAGCCCTGTATGGGCTTCCAAATATCACTTTGCCAATTCCACAAGAACTGTCTTAGCGAAAGACTTCTTGAGGGGAAAGCTGTAACTCTGTGAGATGATTTCACTGAACACAAAGAAGTTTCTCAGAAAGCTTCTTTCTCTGTGTTATCGGAGGATATTTCCATTGGCCCTATAGTCTTCCAAGGGATCCGGAATATCTGTTCTCAGATTCCACAGAAATAAGGCTAGCAAAGAGATCCACGAAATACAGATGTAACTCTGTGAGATGAATGAACAGAACACTAAGAAGTTTCTCAGAAAGCTTCTTTCCAGATTTCATTTGAGGATATTTCCTTTTTCACCATAGCCCTCTAGGGGTTCCAAATATCACTTTGCCAATTCCACAAGAACTGTCTTAGCGAAAGGATTCTTGAGGGGAAAGCTGTAACTCTGTGAGATGATTTCACAGAACACAAAGAAGTTCCTCAGAAAGCTTCCTTCTCTTTGTTATCGGAGGATATTTCCTTTGGCCCTATAGTCTTCAAAGGGATCCGAAATATCTGTTCTCAGATTCCACAGAAATAAGGCTAGCAAAGAGATCCACGAAATACAGATGTAACTCTCTGAGATGAATGAACAGAACACTTAGCAGTTTCTCAGAAAGCTTCTTTCCAGATTTCATCTGAGGATATTTCCTTTTTCACCATAGCCCTCTATGGGCTTCCAAATATCACTTTGCCAATTCCACAAGAACTGTCTTAGCGAAAGGCCTCCTGAGGGGAAAGCTGTAACTCTGTGAGATGATTTCACAGAACACAAAGCAGTTTCTCAGAAAGCTTCCTTCTCTTTGTTATCGGAGGATATTTCCTTTGGCCCTATAGTCTTCAAAGGGATCCGAAATATCTGTTCTCAGATTCCACAGAAATAAGGCTAGCAAAGAGATCCACGAAATACAGATGTAACTCTGTGAGTGGAAGTCACACATCACAGAGCAGTTTCTCAGAAAGCTTCTTTCCAGATTTCATCTGAGGATATTTCCTTTTTCACCATAGACCTTTATGGCCTGCCAAATATCACTTTGCCAATTCCACAAGAGCTGTCTTAGCGAAAGGCTTCTTGAGGGCAAAGCTGTAACTCTGTGAGATGATTTCACAGAACACAAAGAAGTTTCTCAGAAAGCTTCCTTCTCTTTGTTATCGGAGGATATATCCTTTGGCCCTATAGTCTTCAAAGGGATCCGAAATATCTGTTCTCAGATTCAACAGAAATAAGGCTAGCAAAGAGATCCACGAAATACAGATGTAACTCTGTGAGATGAATGAACAGAACACTAAGCAGTTTCTAAGAAAGCTTCTTTCCAGATTTCACCTGAGGATATTTCCTTTTTCACCATAGCCATCTATGGGCTTCCAAATATCACTTTGCAATTCCAAAAGAACTGTCTTAGAGAAAGGCTTCTTGAGGGGAAAGCTGTAACTATGTGAGATGATTTAAGAGAACACAAAGAAGTTTCTCAGAAAGCTTTCTTCTCATTGTTATGGGAGGATATTTCCTTTGGCCCTATAGTCTTCAAAGGGATCCGAAATATCTGTTCTCAGATTCCACAGAAATAAGGCTAGCAAAGAGATCCACGAAATACAGATGTAACTCTGTGAGGGGAAGTCACACATCACAGAGCAGTTTCTCAGAAAGCTTCTTTCCAGATTTCATCTGAGGATAGTTCCTTTTTCACCATAGCCCTCTATGGGCTTCCAAATATCACTTTGCCAATTCCACAAGAACTGTCTTAGCGAAAGGCTTCTTGAGGGGAAAGCTGTAACTCTGTGAGATGATTTCACAGAACACAAAGAAGTTTCTCAGAAAGCTTCCTTCTCTCTGTTATCGGAGGATATTTCCTTTGTCCGTATAGTCTTCAAAGGGATCCGAAATATCTGTTCTCAGATTCCACAGAAATAGGCTAGCAAAGAGATCCACGAAATACAGATGTAACTCTGTGAGATGAATGAAAAGAACACTAAGCAGTTTCTCAGAAAGCTTCTTTCCAGATTTCATCTGAGGATATTTCCTTTTTCACCATAACCCACTATGGGCTTCCAAATATCACTTTGCCAATTCCACAAGAACTATCTTAGCGAAAGGCTTCTTGAGGGGAAAGCTGTAACTCTGTGAGATGATTTCACAGAACACAAAGAAGTTTCTCAGAAAGCTTCCTTCTCTTTGTTATCGGAGGATATTTCCTTTGGCCCTATAATCTTCAAAGGGATCCGAAATATCTGTTCTCAGATTCCACAGAAATAAGGCTAGCAAAGAGATCCACGAAATACAGATGTAACTCTGTGAGTGGAAGTCACACATCACAGAGCCGTTTCTCAGAAAGCTTCTTTCCAGATTTCATCTGAGGATATTTCCTTTTTCACAATAGCCCTCTAAGGGCTTCCAAATATCACTTTGCCAATTCCACAAGAACTGTCTTGGCGAAAGGCTTCTTGAGGGGAAAGCTGTAACTCTGTGAGATGATTTCACAGAACACAAAGAAGTTTCTCAGAAAGCTTCTTTCTCTTTGTTATCGGAGGATATATCCTTTGGCCCTATAGTCTTCAAAGGGATCCGAAATATCTGTTCTCAGATTCCACAGAAATAAGGCTAGCAAAGAGATCCACGAAATACAGATGTATCTCTGTCAGATGAATGAACAGAACACTAAGCAGTTTCTCAGAAAGCTAGTTTCCAGATTTCATCTGAGGATATTTCCTTTTTCACCATAGCCCTCTATGGGCTGCCAAATATCACTTTGCCAATTCCACAAGAACTGTCTTAGCGAAAGGCTTCTTGAGGGGAAAGCTGTAACTCTGTGAGATGATTTCACAGAACACAAAGAAGTTTCTCAGAAAGCTTCTTTCTCTTTGTTATCGGAGGATATTTCCTTTGGCCCTATAGTCTTCAAAGGGATCCGAAATATCTGTTCTCAGATTCCACAGAAATAAGGCTAGCAAAGAGATCCACGAAATACAGATGTAACTCTGTGAGATGAATGAACAGAACACTAAGCAGTTTCTCAGAAAGCTAGTATCCAGATTTCATCTGAGGATATTTCCTTTTTCACCATAGCCCTCTATGGGCTGCCAAATATCACTTTGCCAATTCCACAAGAACTGTCTTAGCGAAAGGCTTCTTGAGGGGAAAGCTGTAACTCTGTGAGATGATTTCACAGAACACAAAGAAGTTTCTCAGAAAGCTTCTTTCTCTTTGTTATCGGAGGATATTTCCTTTGGCCCTATAGTCTTCAAAGGGATCCGAAATATCTGTTCTCAGATTCCACAGAAATAAGGCTAGCAAAGAGATCCACGAAATACAGATGTAACTCTGTGAGTGGAAGTCACACTTCCCAGAGCAGTTTCTCTGAAAGCTTCTTTCCAGATTTCATCTGAGGATATTTCCTTTTTCACAATAGCCCTCTATGGGCTTCCAAATATCACTTTACCAATTCCACAAGAACTGTTTTAGCGAAAGGCTTCTTGAGGGGAAAGCTGTAACTCTGTGAGATGATTTCACAGAACACAAAGAAGTTTCTCAGAAAGCTTCTTTCTCTCTGTTATCGGAGGATATTTCCTTTGTCCCTATAGTCTTCAAAGGGATCCGAAATATCTGTTCTCAGATTCCACAGAAATAAGGCTAGCAAAGAGATCCACGAAATACAGATGTAACTCTGTGAGATGAATGAACAGAACACTAAGCAGTTTCTCAGAAAGCTTCTTTCCAGATTTCATCTGAGGATATTTCCTTTTTCACCATAACCCACTATGGGCTTCCAAATATCACTTTGCCAATTCCACAAGAACTGTCTTAGCGAAAGGCTTCTTGAGGGGAAAGCTGTAACTCTGTTGGATGATTTCACAGAACACAAAGAAGTTTCTCAGAAAGCTTCCTTCTCTTTGTTATCGGAGGATATTTCATTTGGCCCTATAGACTTCAAAGGGATCCGAAATATCTGTTCTCAGATTCCACAGAAATAAGGCTATCAAAGAGATCCACGAAATACAGATGTAACTCTGTGAGTGGAAGTCACACATCACAGAGCAGTTTCTCAGAAAGCTTCTTTCCAGATTTCATCTGAGGATATTTCCTTTTTCACCATAGCCCTCCTTGGGCTTCCAAATATCACTTTGCCAATTCCACAAGAACTGTCTTAGCGAAAGGCTTCTTGAGGGGAAAGCTGTAACTCTGTGAGATGATTTCACAGAACACAAAGAAGTTTCTCAGAAAGCTTCTTTCTCTTTGTTATCGGAGGATATTTCCTTTGTCCCTATAGTCTTCAAAGGGATCCGAAATATCTGTTCTCAGATTCCACAGAAATAAGGCTAGCAAAGAGATCCACGAAATACAGATGTAACTCTGTGAGATGAATGAACAGAACACTAAGCAGTTTCTCAGAAAGTTTCTTTCCAGATTTCATCTGAGGATATTTCCTTTTTCACCATAGCCCTCTATGGGCAGCCAAATATCACTTTGCCAATTCCACAAGAACTGTCTTAGTGAAAGTCTTCTTGAGGGGAAAGCTGTAACTCTGTGAGATGATTTCACAGAACACAAAGAAGTTTCTCAGAAAGCTTCTTTCTCTCTGTTATCGCAGGATATTTCCTTTAGCCTTATACTCTTCAAAGGGATCCGAAATATCTGTTCTCAGATTCCACAGAAATAAGGCTAGCAAAGAGATACACGAAATACAGATGTAACTCTGTGAGTGGAAGTCCCAGATCACAGAGCAGTTTCTCAGAAAGCTTCTTTCCAGATTTCATCTGAAGATATTTCCTTTTTCACCATAGCCCTGTATGGGCTTCCAAATATCACTTTGCCAATTCCACAAGAACTGTCTTAGCGAAAGGCTTCTTGAGGGGAAAGCTGTAACTCTGTGAGTTGATTTCACTGAACACAAAGAAGTTTCTCAGAAAGCTTCTTTCTCTTTGTTATCGGAGGATATTTCCCTTGGCCTTATAGTCTTCAAAGGGATCCGAAATATCTGTTCTCAGATTCCACAGAAATAAGGCTAGCAAAGAGATACACGAATACAGATGTAACTCTGTGAGATGAATGGACAGAACACTAAGCAGTTTCTCAGAAAGCTTCTTTCCAGATTTCATCTGAGGATATTTCCTTTTTCACCATAGGCCTCTATGGGCTTCCAAATATCACTTTGCCAATTCCACAAGAACTGTCTTAGCGAAAAGCTTCTTGAGGGGAAAGCTGTAACTCTGTGAGATGATTTCACAGAACACAAAGAAGTTTCTCAGACAGTTTCCTTCTCTTTGTTATCGGAGGATATTTCCTTTGGCCCTATAGTCTTCAAAGGTTTCCGAAATATCTGTTCTCAGATTCCACAGAAATAGGGCTAGCAAAGAGATCCACGAAATACAGATGTAACTCTGTGAGTGGAAGTCACACATCACAGAGCAGTTTCTCAGAAAGCTTCTTTCCAGATTTCATCTGAGGATATTTCCTTTTTCAAAATAGCCCTCTATGGGCTTCCAAATATCACTTTGCCAATTCCACAAGAACTGTCTTAGCGAAAGGCTTCTTGAGGGGAAAGCTGTAACTCTGTGAGATGATTTCACAGAACACAAAGAAGTTTCTCAGAAAGCTTCTTTCTCTTTGTTATCGGAGGATTTTTCCTTTGGCCCTATAGTCTTAAAAGGGATCCGAAATATCTGTTCTCAGATTCCACAGAAATAAGGCTAGCAAAGAGATCCAAGAAATACAGATGTAACTCTGTGAGATGAATGAACAGAACACTAAGCAGTTTCTCAGAGAGTTTCTTTCCAGATTTCATCTGAGGATATTTCCTTTTTCACCATAGCCCTCTATGGGCTTCCAAATATCATTTTGCCAATTCCACAAGAACTGTCTTAGCGAAAGGCTTCTTGAGGGGAAAGCTGTAACTCTGTGAGATGATTTCACTGAACACAAAGAAGTTTCTCAGAAAGCTTCTTTCTCTTTGTTATCGGAGGATATTTCCCTTGGCCCTATAGTCTTCAAAGGGATCCGAAATATCTGGTCTCAGATTCCACAGAAATAAGGCTAGCAAAGAGATCCACGAAATACAGATGTAACTCTGTGAGATGAATGAAAAGAACACTAAGCAGTTTCTCAGAAAGCTTCTTTCCAGATTTTATCTGAGGATATTTCCTTTTTCACCATAACCCACTATGGGCTTCCAAATATCACTTTGCCAATTCCACAAGAACTATCTTAGTGAAAGGCTTCTTGAGGGGAAAGCTGTAACTCTGTGAGATGATTTCACAGAACACAAAGAAGTTTCTCAGAAAGCTTCTTTCTCTTTGTTATCGGAGGATATTTCCTTTGGCCCTATAGTCTTCAAAGGGATCCGAAATATCTGTTCTCAGATTCCACAGAAATAAGGCTAGCAAAGAGATCCACGAAATACAGATGTAACTCTGTGAGATGAATGAACAGAACACTAAGCAGTTTCTCAGAAAGCTAGTTTCCAGATTTCATCTGAGGATATTTCCTTTTTCACCATAGCCCTCTATGGGCTGCCAAATATCACTTTGCCAATTCCACAAGAACTGTCTTAGCGAAAGGCTTCTTGAGGGGAAAGCTGTAACTATGTGAGATGATTTAAGAGAACACAAGGAAGTTTCTCAGAAAGCTTCCTTCTCTTTGTTATCGGAGGATATTTCCTTTGGCCCTATAGTCTTCAAAAGGATCCGAAATATCTGTTCTCAGAATCCACAGAAATAATGCTAGCAAAGAGATCCACGAAATACAGATGTAACTCTGTAAGTGGAAGTCACACATCACAGAGCAGTTTCTCAGAAAGCTTCTTTCCAGATTTCATCTGAGGATATTTCCTTTTTCACTATAGCCCTGTATGGGCTTCCAAATATCACTTTGCCAATTCCACAAGAACTGTCTTAGCGAAAGGCTTCTTGAGGGGAAAGCTGTAACTCTGTGAGATGATTTCACTGAACACAAAGAAGTTTCTCAGAAAGCTTCTTTCTCTGTGTTATCGGAGGATATTTCCATTGGCCCTATAGTCTTCCAAGGGATCCGAAATATCTGTTCTCAGATTCCACAGAAATAAGGCTAGCAAAGAGATCCACGAAATACAGATGTAACTCTGTGAGATGAATGAACAGAACACTAAGAAGTTGCTCAGAAAGCTTCTTTCCAGATTTCATTTGAGGATATTTCCTTTTTCACCATAGCCCTCTAGGGGTTCCAAATATCACTTTGCCAATTCCACAAGAACTGTCTTAGCGAAAGGATTCTTGAGGGGAAAGCTGTAACTCTGTGAGATGATTTCACAGAACACAAAGAAGTTCCTCAGAAAGCTTCCTTCTCTTTGTTATCGGAGGATATTTCCTTTGGCCCTATAGTCTTCAAAGGGATCCGAAATATCTGTTCTCAGATTCCACAGAAATAAGGCTAGCAAAGAGATCCACGAAATACAGATGTAACTCTCTGAGATGAATGAACAGAACACTTAGCAGTTTCTCAGAAAGCTTCTTTCCAGATTTCATCTGAGGATATTTCCTTTTTCACCATAGCCCTCTATGGGCTTCCAAATATCACTTTGCCAATTCCACAAGAACTGTCTTAGCGAAAGGCCTCCTGAGGGGAAAGCTGTAACTCTGTGAGATGATTTCACAGAACACAAAGCAGTTTCTCAGAAAGCTTCCTTCTCTTTGTTATCGGAGGATATTTCCTTTGGCCCTATAGTCTTCAAAGGGATCCGAAATATCTGTTCTCAGATTCCACAGAAATAAGGCTAGCAAAGAGATCCACGAAATACAGATGTAACTCTGTAAGTGGAAGTCACACATCACAGAGCAGTTTCTCAGAAAGCTTCTTTCCAGATTTCATCTGAGGATATTTCCTTTTTCACCATAGACCTTTATGGCCTGCCAAATATCACTTTGCCAATTCCACAAGAGCTGTCTTAGCGAAAGGCTTCTTGAGGGCAAAGCTGTAACTCTGTGAGATGATTTCACAGAACACAAAGAAGTTTCTCAGAAAGCTTCCTTCTCTTTGTTATCGGAGGATATATCCTTTGGCCCTATAGTCTTCAAAGGGATCCGAAATATCTGTTCTCAGATTCCACAGAAATAAGGCTAGCAAAGAGATCCACGAAATACAGATGTAACTCTGTGAGATGAATGAACAGAACACTAAGCAGTTTCTAAGAAAGCTTCTTTCCAGATTTCACCTGAGGATATTTCCTTTTTCACCATAGCCATCTATGGGCTTCCAAATATCACTTTGCAATTCCAAAAGAACTGTCTTAGAGAAAGGCTTCTTGAGGGGAAAGCTGTAACTATGTGAGATGATTTAAGAGAACACAAAGAAGTTTCTCAGAAAGCTTTCTTCTCTTTGTTATGGGAGGATATTTCCTTTGGCCCTATAGTCTTCAAAGGGATCCGAAATATCTGTTCTCAGATTCCACAGAAATAAGGCTAGCAAAGAGATCCACGAAATACCGATGTAAATCTGTGAGGGGAAGTCACACATCACAGAGCAGTTTCTCAGAAAGCTTCTTTCCAGATTTCATCTGAGGATAGTTCCTTTTTCACCATAGCCCTCTATGGGCTTCCAAATATCACTTTGCCAATTCCACAAGAACTGTCTTAGCGAAAGGCTTCTTGAGGGGAAAGCTGTAACTCTGTGAGATGATTTCACAGAACACAAAGAAGTTTCTCAGAAAGCTTCCTTCTCTCTGTTATCGGAGGATATTTCCTTTGTCCGTATAGTCTTCAAAGGGATCCGAAATATCTGTTCTCAGATTCCACAGAAATAAGGCTAGCAAAGAGATCCACGAAATACAGATGTAACTCTGTGAGATGAATGAAAAGAACACTAAGCAGTTTCTCAGAAAGCTTCTTTCCAGATTTCATCTGAGGATATTTCCTTTTTCACCATAACCCACTATGGGCTTCCAAATATCACTTTGCCAATTCCACAAGAACTATCTTAGCGAAAGGCTTCTTGAGGGGAAAGCTGTAACTCTGTGAGATGATTTCACAGAACACAAAGAAGTTTCTCAGAAAGCTTCCTTCTCTTTGTTATCGGAGGATATTTCCTTTGGCCCTATAATCTTCAAAGGGATCCGAAATATCTGTTCTCAGATTCCACAGAAATAAGGCTAGCAAAGAGATCCACGAAATACAGATGTAACTCTGTGAGATGAATGAACAGAACACTAAGCAGTTTCTCAGAAAGCTAGTTTCCAGATTTCATCTGAGGATATTTCCTTTTTCACCATAGCCCTCTATGGGCTGCCAAATATCACTTTGCCAATTCCACAAGAACTGTCTTAGCGAAAGGCTTCTTGAGGGGAAAGCTGTAACTCTGTGAGATGATTTCACAGAACACAAAGAAGTTTCTCAGAAAGCTTCTTTCTCTTTGTTATCGGAGGATATTTCCTTTGGCCCTATAGTCTTCAAAGGGATCCGAAATATCTGTTTTCAGATTCCACAGAAATAAGGCTAGCAAAGAGATCCACGAAATACAGATGTAACTCTGTGAGATGAATGAACAGAACACTAAGCAGTTTCTCAGAAAGCTAGTATCCAGATTTCATCTGAGGATATTTCCTTTTTCACCATAGCCCTCTATGGGCTGCCAAATATCACTTTGCCAATTCCACAAGAACTGTCTTAGCGAAAGGCTTCTTGAGGGGAAAGCTGTAACTCTGTGAGATGATTTCACAGAACACAAAGAAGTTTCTCAGAAAGCTTCTTTCTCTTTGTTATCGGAGGATATTTCCTTTGGCCCTATAGTCTTCAAAGGGATCCGAAATATCTGTTCTCAGATTCCACAGAAATAAGGCTAGCAAAGAGATCCACGAAATACAGATGTAACTCTGTGAGTG
Organism: Macaca nemestrina; assembly: GCF_043159975.1. Classification (NCBI taxonomy): domain Eukaryota; kingdom Metazoa; phylum Chordata; class Mammalia; order Primates; family Cercopithecidae; genus Macaca; species Macaca nemestrina. The sequence continues at coordinate 101,655,590 of NC_092132.1, read as the reverse complement.
GAAGTCACACATCACAGAGCAGTTTCTCTGAAAGCTTCTTTCCAGATTTCATCTGAGGATATTTCCTTTTTCACAATAGCCCTCTATGGGCTTCCAAATATCACTTTACCAATTCCCCAAGAACTGTTTTAGCGAAAGGCTTCTTGAGGGGAAAGCTGTAACTCTGTGAGATGATTTCACAGAACACAAAGAAGTTTCTCAGAAAGCTTCTTTCTCTCTGTTTTCGGAGGATATTTCCTTTATCCCTATAGTCTTCAAAGGGATCCGAAATATCTGTTCTCAGATTCCACAGAAATAAGGCTAGCAAAGAGATCCACGAAATACAGATGTAACTCTGTGAGATGAATGAACAGAACACTAAGCAGTTTCTCAGAAAGCTTCTTTCCAGATTTCATCTGAGGATATTTCCTTTTTCACCATAACCCACTATGTGCTTCCAAATATCACTTTGCCAATTCCACAAGAACTGTCTTAGCGAAAGGCTTCTTGAGGGGAAAGCTGTAACTCTGTTGGATGATTTCACAGAACACAAAGAAGTTTCTCAGAAAGCTTCCTTCTCTTTGTTATCGGAGGATATTTCATTTGGCCCTATAGACTTCAAAGGGATCCGAAATATCTGTTCTCAGATTCCACAGAAATAAGGCTATCAAAGAGATCCACGAAATACAGATGTAACTCTGTGAGTGGAAGTCACACATCACAGAGCAGTTTCTCAGAAAGCTTCTTTCCAGATTTCATCTGAGGATATTTCCTTTTTCACCATAGCCCTCCTTGGGCTTCCAAATATCACTTTGCCAATTCCACAAGAACTGTCTTAGCGAAAGGCTTCTTGAGGGGAAAGCTGTAACTCTGTGAGATGATTTCACAGAACACAAAGAAGTTTCTCAGAAAGCTTCTTTCTCTTTGTTATCGGAGGATATTTCCTTTGTCCCTATAGTCTTCAAAGGGATCCGAAATATCTGTTCTCAGATTCCACAGAAATAAGGCTAGCAAAGAGATCCACGAAATACAGATGTAACTCTGTGAGATGAATGAACAGAACACTAAGCAGTTTCTCAGAAAGTTTCTTTCCAGATTTCATCTGAGGATATTTCCTTTTTCACCATAGCCCTCTATGGGCAGCCAAATATCACTTTGCCAATTCCACAAGAACTGTCTTAGTGAAAGTCTTCTTGAGGGGAAAGCTGTAACTCTGTGAGATGATTTCACAGAACACAAAGAAGTTTCTCAGAAAGCTTCTTTCTCTCTGTTATCGCAGGATATTTCCTTTAGCCTTATAGTCTTCAAAGGGATCCGAAATATCTGTTCTCAGATTCCACAGAAATAAGGCTAGCAAAGAGATACACGAAATACAGATGTAACTCTGTGAGTGGAAGTCCCAGATCACAGAGCAGTTTCTCAGAAAGCTTCTTTCCAGATTTCATCTGAAGATATTTCCTTTTTCACCATAGCCCTCTATGGGCTTCCAAATATCACTTTGCCAATTCCACAAGAACTGTCTTAGCGAAAGGCTTCTTGAGGGGAAAGCTGTAACTCTGTGAGATGATTTCACTGAACACAAAGAAGTTTCTCAGAAGGTTCTTTCTCTTTGTTATCGGAGGATATTTCCCTTGGCCTTATAGTCTTCAAAGGGATCCGAAATATCTGTTCTCAGATTCCACAGAAATAAGGCTAGCAAAGAGATACACGAATACAGATGTAACTCTGTGAGATGAATGGACAGAACACTAAGCAGTTTCTCAGAAAGCTTCTTTCCAGATTTCATCTGAGGATATTTCCTTTTTCACCATAGGCCTCTATGGGCTTCCAAATATCACTTTGCCAATTCCACAAGAACTGTCTTAGCGAAAAGCTTCTTGAGGGGAAAGCTGTAACTCTGTGAGATGATTTCACAGAACACAAAGAAGTTTCTCAGACAGTTTCCTTCTCTTTGTTATCGGAGGATATTTCCTTTGGCCCTATAGTCTTCAAAGGTTTCCGAAATATCTGTTCTCAGATTCCACAGAAATAAGGCTAGCAAAGAGATCCACGAAATACAGATGTAACTCTGTGAGTGGAAGTCACACATCACAGAGCAGTTTCTCAGAAAGCTTCTTTCCAGATTTCATCTGAGGATATTTCCTTTTTCAAAATAGCCCTCTATGGGCTTCCAAATATCACTTTGCCAATTCCACAAGAACTGTCTTAGCGAAAGGCTTCTTGAGGGGAAAGCTGTAACTCTGTGAGATGATTTCACATAACACAAAGAAGTTTCTCAGAAAGCTTCTTTCTCTTTGTTATCGGAGGATTTTTCCTTTGGCCCTATAGTCTTAAAAGGGATCCGAAATATCTGTTCTCAGATTCCACAGAAATAAGGCTAGCAAAGAGATCCACGAAATACAGATGTAACTCTGTGAGATGAATGAACAGAACACTAAGCAGTTTCTCAGAAAGTTTCTTTCCAGATTTCATCTGAGGATATTTCCTTTTTCACCATAGCCCTCTATAGGCTTCCAAATATCACTTTGCCAATTCCACAAGAACTGTCTTAGCGAAAGGCTTCTTGAGGGGAAAGCTGTAACTCTGTGAGATGATTTCACTGAACACAAAGAAGTTTCTCAGAAAGCTTCTTTCTCTTTGTTATCGGAGGATATTTCCCTTGGCCCTATAGTCTTCAAAGGGATCCGAAATATCTGGTCTCAGATTCCACAGAAATAAGGCTAGCAAAGAGATCCACGAAATACAGATGTAACTCTGTGAGATGAATGAAAAGAACACTAAGCAGTTTCTCAGAAAGATTCTTTCCAGGTTTTATCTGAGGATATTTCCTTTTTCACCATAACCCACTATGGGCTTCCGAATATCACTTTGCCAATTCCACAAGAACTATCTTAGTGAAAGGCTTCTTGAGGGGAAAGCTGTAACTCTGTGAGATGATTTCACAGAACACAAAGAAGTTTCTCAGAAAGCTTCTTTCTCTTTGTTATCGGAGGATATTTCCTTTGGCCCTATAGTCTTCAAAGGGATCCGAAATATCTGTTCTCAGATTCCACAGAATTAAGGCTAGCAAAGAGATCCACGAAATACAGATGTAACTCTGTGAGATGAATTAACAGAACACTAAGCAGTTTCTCAGAAAGCTTCTTTCCAGATTTCATCTGAGGATATTTCCTTTTTCACCATAGCCCTCTATGGGCTTCCAAATATCACTTTGCCAATTCCACAAGAACTGTCTTAGCGAAAGGCTTCTTGAGGGGAAAGCTGTAACTCTGTGAGATGATTTCACAGAACACAAAGAAGTTTCTCAGAAAGCTTCCTTCTCTTTGTTATCGGAGGATATTTCCTTTGGCCCAATAGTCTTCAAAGGGATCCGAAATATCTGTTCTCAGATTCCACAGAAAAAAGGCTAGCAAAGAGATCCACGAAATACAGATGTAACTCTCTGAGATGAATGAACACAACACTTAGCAGTTTCTCAGAAAGCTTCTTCCTGATTTCATCTGAGGATATTTCCTTTTTCACCATAGCCCTCTGTGGGCTTCCAAATATCACTTTGCCAATTCACAAGAACTGTCTTAGCGAAAGTCTTCTTGAGCGGAAAGCTGTAACTTTGTGAGATGATTTCACAGAACACAAAGAAGTTTCTCAGAAAGCTTCCTTCTCTTTGTTATCGGAGGACATTTCCTTTGGCCCTATAATCTTCAAAGGGATCCGAAATATCTGTTCTCAGATTCCACAGAAATAAGGTTAGCAAAGAGATCCACGAAATACAGATGCAACCCTGTGAGATGAATGAACAGAACACTAAGCAGTTTCTCAGAAAGCTTCTTTCCAGATTTCATCTGAGGATATTTCCTTTTTCACCATAGCCCTCTATGGGCTGCCAAATATCACTTTGCCAATTCCACAAGAACTGTCTTAGCGAAAGGCTTCTTGAGGGGAAAGTTGTAACTCTGTGAGATGATTTCACAGAACACAAAGAAGGGTATCAGAAAGTTTCCTTCTCTTTGTTATCGGAGGATATATCCTTTGGCCCTATAGTCTTCAAAGGGATCCGAAATATCTGTTCTCAGATTCCACAGAAATAAGGCAAGCAAAGAGATCCACGAAATACAGATGTAACTCTGTGAGATGAATGAACAGAACACTAAGCAGTTTCTCTGAAAGCTAGTTTCCAGATTTCATCTGAGGATATTTCCTTTTTCACCATAGCCCTCTATGGGCTGCCAAATATCACCTTGCCAATTCCACAAGAACTGTCTTAGCGAAAGGCTTCTTGAGGGGAAAGCTGTAACTATGTGAGATGATTTAAGAGAACACAAGGAAGTTTCTCAGAAAGCTTCCTTCTCTTTGTTATCGGAGGATATTTCCTTTGGCCCTATAGTCTTCAAAAGGATCCGAAATATCTGTTCTCAGATTCCACAGAAATAAGGCTAGCAAAGAGATCCACGAAATACAGATGTAACTCTGTGAGATGAATGAACAGAACACTAAGCAGTTTCTCAGAAAGCTTCTTTCCAGATTTCATCTGAGGATATTTCCTTTTTCACCATAGCCATCTAGGGATTCCAAATATCACTTTGCCAATTCCACAAGAACTGTCTTAGCGAAAGGCTTCTTGAGGGGAAAGCTGTAACTCTGTGAGATGATTTCACAGAACACAAAGAAGTTTCTCAGAAAGCTTCCTTCTCTTTGTTATCGGAGGATATTTCCTTTGGCCCTATAGTCTTCAAAAGGATCCGAAATATCTGTTCTCAGATTCCACAGAAATAAGGCTAGCAAAGAGATCCACGAAATACAGATGTAACTCTCTGAGATGAATGAACAGAACACTTAGCAGTTTCTCAGAAAGCTTCTTTCCAGATTTCATCTGAGGATATTTCCTTTTTCATCATAGGCCTCTATGGGCTTCCAAATATCACTTTGCCAATTCCACAAGAACTGTCTTAGCGAAAGACTTCTTGAGGGGAAAGCTGTAACTCTGTGAGATGATTTCACAGAACACAAAGAAGTTTCTCAGAAAGCTTCCTTCTCTTTGTTATCGGAGGACATTTCCTTTGGCCCCATAGTCTTCAAAGGGATCCGAAATATCTGTTCTCAGATTCCACAGAAATAAGGGTAGCAAAGAGATCCACGAAACACAGATGCAACCCTGTGAGATGAATGAACAGAACACTAAGCAGTTTCTCAGAAAGCTTCTTTCCAGATTTCATCTGAGGATATTTCCTTTTTCACCATAGCCCTCTATGGGCTGCCAAATATCACTTTGCCAATTCCACAAGAACTGTCTTAGCGAAAGGCTTCTTGAGGGGAAAGCTGTAACTCTGTGAGATGATTTCACAGAACACAAAGCAGTTTCTCAGAAAGCTTCCTTCTCTTTGTTATCGGAGGATATTTCCTTTGGCCCTATAGTCTTCAAAGGGATCCGAAATATCTGTTCTCAGATTCCACAGAAATAAGGCTAGGAAAGAGATCCACGAAATACAGATGTAACTCTGTGAGTGGAAGTCACACATCACAGAGCAGTTTCTCAGAAAGCTTCTTTCCAGATTTCATCTGAGGATATTTCCTTTTTCACCATAGACCTTTTTGGGCTGCCAAATATCACTTTGCCAATTCCACAAGAGCTGTCTTAGCGAAAGGCTTCTTGAGGGCAAAGCTGTAACTCTGTGAGATGATTTCTCAGAACACAAAGAAGTTTCTCAGAAAGCTTCCTTCTCTTTGTTATCGGAGGATATATCCTTTGGCCCTATAGTCTTCAAAGGGATCCGAAATATCTGTTCTCAGATTCCACAGAAATAAGGCTAGCAAAGAGATCCACGAAATACAGATGTAACTCTGTGAGATGAATGAACAGAACACTAAGCAGTTTCTAAGAAAGCTTCTTTCCAGATTTCACCTGAGGATATTTCCTTTTTCACCATAGCCCTCTATGGGCTTCCAAATATCACTTTGCCATTTCCAAAAGAACTGTCTTAGAGAAAGGCTTCTTGAGGGGAAAGCGGTAACTATGTTAGATGATTTAAGAGAACACAAAGAAGTTTCTCAGAAAGCTTTCTTCTCTTTGTTATCGGAGGATATTTACTTTGGCCCTATAGTCTTCAAAGGGATCCGAAATATCTGTTCTCAGATTAAACAGAAATAAGGCTAGCAAAGAGATCCACGAAATACAGATGTAACTCTGTAAGTGGAAGTCACACATCACAGAGCAGTTTCTCAGAAAGCTTCTTTCCAGATTTCATCTGAGGATATTTCCTTTTTCACCATAGCCCTCCTTGGGCTTCCAAATATCACTTTGCCAATTCCACAAGAACTGTCTTAGCGAAAGGCTTCTTGAGGGGAAAGCTGTAACTCTGTGAGATGATTTCACAGAACACAAAGAAGTTTCTCAGAAAGCTTCTTTCTCTGTGTTATCGGAGGATATTTCCCTTGGCCCTGTATTCTTCAAAGGGATCCGAAATATCTGTTCTCAGATTCCACAGAAATAAGGCTAGCAAAGAGATCCACGAAATACAGATGTAACTCTGAGAGATGAATGAACAGAAAACTAAGCAGTTTCTCAGAAAGCTTCTTTCCAGATTTCATCTGAGGATATTTCCTTTTTCACCAAGGCCCTCTATGGGCTTCCAAATATCACTTTGCCAATTCCACAAGAACTGTCTTAGCGAAAGGCTTCTTGAGGGGAAAGCTGTAACTCTGTGAGATGATTTCACAGAACACAAAGAAGTTTCTCAGAAAGCTTCCTTCTCTTTGTTATCGGAGGATAATTCCTTTGGCCCTATAGTCTTCAAAGGGATACGAAATATCTGTTCTCAGATTCCACAGAAATAAAGCTATCAAAGAGATCCACGAAATACAGATGTAACTCTGTGAGTGTAAGTCACACATCACAGAGCAGTTTCTCTGAAAGCTTCTTTCCGGATTTAATTTGAGGATATTTCCTTTTTCACAATAGCCCTCTATGGGCTTCCAAATATCACTTTACCAATTCCACAAGAACTGTCTTAGCGAAAGGCTTCTTGAGGGGAAAGCTGTAAATCTGTGATATGATTTCACAGAACACAAAGAAGTTTCTCAGAAAGCTTCTCTCTCTCTGTTTTCGGAGGATATTTCCTTTGTCCCTATAGTCTTCAAAGGGATCCGAAATATCTGTTCTCAGATTCCACAGAAATAAGGCTAGCAAAGAGATCCACGAAATACAGATGTAACTCTGTGAGATGAATGAACAGAACACTAAGCAGTTTCTCAGAAAGCTTCTTTCCAGATTTCATCTGAGGATATTTCCTTTTTCACCATAACCCACTATGGGCTTCCAAATATCACTTTGCCAATTCCACAAGAACTGTCTTAGCGAAAGCCTTCTTGAGGGGAAAGCTGTATCTCTGTGAGATGATTTCACAAAACACAAAGAAGTTTCTCAGAAAGCTTCCTTCTCTTTGTTACGGGAGGATATTTCCTTTGGCCCTATAGTCTTCAAAGGGATCCGAAATATCTGTTCTCAGATTCCACAAAAATAAGGCTAGCAAAGAGATCCACGAAATACAGATGTAACTCTCTGAGATGAATGAACACAACACTTAGCAGTTTCTCAGAAAGCTTCTTCCTGATTTCATCTGAGGATATTTCCTTTTTCACCATAGCCCTCTATGGGCTTCCAAATATCACTTTGCCAATTCCACAAGAACTGTCTTAGCGAAAGGCTTCTTGAGCGGAAAGCTGTAACTCTGTGAGATGATTTCACAGAACACAAAGAAGTTTCTCAGAAAGCTTCCTTCTCTTTGTTATCGGAGGACATTTCCTATGGCCCTATAATCTTCAAAGGGATCCGAAATATCTGTTCTCAGATTCCACAGAAATAAGGCTAGCAAAGAGATCCACGAAATACAGATGTAACTCTGTGAGATGAATGAACAGAACACTAAGCAGTTTCTCAGAAAGCTAGTTTCCATATTTCATCTGAGGATATTTCCTTTTTCACCATAGTCCTCTATGGGCTGCCAAATATCACTTTGCCAATTCCACAAGAACTGTCTTAGCGCAAGGCTTCTTGAGGGGAAAGCTGTAACTATGTGTGATGATTTAAGAGAACACAAAGAAGTTTCTCAGAAAGCTTCCTTCTCTTTGTTATCGGAGGATATTTTCTTTGTCCCTTTAGTCTTCAAAGGGATCCGAAATATCTGTTCTCAGATTCTACAGAAATAAGGCTAGCAAAGAGATCCACGAAATACAGATGTAACTCTCTGAGTGGAAGTCACACATCACAGAGCAGTTTCTCAGAAAGCTTGTTTCCGGATTTCATCTGAGGATATTTCCTTTTTCACCATAGCCCTCTATGGGCTTCCAAATATCACTTTTCCAATTCCACAAGAACTGTCTTAGCGAAAGGCTTCTTGAGGGGAAAGCTGTAACTCTGCGAGATGATTTCACAGAACACAAAGAAGTTTCTCAGAAAGCTTCCTTCTCTCTGTTATCGGAGGATATTTCCTTTGTCCGTATAGTCTTCAAAGGGATCCGAAATATCTGTTCTCAGATTCCACAGAAATAAGGCTAGCAAAGAGATCCACGAAATACAGATGTAACTCTGTGAGATGAATGAAAAGAACACTAAGCAGTTTCTCAGAAAGCTCCTTTGCAGATTTCATCTGAGGATATTTCCTTTTTCACCATAACCCACTATGGGCTTCCAAATATCACTTTGCCAATTCCAGAAGAACTATCTTAGCGAAAGGCTTCTTGAGGGGAAAGCTGTAACTCTGTGAGATGATTTCACAGAACACAAAGAAGTTTCTCAGAAAGCTTCTTTCTCTTTGTTATCGGAGGATATTTCCTTTGTCCCTATAGTCTTCAAAGGGATCCGAAATATCTGTTCTCAGATTCCACAGAAATAAGGCTAGCAAAGAGATCCACGAAATACAGATGTAACTCTGTGTGTGGAAGTCACACATCACAGAGCCGTTTCCAGAAAGCTTCTTTCCAGATTTCATCTGAGGATATTTCCTTTTTCACAATAGCCCTCTAAGGGCTTCCAAATATCACTTTGCCAATTCCACAAGAACTGTCTTGGCGAAAGGCTTCTTGAGGGGAAAGCTGTAACTCTGTGAGATGATTTCACAGAACACAAAGAAGTTTCTCAGAAAGCTTCTTTCTCTTTGTTATCGGAGGATATATCCTTTGGCCCTATAGTCTTCAAAGGGATCCGAAATATCTGTTCTCAGATTCCACAGTAATAAGGCTAGCAAAGAGATCCACGAAATACAGATGTAACTCTGTGAGATGAATGAACAGAACACTAAGCAGTTTCTCAGAAATCTAGTTTCCAGATTTCATCTGAGGATATTTCCTTTTTCACCATTGCCCTCTATGGGCTGCCAAATATCACTTTGCCAATTCCACAAGAACTGTCTTAGCGAAAGGCTTCTTGAGGGGAAAGCTGTAACTCTGTGAGATGATTTCACAGAACACAAAGAAGTTTCTCAGAAAGCTTCTTTCTCTTTGTTATCGGAGGATATTTCCTTTGGCCCTATAGTCTTCAAAGGGATCCGAAATATCTGTTCTCAGATTCCACAGAAACAAGGCTAGCAAAGAGATCCACGAAATACAGATGTAACTCTGTGAGATGAATGAACAGAACACTAAGCAGTTTCTCAGAAAGCTAGTTTCCAGATTTCATCTGAGGATATTTCCTTTTTCACCATAGCCCTCTATGGGCTGCCAAATATCACTTTGCCAATTCCACAAGAACTGTCTTACCGAAAGGCTTCTTGAGGGGAAAGCTGTAACTCTGTGAGATGATTTCACAGAACACAAAGAAGTTTCTCAGAAAGCTTCTTTCTCTTTGTTATCGGAGGATATTTCCTTTGGCCCTATAGTCTTCAAAGGGATCCGAAATATCTGTTCTCAGATTCCACAGAAATAAGGCTAGCAAAGAGATCCACGAAATACAGATGTAACTCTGTGAGTGGAAGTCCCACATCACAGAGCAGTTTCTCTGAATGCTTCTTTCCAGATTTCATCTGAGGATATTTCCTTTTTCACAATAGCCCTCTATGGGCTTCCAAATATCATTTTACCAATTCCACAAGAATTGTCTTAGCGAAAGGCTTCTTGAGGGGAAAGCTGTAACTCTGTGATATGATTTCACAGAACACAAAGAAGTTTCTCAGAAAGCTTCTTTCTCTCTGTTATTGGAGGATATTTCCTTTGTCCCTATAGTCTTCAAAGGGATCCGAAATATCTGTTCTCAGATTCCACAGAAATAAGGCTAGCAAAGAGATCCACGAAATACAGATGTAACTCTGTGAGATGAATGAACAGAACACTAAGCAGTTTCTCAGAAAGCTTCTTTCCAGATTTCATCTGAGGATATTTCCTTTTTCACCATAACCCACTAAGGGCTTCCAAATATCACTTTGCCAATTCCACAAGAACTGTCTTAGCGAAAGGCTTCTTGAGGGGAAAGCTGTAACTCTGTTGGATGATTTCACAGAACACAAAGAAGTTTCTCAGAAAGCTTCTTTCTCTGTGTTATCGGAGGATATTTCCATTGGCCCTATAGTCTTCAAAGGGATCCGAAATATCTGTTCTCAGATTCCACAGAAATAAGGCTAGCAAAGAGATACACGAAATACAGATGTAACTCTGTGAGTGGAAGTCACACATCAAAGAGCAGTTTCTCAGAAAGCTTCTTTCCAGATTTCATCTGAAGATATTTCCTTTTTCACCATAGCCCTCTATGGGCTTCCAAATATCACTTTGCCAAATCCACAAGAACTGTCTTAGCGAAAGGCTTCTTGAGGGGAAAGCTGTAACTCGGTGAGATGATTTCACAGAACACAAAGAAGTTTCTCAGAAAGCTTCCTTCTCTTTGTTATCGGAGGATATTTCCTTTGGCCCTATAGTGTTCAAAGGGATCCGAAATATCTGTTCTCAGATTCCACAGAAATAAGGCTAGCAAAGAGATCCACGAAATACAGATGTAACTCTGTGAGTGGAATTCACACATCACAGAGCAGTTTCTCAGAAAGCTTCTTTCCAGATTTCATCTGAGGATATTTCCTTTTTCACCATAGCCCTCTATGGGCTTCCAAATATCACTTTGCCAATTCCACAAGAACTGTCTTAGCGAAAGACTTCTTGAGGGGAAAGCTGTAACTCTGTGAGATGATTTCACTGAACACAAAGAAGTTTCTCAGAAAGCTTCTTTCTCTTTGTTATCGGAGGATATTTCCCTTGGCCTTATAGTCTTCAAAGGGATCCGAAATATCTGTTCTCAGATTCCACAGAAATAAGGCTAGCAAAGAGATACACGAATACAGATGTAACTCTGTGAGATGAATGAACAGAACACTAAGCAGTTTCTCAGAAAGCTTCTTTCCAGATTTCATCTGAGGATATTTCCTTTTTCACCATAGGCCTCTATGGGCTTCCAAATATCACTTTGCCAATTCCACAAGAACTGTCTTAGCGAAAGGCTTCTTGAGGGGAAAGCTGTAACTCTGTGAGATGATTTCACAGAACACAAAGAAGTTTCTCAGACAGTTTCCTTCTCTTTGTTATCGGAGGATATTTCCTTTGGCCCTATCGTCTTCAAAGGTTTCCGAAATATCTGTTCTCAGATTCCACAGAAATAAGGCTAGCAAAGAGATCCACGAAATACAGATGTAACTCTGTGAGTGGAAGTCACACATCACAGAGCAGTTTCTCAGAAAGCTTCTTTCCAGATTTCATCTGAGGATATTTCCTTTTTCACAATAGCCCTCTATGGGCTTCCAAATATCACTTTGCCAATTCCACAAGAACTCTCTTAGCGAAAGGCTTCTTGAGGGGAAAGCTGTAACTCTGTGAGATGATTTCACATAACACAAAGAAGTTTCTCAGAAAGCTTCTTTCTCTTTGTTATCGGAGGATTTTTCCTTTGGCCCTATAGTCTTCAAAGGGATCCGAAATATCTGTTCTCAGATTCCACAGAAATAAGGCTAGCAAAGAGATCCACGAAATACAGATGTAACTCTGTGAGATGAATGAACAGAACACTAAGCAGTTTCTCAGAAAGCTTCTTTCCAGATTTCATCTGAGGATATTTCCTTTTTCACCATAGCCCTCTATGGGCTTCCAAATATCACCTTGCCAATTCCATAAGAACTGTCTTAGCGAAAGGCTTCTTGAGGGGAAAGCTGTAACTCTGTGAGATGATTTCACAGAACACAAAGAAGTTTCTCAGAAAGCTTCCTTCTCTTTGTTATCGGAGGATATTTCATTTGGCCCTATAGACTTCAAAGGGATCCGAAATATCTGTTCTCAGATTCCACAGAAAAAAGGCTAGCAAAGAGATCCACGAAATACAGATGTAACTCTCTGAGATGAATGAACACAACACTTAGCAGTTTCTCAGAAAGCTTCTTCCTGATTTCATCTGAGGATATTTCCTTTTTCACGATAGCCCTCTATGGGCTTCCAAATATCACCTTGCCAATTCCAAAAGAACTGTCTTAGCGAAAGGCTTCTTGAGGGGAAAGCTGTAACTATGTCAGATGATTTAAGAGAACACAAAGAAGTTTCTCAGAAAGCTTCCTTCTCTTTGTTATCGGAGGATATTTCCTTTGGCCCTATAGTCTTCAAAGGGATCCGAAATATCTGTTCTCAGATACCACAGAAATAAGGCTAGCAAAGAGATCCACGAAATACAGATGTAACTCTGTAAGTGGAAGTCACACATCACAGAGAAGTTTCTCAGAAAGCTTCTTTCCAGATTTCATCTGAGGATATTTCCTTTTTCACCATAGCCCTGTATGGGCTTCCAAATATCACTTTGCCAATTCCACAAGAACTGTCTTAGCGAAAGGCTTCTTGAGGGGAAAGCTGTAACTCTGTGAGATGATTTCACTGAACACAAAGAAGTTTCTCAGAAAGCTTCTTTCTCTGTGTTATCGGAGGATATTTCCCTTGGCCCTGTATTCTTCAAAGGGATCCGAAATATCTGTTCTCAGATTCCACAGAAATAAGGCTAGCAAAGTGATCCACGAAATACAGATGAAACTCTGAGAGATGAATGAACAGAAAACTAAGCAGTTTCTCAGAAAGCTTCTTTCCAGATTTCATCTGAGGATATTTCCTTTTTCACCAAGGCCCTCTATGGGCTTCCAAATATCACTTTGCCAATTCCACAAGAACTGTCTTAGCGAAAGGCTTCTTGAGGGGAAAGCTGTATCTCTGTGAGATGATTTCACAGAACACAAAGAAGTTTCTCAGAAAGCTTCCTTCTCTTTGTTATCGGAGGATAATTCCTTTGGCCCTATAGTCTTCAAAGGGATACGAAATATCTGTTCTCAGATTCCACAGAAATAAAGCTAGCAAAGAGATCCACGAAATACAGATGTAACTCTGTGAGCGGAAGTCTCACATCACAGAGCAGTTTCTCTGAAAGCTTCTTTCCAGGTTTCATCTGAGAATATTTCCTTTTTCACAATAGCCCTCTATGGGCTTCCAAATATCACTTTACCAATTCCACAAGAACTGTCTTAGCGAAAGGCTTCTTGAGGGGAAAGCTGTAACTCTGTGATATGATTTCACAGAACACAAAGAAGTTTCTCAGAAAGCTTCTTTCTCTCTGTTATCGGAGGATATTTCCTTTGTCCCTATAGTCTTCAAAGGGATCCGAAATATCTGTTCTCAGATTCCACAGAAATAAGGCTAGCAAAGAGATCCACGAAATACAGATGTAACTCTGTGAGATGAATGAACACAACACTAAGCAGTTTCTCAGAAAGCTTCTTTCCAGATTTCATCTGAGGATATTTCCTTTTTCACCAAGGCCCTCTATGGGCTTCCAAATATCACTTTGCCAATTCCACAAGAACTGTCTTACGAAAGGCTTCTTGAGGGGAAAGCTGTAACTCTGTGAGATGATTTCACAGAACACAAAGAAGTTTCTCAGAAAGCTTCCTTCTCTTTGTTATCGGAGGATATTTCCTTTGGCCCTATAGTCTTCAAAGGGATCCGAAATATCTGTTCTCAGATTCCACAGAAATAAGGCTAGCAAAGAGATCCACGAAATACAGATGTAACTCTGTGAGATGAATGATCAGAACACTAAGCAGTTTCTCAGAAAGCTAGTTTCCAGATTTCATCTGAGGATATTTCCTTTTTCACCATAGCCCACTATGGGCTGCCAAATATCACTTTGCCAATTCCACAAGAACTGTCTTAGCGAAAGGCTTCTTGAGGGGAAAGCTGTAACTCTGTGAGATGATTTCACAGAACACAAAGAAGTTTCTCAGAAAGCTTCCTTCTCTTTGTTATCGGAGGATATTTCCTTTGGCCCTATAGTCTTCAAGGGGATCCGAAATATCTGTTCTCAGATTCCACAGAAATAAGGCTAGCAAAGAGATCCACGAGATACAGATGTAACTCTCTGAGATGAATGAAAACAACACTTAGCAGTTTCTCAGAAAGCTTCTTCCTGATTTCATCTGAGGATATTTCCTTTTTCACCATAGCCCTCTATGGGCTTCCAAATATCACTTTGCCAATTCCACAAGTACTGTCTTAGCGAAAGGCTTCTTTAGCGGAAAGCTGTAACTCTGTGAGATGATTTCACAGAACACAAAGAAGTTTCTCAGAAAGCTTCCTTCTCTTTGTTATCGGAGGACATTTCCTTTGGCCCTATAATCTTCAAAGGGATCCGAAATATCTGTTCTCAGATTCCACAGAAATAAGGCTAGCAAAGAGATCCACGAAATACAGATGCAACCCTGTGAGATGAATGAGCAGAACACTAAGCAGTTTCTCAGAAAGCTTCTTTCCAATTTTCATCTGAGGATATTTCCTTTTTCACCATAGCCCTCTATGGGCTGCCAAATATCACTTTGCCAATTCCACAAGAACTGTCTTAGCGAAAGGCTTCTTGAGGGGAAAGCTGTAACTCTGTGAGATGATTTCACAGAACACAAAGAAGTTTCTCAGAAAGCTTCCTTCTCTTTTTTATCGGAGGATATTTCCTTTGGCCCTATAGTCTTCAAAGGGATCCGAAATATCTGCTCTCAGATTCCACAGAAATAAGGCTAGCAAAGAGATCCACGAAATACAGATGTAACTCTGTGAGATGAATGATCAGAACACTAAGCAGTTTCTCAGAAAGCTAGTTTCCAGATTTCATCTGAGGATATTTCCTTTTTCACCATAGCCCTCTATGGGCTGCCAAATATCACTTTGCCAATTCCACAAGAACTGTCTTAGCGAAAGGCTTCTTGAGGGGAAAGCTGTAACTATGTGAGATGATTTAAGAGAACACAAAGAAGTTTCTCAGAAAGCTTCCTTCTCTTTGTTATCGGAGGATATTTCCTTTGGCCCTATAGTCTTCAAAAGGATCCGAAATATCTGTTCTCAGATTCCACAGAAATAAGGCTAGCAAAGAGATCCACGAAATACAGATGTAACTCTGTAAGTGGAAGTCACACATCACAGAGGCGTTTCTCAGAAAGCTTCTTTCCAGATTTCATCTGAGGATATTTCCTTTTTCACCATAGCCCTCTATGGGCTTACAAATATCACTTTACCAATTCCACAAGAACTGTCTTAGCGAAAGGCTTCTTGAGGGGAAAGCTGTAACTCTGTGAGATGATTTCACTGAACAAAAGAAGTTTCTCAGAAAGCTTCTTTCTCTGTGTTATCGGAGGATATTTCCATTGGCCCTATAGTCTTCCAAGGGATCCGAAATATCTGTTCTCAGATTCCACAGAAATAAGGCTAGCAAAGAGATCCACGAAATACAGATGTAACTCTGTGAGATGAATGAACAGAACACTAAGCAGTTTCTCAGAAAGCTTCTTTCCAGATTTCATCTGAGGATATTTCCTTTTTCACAATAGCCCTCTAGGGGTTCCAAATATCACTTTTCCAATTCCACAAGAACTGTCTTAGCGAAAGGCTTCTTGAGGGGAAAGCTGTAACTCTGTGAGATGATTTCACAGAACACAAAGAAGTTTCTCGGAAAGCTTCCTTCTCTTTGTTATCGGAGGATATTTCCTTTGGCCCTATAGTCTTCAAAGGGATCCGAAATATCTGTTCTCAGATTCCACAGAAATAAGGCTAGCAAAGAGATCCACGAAATACAGCTGTAACTCTGTGAGATGATTTCACAGAACACAAAGAATTTTCTCAGAAAGTTTCTTTCTCTTTGTTATCGGAGAATATTGCCTTTAGCCCTATAGTCTTCATAGGAATCCGAAATATCTGTTCTCAGATTCCACAGAAATAAGGCTAGCAAAGAGATCCACGAAATACAGATGTAACTCTGTGAGTGGAAGTCACATATCACAGAGCAGTTTCTCAGAAAGCTTTTTTCCGGATTTCATCTGAGGATATTTCCTTTTTCACCGTAGCCCTCTATGGGCTTCCAAATATCACTTTGCCAATTCCACAAGAACTGTCTTAGCGAAAGGCTTCTTGAGGGGAAAGCTGTAACTCTGTGAGATGATTTCACTGAACACAAAGAAGTTTCTCAGAAAGCTTCTTTCTCTGTGTTATCGGAGGATATTTCCATTGGCCCTATAGTCTTCAAAGGGATCCGAAATATCTGTTCTCAGATTCCACAGAAATAAGGCTAGCAAAGAGATACACGAAATACAGATGTAACTCTGTGAGTGGAAGTCACACATCAAAGAGCAGTTTCTCAGAAAGCTTCTTTCCAGATTTCAACTGAAGATAATTCCTTTTTCACCATAGCCCTCTATGGGCTTCCAAATATCACTTTGCCAAATCCACAAGAACTGTCTTAGCTAAAGGCTTCTTGAGGGGAAAGCTGTAACTCGGTGAGATGATTTCACAGAACACAAAGAAGTTTCTCAGAAAGCTTCCTTCTCTTTGTTATCGGAGGATATTTCCTTTGGCCCTATAGTGTTCAAAGGGATCCGAAATATCTGTTCTCAGATTCCACAGAAATAAGGCTAGCAAAGAGATCCACGAAATACAGATGTAACTCTGTGAGTGGAATTCACACATCACAGAGCAGTTTCTCAGAAAGCTTCTTTCCAGATTTCATCTGAGGATATTTCCTTTTTCACCATAGCCCTCTATGGGCTTCCAAATATCACTTTGCCAATTCCACAAGAACTGTCTTAGCGAAAGGCTTCTTGAGGGGAAAGCTGTAACTCTGTGAGATGATTTCACTGAACACAAAGAAGTTTCTCAGAAAGCTTCTTTCTCTTTGTTATCGGAGGATATATCCCTTGGCCTTATAGTCTTCAAAGGGATCCGAAATATCTGTTCTCAGATTCCACAGAAATAAGGCTAGCAAAGAGATACACGAATACAGATGTAACTCTGTGAGATGAATGAACAGAACACTAAGCAGTTTCTCAGAAAGCTTCTTTCCAGATTTCATCTGAGGATATTTCCTTTTTCACCATAGGCCTCTATGGGCTTCCAAATATCACTTTGCCAATTCCACAAGAACTGTCTTAGCGAAAGGCTTCTTGAGGGGAAAGCTGTAACTCTGTGAGATGATTTCACAGAACACAAAGAAGTTTCTCAGACAGTTTCCTTCTCTTTGTTATCGGAGGATATTTCCTTTGTCCCTATAGTCTTCAATGGTTTCCGAAATATCTGTTCTCAGATTCCACAGAAATAAGGCTAGCAAAGAGATCCACGAAATACAGATGTAACTCTGTGAGTGGAAGTCACACATCACAGAGCAGTTTCTCAGAAAGCTTCTTTCCAGATTTCATCTGAGGATATTTCCTTTTTCACAATAGCCCTCTATGGGCTTCCAAATATCACTTTGCCAATTCCACAAGAACTCTCTTAGCGAAAGGCTTCTTGAGGGGAAAGCTGTAACTCTGTGAGATGATTTCACTGAACACAAAGAAGTTTCTCAGAAAGCTTCTTTCTCTTTGTTATCGGAGGATATTTCCTTTGGCCCTATAGTCTTCAAAGGGATCCGAAATATCTGTTCTCAGATTCCACAGAAATAAGGCTAGCAAAGAGATCCACGAAATACAGATGTAACTCTGTGAGATGAATGAACAGAACACTAAGCAGTTTCTCAGAAAGTTTCTTTCCAGATTTCATCTGAGGATATTTCCTTTTTCACCATAGCCCTCTATGGCCTTCCAAATATCACTTTGCCAATTCCACAAGAACTGTCTTAGCGAAAGGCTTCTTGAGGGGAAAGCTGTAACTCTGTGATATGATTTCACAGAACACAAAGAAGTTTCTCAGAAAGCTTCCTTCTCTCTGTTATCGGAGGATATTTCCTTTGTCCGTATAGTCTTCAAAGGGATCCGAAATATCTGTTCTCAGATTCCACAGAAATAAGGCTAGCAAAGAGATCCACGAAATACAGATGTAACTCTGTGAGATGATTGAAAAGAACACTAAGCAGTTTCTCAGAAAGCTTCTTTCCAGATTTCATCTGAGGATATTTCCTTTTTCACCACAACCCACTATGGGCTTCCAAATATCACTTTGCCAATTCCACAAGAACTATCTTAGCGAAAGGCTTCTTGAGGGGAAAGCTGTAACTCTGTGAGATGATTTCACAGAACACAAAGAAGTTTCTCAGAAAGCTTCCTTCTCTCTGTTATCGGAGGATATTTCCTTTGGCCCTATAGTCTTCAAAGGGATCCGAAATATCTGTTCTCAGATTCCACAGAAATAAGGCTAGCAAAGAGATCCACGAAATACAGATGTAACTCTGTGAGTGGAAGTCACACATCACAGAGCCGTTTCTCAGAAAGCTTCTTTCCAGATTTCATCTGAGGATATTTCCTTTTTCACAATAGCCCTTTAAGGGCTTCCAAATATCACTTTGCCAATTCCACAAGAACTGTCTTGGCGAAAGGCTTCTTGAGGGGAAAGCTGTAACTCTGTGAGATGATTTCACAGAACACAAAGAAGTTTCTCAGAAAGCTTCTTTCCCTTTGTTATCGGAGGATATTTCCTTTGGCCCTATAGTCTTCAAAGGGATCCGAAATATCTGTTCTCAGATTCCACAGAAATAAGGCTAGCAAAGAGATCCACGAAATACAGATGTAACTCTGTGAGATGAATGAACAGAACACTAAGCAGTTTCTCAGAAAGCTTCTTTCCAGATTTCATCTGAGGATATTTCCTTTTTCACCATAGCCCTCTATGGGCTTCCAAATATCACCTTGCCAATTCCATAAGAACTGTCTTAGCGAAAGGCTTCTTGAGGGGAAAGCTGTAACTCTGTGAGATGATTTCACAGAACACAAAGAAGTTTCTCAGAAAGCTTCCTTCTCTTTGTTATCGGAGGATATTTCATTTGGCCCTATAGACTTCAAAGGGATCCGAAATATCTGTTCTCAGATTCCACAGAAAAAAGGCTAGCAAAGAGATCCACGAAATACAGATGTAACTCTCTGAGATGAATGAACACAACACTTAGCAGTTTCTCAGAAAGCTTCTTCCTGATTTCATCTGAGGATATTTCCTTTTTCACCATAGCCCTCTATGGGCTTCCAAATATCACTTTGCCAATTCCACAAGAACTGTCTTAGCGAAAGGCTTCTTGAGCGGAAAGCTGTAACTCTGTGAGATGATTTCACAGAACACAAAGAAGTTTTTCAGAAAGCTTCCTTCTCTTTGTTATCGGAGGACATTTCCTTTGGCCCTATAATCTTCATAGGGATCCGAAATATCTGTTCTCAGATTCCACAGAAATAAGGCTAGCAAAGAGATCCACGAAATACAGATGCAATCCTGTGAGATGAATGAACAGAACACTAAGCAGTTTCTCAGAAAGCTTCTTTCCAGATTTCATCTGAGGATATTTCCTTTTTCACCATAGCCCTCTATGGGCTTCCAAATATCACTTTGCCAATTCCACAAGAACTGTCTTAGCGAAAGGCTTCTTGAGGGGAAAGCTATAACTCTGTGAGATGATTTCACAGAACACAAAGAAGTTTCTCAGAAAGCTTCCTTCTCTTTGTTATCGGAGGATATATCCTTTGGCCCTATAGTCTTCAAAGGGATCCGAAATATCTGTTCTCAGATTCCACAGAAATAAGGCTAGCAAAGAGATCCACGAAATACAGATGTAACTCTGTGAGTGGAAGTCACACATCACAGAGCAGTTTCTCAGAAATCTTCTTTCCAGATTTCATCTGAGGATATTTCCTTTTTCACCATAGCCCTCTATGGGCTTCCAAATATCACTTTGCCAATTCCACAAGAACTGTCTTAGCGAAAGGCTTCTTGAGGGGAAAGCTGTAACTCTGTGAGATGATTTCACAGAACACAAAGAAGTTTCTCAGAAAGCTTCTTTTTCTTTGTTATCGGAGGATATTTCCTTTGTCCCTTTAGTCTTCAAAGGGATCCGAAATATCTGTTCTCAGATTCTACAGAAATAAGGCTAGCAAAGAGATCCACGAAATACAGATGTAACTCTGTGAGATGAATGAACAGAACACTAAGCAGTTTCTAAGAAAGCTTCTTTCCAGATTTCACCTGAGGATATTTCCTTTTTCACCATAGCCCTCTATGGGCTTCCAAATATCACTTTGCCAATTCCAAAAGAACTGTCTTAGAGAAAGGCTTCTTGAGGGGAAAGCTGTAACTATGTGAGATGATTTAAGAGAACACAAAGAAGTTTCTCAGAAAGCTTCCTTCTCTTTGTTATCGGAGAATATTTCCTTTGGCCCTATAGTCTTCAAAGGGATCCGAAATATCTGTTCTCAGATACCACAGAAATAAGGCTAGCAAAGAGATCCACGAAATACAGATGTAACTCTGTAAGTGGAAGTCACACATCACAGAGCAGTTTCTCAGAAAGCTTCTTTCCAGATTTCATCTGAGGATATTTCCTTTTTCACCATAGCCCTGTATGGGCTTCCAAATATCACTTTGCCAATTCCACAAGAACTGTCTTAGCGAAAGGCTTCTTGAGGGGAAAGCTGTAACTCTGTGAGATGATTTCACTGAACACAAAGAAGTTTCTCAGAAAGCTTCTTTCTCTGTGTTATCGGAGGATATTTCCCTTGGCCCTGTATTCTTCAAAGGGATCCGAAATATCTGTTCTCAGATTCCACAGAAATAAGGCTAGCAAAGTGATCCACGAAATACAGATGTAACTCTGAGAGATGAATGAACAGAAAACTAAGCAGTTTCTCAGAAAGCTTCTTTCCAGATTTCATCTGAGGATATTTCCTTTTTCACCAAGGCCCTCTATGGGCTTCCAAATATCACTTTGCCAATTCCACAAGAACTGTCTTAGCGAAAGGCTTCTTGAGGGGAAAGCTGTATCTCTGTGAGATGATTTCACAGAACACAAAGAAGTTTCTCAGAAAGCTTCCTTCTCTTTGTTATCGGAGGATAATTCCTTTGGCCCTATAGTCTTCAAAGGGATACGAAATATCTGTTCTCAGATTCCACAGAAATAAAGCTAGCAAAGAGATCCACGAAATACAGATGTAACTCTGTGAGCGGAAGTCTCACATCACAGAGCAGTTTCTCTGAAAGCTTCTTTCCAGGTTTCATCTGAGGATATTTCCTTTTTCACAATAGCCCTCTATGGGCTTCCAAATATCACTTTACCAATTCCACAAGAACTGTCTTAGCGAAAGGCTTCTTGAGGGGAAAGCTGTAACTCTGTGATATGATTTCACAGAACACAAAGAAGTTTCTCAGAAAGCTTCTTTCTCTCTGTTATCGGAGGATATTTCCTTTGTCCCTATAGTCTTCAAAGGGATCCGAAGTATCTGTTCTCAGATTCCACAGAAATAAGGCTAGCAAAGAGATCCACGAAATACAGATGTAACTCTGTGAGATGAATGAACAGAACACTAAGCAGTTTCTCAGAAAGCTTCTTTCCAGATTTCATCTGAGGATATTTCCTTTTTCACCAAGGCCCTCTATGGGCTTCCAAATATCACTTTGCCAATTCCACAAGAACTGTCTTAGCGAAAGGCTTCTTGAGGGGAAAGCTGTAACTCTGTGAGATGATTTCACAGAACACAAAGAAGTTTCTCAGAAAGCTTCCTTCTCTTTGTTATCGGAGGATATTTCCTTTGGCCCTATAGTCTTCAAAGGGATCCGAAATATCTGTTCTCAGATTCCACAGAAATAAGGCTAGCAAAGAGATCCACGAAATACAGATGTAACTCTGTGAGATGAATGATCAGAACACTAAGCAGTTTCTCAGAAAGCTAGTTTCCAGATTTCATCTGAGGATATTTCCTTTTTCACCATAGCCCACTATGGGCTGCCAAATATCACTTTGCCAATTCCACAAGAACTGTCTTAGCGAAAGGCTTCTTGAGGGGAAAGCTGTAACTCTGTGAGATGATTTCACAGAACACAAAGAAGTTTCTCAGAAAGCTTCCTTCTCTTTGTTATCGGAGGATATTTCCTTTGGCCCTATAATCTTCATAGGGATCCGAAATATCTGTTCTCAGATTCCACAGAAATAAGGCTAGCAAAGAGATCCACGAAATACAGATGCAACCCTGTGAGATGAATGAACAGAACACTAAGCAGTTTCTCAGAAAGCTTCTTTCCAGATTTCATCTGAGGATATTTCCTTTTTCACCATAGCCCTCTATGGGCTTCCAAATATCACTTTGCCAATTCCACAAGAACTGTCTTAGCGAAAGGCTTCTTGAGGGGAAAGCTGTAACTCTGTGAGATGATTTCACAGAACACAAAGAAGTTTCTCAGAAAGCTTCCTTCTCTTTGTTATCGGAGGATATATCCTTTGGCCCTATAGTCTTCAAAGGGATCCGAAATATCTGTTCTCAGATTCCACAGAAATAAGGCCAGCAAAGAGATCCACGAAATACAGATGTAACTCTGTGAGTGGAAGTCACACATCACAGAGCAGTTTCTCAGAAAGCTTCTTTCCAGATTTCATCTGAGGATATTTCCTTTTTCACCATAGCCCTCTATGGGCTTCCAAATATCACTTTGCCAATTCCACAAGAACTGTCTTAGCGAAAGGCTTCTTGAGGAGAAAGCTGTAACTCTGTGAGATGATTTCACAGAACACAAAGAAGTTTCTCAGAAAGCTTCTTTTTCTTTGTTATCGGAGGATATTTCCTTTGTCCCTTTAGTCTTCAAAGGGATCCGAAATATCTGTTCTCAGATTCTACAGAAATAAGGCTAGCAAAGAGATCCACGAAATACAGATGTAACTCTGTGAGATGAATGAACAGAACACTAAGCAGTTTCTAAGAAAGCTTCTTTCCAGATTTCACCTGAGGATATTTCCTTTTTCACCATAGCCCTCTATGGGCTTCCAAATATCACTTTGCCAATTCCAAAAGAACTGTCTTAGAGAAAGGCTTCTTGAGGGGAAAGCTGTAACTATGTGAGATGATTTAAGAGAACACAAAGAAGTTTCTCAGAAAGCTTCTTTCTCTGTGTTATCGGAGGATATTTCCCTTGGCCCTGTATTCTTCAAAGGGATCCGAAATATCTGTTCTCAGATTCCACAGAAATAAGGCTAGCAAAGAGATCCACGAAATACAGATGTAACTCTGAGAGATGAATGAACAGAAAACTAAGCAGTTTCTCAGAAAGCTTCTTTCCAGATTTCATCTGAGGATATTTCCTTTTTCACCAAGGCCCTCTATGGGCTTCCAAATATCACTCTGCCAATTCCACAAGGACTGTCTTAGCGAAAGGCTTCTTGAGGGGAAAGCTGTATCTCTGTGAGATGATTTCACAGAACACAAAGAAGTTTCTCAGAAAGCTTCCTTCTCTTTGTTATCGGAGGATAATTCCTTTGGCCCTATAGTCTTCAAAGGGATACGAAATATCTGTTCTCAGATTCCACAGAAATAAAGCTAGCAAAGAGATCCACGAAATACAGATGTAACTCTGTGAGTGGAAGTCTCACATCACAGAGCAGTTTCTCTGAAAGCTTCTTTCCAGGTTTCATCTGAGGATATTTCCTTTTTCACAATAGCCCTCTATGGGCTTCCAAATATCACTTTACCAATTCCACAAGAACTGTCTTAGCGAAAGGCTTCTTGAGGGGAAAGCTGTAACTCTGTGATATGATTTCACAGAACACAAAGAAGTTTCTCAGAAAGCTTCTTTCTCTCTGTTATCGGAGGATATTTCCTTTGTCCCTATAGTCTTCAAAGGGATCCGAAATATCTGTTCTCAGATTCCACAGAAATAAGGCTAGCAAAGAGATCCACGAAATACAGATGTAACTCTGTGAGATGAATGAACAGAACACTAAGCAGTTTCTCAGAAAGCTTCTTTCCAGATTTCATCTGAGGATATTTCCTTTTTCACCATAGCCCTCTATGGGCTTCCAAATATCACTTTGCCAATTCCACAAGAACTGTCTTAGCGAAAGGCTTCTTGAGGGGAAAGCTGTAACTCTGTGAGATGATTTCACAGAACACAAAGAAGTTTCTCAGAAAGCTTCCTTCTCTTTGTTATCGGAGGATATATCCTTTGGCCCTATAGTCTTCAAAGGGATCCGAAATATCTGTTCTCAGATTCCACAGAAATAAGGCTAGCAAAGAGATCCACGAAATACAGATGTAACTCTGTGAGTGGAAGTCACACATCACAGAGCAGTTTCTCAGAAAGCTTCTTTCCAGATTTCATCTGAGGATATTTCCTTTTTCACCATAGCCCTCTATGGGCTTCCAAATATCACTTTGCCAATTCCACAAGAAGTGCCTTAGCGAAAGGCTTCTTGAGGGGAAAGCTGTAACTCTGTGAGATGATTTCACAGATCACAGAGAAGTTTCTCAGAAAGCTTCTTTTTCTTTGTTATCGGAGGATATTTCCTTTGTCCCTTTAGTCTTCAAAGGGATCCGAAATATCTGTTCTCAGATTCTACAGAAATAAGGCTAGCAAAGAGATCCACGAAATACAGATGTAACTCTGTGAGATGAATGAACAGAACACTAAGCAGTTTCTAAGAAAGCTTCTTTCCAGATTTCACCTGAGGATATTTCCTTTTTCACCATAGCCCTCTATGGGCTTCCAAATATCACTTTGCCAATTCCAAAAGAACTGTCTTAGAGAAAGGCTTCTTGAGGGGAAAGCTGTAACTATGTGAGATGATTTAAGAGAACACAAAGAAGTTTCTCAGAAAGCTTCCTTCTCTTTGTTATCGGAGGATATTTCCTTTGGCCCTATAGTCTTCAAAGGGATCCGAAATATCTGTTCTCAGATACCACAGAAATAAGGCTAGCAAAGAGATCCACGAAATACAGATGTAACTCTGTAAGTGGAAGTCACACATCACAGAGCAGTTTCTCAGAAAGCTTCTTTCCAGATTTCATCTGAGGATATTTCCTTTTTCACCATAGCCCTCTATGGGCTTCCAAATATCACTTTGCCAATTCCACAAGAACTGTCTTAGCGAAAGGCTTCTTGAGGGGAAAGCTGTAACTCTGTGAGATGATTTCACTGAACACAAAGAAGTTTCTCAGAAAGCTTCTTTCTCTGTGTTATCGGAGGATATTTCCCTTGGCCCTGTATTCTTCAAAGGGATCCGAAATATCTGTTTTCAGATTCCACAGAAATAAGGCTAGCAAAGAGATCCACGAAATACAGATGTAACTCTGAGAGATGAATGAACAGAAAACTAAGCAGTTTCTCAGAAAGCTTCTTTCCAGATTTCATCTGAGGATATTTCCTTTTTCACCATAGCCCTCTATGGGCTTCCAAATATCACTTTGCCAATTCCACAAGAACTGTCTTAGCGAAAGGCTTCTTGAGGGGAAAGCTGTAACTCTGTGAGATGATTTCACAGAACACAAAGAAGTTTCTCAGAAAGCTTCCTTCTCTTTGTTATCGGAGGATATTTCCATTGGCCCTATAGTCTTCAAAGGGATCCGAAATATCTGTTCTCAGATTCCACAGAAAAAAGGCTAGCAAAGAGATCCACGAAATACAGATGTAACTCTCTGAGATGAATGAACACAACACTTAGCAGTTTCTCAGAAAGCTTCTTCTTGATTTCATCTGAGGATATTTGCTTTTTCACCATAGCCCTCTATGGGCTTCCAAATATCACTTTGCCAATTCCACAAGAACTGTCTTAGCGAAAGGCTTCTTGAGGGGAAAGCTGTAACTCTGTGAGATGATTTCACAGAACACAAAGAAGTTTTTCAGAAAGCTTCCTTCTCTTTGTTATCGGAGGACATTTCCTTTGGCCCTATAATCTTCATAGGGATCCGAAATATCTGTTCTCAGATTCCACAGAAATAAGGCTAGCAAAGAGATCCACGAAATACAGATGTAACTCTGTGAGTGGAAGTCACACATCACAGAGCAGTTTCTCTGAAAGCTTCTTTCCAGATTTCATCTGAGGATATTTCCTTTTTCACCATAGCCCTCTATGGGCTTCCAAATATCACTTTGCCAATTCCACAAGAACTGTCTTAGCGAAAGGCTTCTTGAGGGGAAAGCTGTAACTCTGTGAGATGATTTCACAGAACACAAAGAAGTTTCTCAGAAAGCTTCCTTCTCTTTGTTATCGGAGGATATATCCTTTGGCCCTATAGTCATCAAAGGGATCCGAAATATCTGTTCTCAGATTCCACAGAAATAAGGCTAGCAAAGAGATCCACGAAATACAGATGTAACTCTGTGAGTGGAAGTCACACATCACAGAGCAGTTTCTCAGAAAGCTTCTTTCCAGATTTCATCTGAGGATATTTCCTTTTTCACCATAGCCCTCTATGGGCTTCCAAATATCACTTTGCCAATTCCACAAGAACTGTCTTAGCGAAAGGCTTCTTGAGGGGAAAGCTGTAACTCTGTGAGATGATTTCACAGAACACAAAGAAGTTTCTCAGAAAGCTTCCTTTTCTTTGTTATCGGAGGATATTTCCTTTGTCCCTTTAGTCTTCAAAGGGATCCGAAATATCTGTTCTCAGATTCTACAGAAATAAGGCTAGCAAAGAGATCCACGAAATACAGATGTAACTCTGTGAGATGAATGAACAGAACACTAAGCAGTTTCTAAGAAAGCTTCTTTCCAGATTTCACCTGAGGATATTTCCTTTTTCACCATAGCCCTCTATGGGCTTCCAAATATCACTTTGCCAATTCCAAAAGAACTGTCTTAGAGAAAGGCTTCTTGAGGGGAAAGCTGTAACTATGTGAGATGATTTAAGAGAACACAAAGAAGTTTCTCAGAAAGCTTCCTTCTCTTTGTTATCGGAGGATATTTCCTTTGGCCCTATAGTCTTCAAAGGGATCCGAAATATCTGTTCTCAGATACCACAGAAATAAGGCTAGCAAAGAGATCCACGAAATACAGATGTAACTCTGTAAGTGGAAGTCACACATCACAGAGCAGTTTCTCAGAAAGCTTCTTTCCAGATTTCATCTGAGGATATTTCCTTTTTCACCATAGACCTGTATGGGCTTCCAAATATCACTTTGCCAATTCCACAAGAACTGTCTTAACGAAAGGCTTCTTGAGGGGAAAGCTGTAACTCTGTGAGATGATTTCACTGAACACAAAGAAGTTTCTCAGAAAGCTTCTTTCTCTGTGTTATCGGAGGATATTTCCCTTGGCCCTGTATTCTTCAAAGGGATCCGAAATATCTGTTCTCAGATTCCACAGAAATAAGGCTAGCAAAGAGATCCACGAAATACAGATGTAACTCTGAGAGATGAATGAACAGAAAACTAAGCAGTTTCTCAGAAAGCTTCTTTCCAGATTTCATCTGAGGATATTTCCTTTTTCACCAAGGCCCTCTATGGGCTTCCAACTATCACTTTGCCAATTCCACAAGAACTGTCTTAGCGAAAGGCTTCTTGAGGGGAAAGCTGTATCTCTGTGAGATGATTTCACAGAACACAAAGAAGTTTCTCAGAAAGCTTCCTTCTCTTTGTTATCGGAAGATAATTCCTTTGGCCCTATAGTCTTCAAAGGGATCCGAAATATCTGTTCTCAGATTCCACAGAAATAAGGCTAGCAAAGAGATCCACGAAATACAGATGTAACTCTGTGAGATGAATGAACAGAACACTAAGCAGTTTCTCAGAAAGCTTCTTTCCAGATTTCATCTGTGGATAATTCCTTTTTCACCATAACCCACTATGGGCTTCCAAATATCACTTTGCCAATTCCACAAGAACTGTCTTAGCGAAAGGCTTCTTGAGGGGAATGCTGTAACTCTGTTGGATGATTTAAGAGAACACAAAGAAGTTTCTCAGAAAGCTTCCTTCTCTTTGTTATCGGAGGATATTTCCTTTGGCCCTATAGTCTTCAAAGGGATCCGAAATATCTGTTCTCAGATACCACAGAAATAAGGCTAGCAAAGAGATCCACGAAATACAGATGTAACTTTGTAAGTGGAAGTCACACATCACAGAGCAGTTTCTCAGAAAGCTTCTTTCCAGATTTCATCTGAGGATATTTCCTTTTTCACCATAGCCCTGTATGGGCTTCCAAATATCACTTTGCCAATTCCACAAGAACTGTCTTAGCGAAAGGCTTCTTGAGGGGAAAGCTGTAACTCTGTGAGATGATTTCACTGAACACAAAGAAGTTTCTCAGAAAGCTTCTTTCTCTGTGTTATCGGAGGATATTTCCCTTGGCCCTGTATTCTTCAAAGGGATCCGAAATATCTGTTCTCAGATTCCACAGAAATAAGGCTAGCAAAGTGATCCACGAAATACAGATGTAACTCTGAGAGATGAATGAACAGAAAACTAAGCAGTTTCTCAGAAAGCTTCTTTCCAGATTTCATCTGAGGATATTTCCTTTTTCACCAAGGCCCTCTATGGGCTTCCAAATATCACTTTGCCAATTCCACAAGAACTGTCTTAGCGAAAGGCTTCTTGAGGGGAAAGCTGTATCTCTGTGAGATGATTTCACAGAACACAAAGAAGTTTCTCAGAAAGCTTCCTTCTCTTTGTTATCTGAGGATAATTCCTTTGGCCCTATAGTCTTCAAAGGGATACGAAATATCTGTTCTCAGATTCCACAGAAATAAAGCTAGCAAAGAGATCCACGAAATACAGATGTAACTCTGTGAGCGGAAGTCTCACATCACAGAGCAGTTTCTCTGAAAGCTTCTTTCCAGGTTTCATCTGAGGATATTTCCTTTTTCACAATAGCCCTCTATGGGCTTCCAAATATCACTTTACCAATTCCACAAGAACTGTCTTAGCGAAAGGCTTCTTGAGGGGAAAGCTGTAACTCTGTGATATGATTTCACAGAACACAAAGAAGTTTCTCAGAAAGCTTCTTTCTCTCTGTTATCGGAGGATATTTCCTTTGTCCCTATAGTCTTCAAAGGGATCCGAAGTATCTGTTCTCAGATTCCACAGAAATAAGGCTAGCAAAGAGATCCACGAAATACAGATGTAACTCTGTGAGATGAATGAACAGAACACTAAGCAGTTTCTCAGAAAGCTTCTTTCCAGATTTCATCTGAGGATATTTCCTTTTTCACCAAGGCCCTCTATGGGCTTCCAAATATCACTTTGCCAATTCCACAAGAACTGTCTTAGCGAAAGGCTTCTTGAGGGGAAAGCTGTAACTCTGTGAGATGATTTCACAGAACACAAAGAAGTTTCTCAGAAAGCTTCCTTCTCTTTGTTATCGGAGGATATTTCCTTTGGCCCTATAGTCTTCAAAGGGATCCGAAATATCTGTTCTCAGATTCCACAGAAATAAGGCTAGCAAAGAGATCCACGAAATACAGATGTAACTCTGTGAGATGAATGATCAGAACACTAAGCAGTTTCTCAGAAAGCTAGTTTCCAGATTTCATCTGAGGATATTTCCTTTTTCACCATAGCCCACTATGGGCTGCCAAATATAACTTTGCCAATTCCACAAGAACTGTCTTAGCGAAAGGCTTCTTGAGGGGAAAGATGTAACTCTGTGAGATGATTTCACAGAACACAAAGTAGTTTCTCAGAAAGCTTCCTTCTCTTTGTTATCGGAGGATATTTCCTTTGGCCCTATAATCTTCATAGGGATCCGAAATATCTGTTCTCAGATTCCACAGAAATAAGGCTAGCAAAGAGATCCACGAAATACAGATGCAACCCTGTGAGATGAATGAACAGAACACTAAGCAGTTTCTCAGAAAGCTAGTTTCCAGATTTCATCTGAGGATATTTCCTTTTTCACCATAGCCCTCTATGGGCTTCCAAATATCACTTTGCCAATTCCACAAGAACTGTCTTAGCGAAAGGCTTCTTGAGGGGAAAGCTGTAACTCTGTGAGATGATTTCACAGAACACAAAGAAGTTTCTCAGAAAGCTTCCTTCTCTTTGTTATCGGAGGATATATCCTTTGGCCCTATAGTCTTCAAAGGGATCCGAAATATCTGTTCTCAGATTCCACAGAAATAAGGCCAGCAAAGAGATCCACGAAATACAGATGTAACTCTGTGAGTGGAAGTCACACATCACAGAGCAGTTTCTCAGAAAGCTTCTTTCCAGATTTCATCTGAGGATATTTCCTTTTTCACCATAGCCCTCTATGGGCTTCCAAATATCACTTTGCCAATTCCACAAGAACTGTCTTAGCGAAAGGCTTCTTGAGGGGAAAGCTGTAACTCTGTGAGATGATTTCACTGAACACTAAGAAGTTTCTCAGAAAGCTTCTTTCTCTGTGTTATCGGAGGATATTTCCCTTGGCCCTGTATTCTTCAAAGGGATCCGAAATATCTGTTCTCAGATTCCACAGAAATAAGGCTAGCAAAGTGATCCACGAAATACAGATGTAACTCTGAGAGATGAATGAACAGAAAACTAAGCAGTTTCTCAGAAAGCTTCTTTCCAGATTTCATCTGAGGATATTTCCTTTTTCACCAAGGCCCTCTATGGGCTTCCAAATATCACTTTGCCAATTCCACAAGAACTGTCTTAGCGAAAGGCTTCTTGAGGGGAAAGCTGTATCTCTGTGAGATGATTTCACAGAACACAAAGAAGTTTCTCAGAAAGCTTCCTTCTCTTTGTTATCGGAGGATAATTCCTTTGGCCCTATAGTCTTCAAAGGGATACGAAATATCTGTTCTCAGATTCCACAGAAATAAAGCTAGCAAAGAGATCCACGAAATACAGATGTAACTCTGTGAGCGGAAGTCTCACATCACAGAGCAGTTTCTCTGAAAGCTTCTTTCCAGGTTTCATCTGAGGATATTTCCTTTTTCACAATAGCCCTCTATGGGCTTCCAAATATCACTTTACCAATTCCACAAGAACTGTCTTAGCGAAAGGCTTCTTGAGGGGAAAGCTGTAACTCTGTGATATGATTTCACAGAACACAAAGAAGTTTCTCAGAAAGCTTCTTTCTCTCTGTTATCGGAGGATATTTCCTTTGTCCCTATAGTCTTCAAAGGGATCCGAAGTATCTGTTCTCAGATTCCACAGAAATAAGGCTAGCAAAGAGATCCACGAAATACAGATGTAACTCTGTGAGATGAATGAACAGAACACTAAGCAGTTTCTCAGAAAGCTTCTTTCCAGATTTCATCTGAGGATATTTCCTTTTTCACCATAGCCCTCTATGGGCTTCCAAATATCACTTTGCCAATTCCACAAGAACTGTCTTAGCGAAAGGCTTCTTGAGGGGAAAGCTGTAACTCTGTGAGATGATTTCACAGATCACAAAGAAGTTTCTCAGAAAGCTTCTTTTTCTTTGTTATCGGAGGATATTTCCTTTGTCCCTTTAGTCTTCAAAGGGATCCGAAATATCTGTTCTCAGATTCTACAGAAATAAGGCTAGCAAAGAGATCCACGAAATACAGATGTAACTCTGTGAGATGAATGAACAGAACACTAAGCAGTTTCTAAGAAAGCTTCTTTCCAGATTTCACCTGAGGATATTTCCTTTTTCACCATAGCCCTCTATGGGCTTCCAAATATCACTTTGCCAATTCCAAAAGAACTGTCTTAGAGAAAGGCTTCTTGAGGGGAAAGCTGTAACTATGTGAGATGATTTAAGAGAACACAAAGAAGTTTCTCAGAAAGCTTCCTTCTCTTTGTTATCGGAGGATATTTCCTTTGGCCCTATAGTCTTCAAAGGGATCCGAAATATCTGTTCTCAGATACCACAGAAATAAGGCTAGCAAAGAGATCCACGAAATACAGATGTAACTCTGTAAGTGGAAGTCACACATCACAGAGCAGTTTCTCAGAAAGCTTCTTTCCAGATTTCATCTGAGGATATTTCCTTTTTCACCATAGCCCTCTATGGGCTTCCAAATATCACTTTGCCAATTCCACAAGAACTGTCTTAGCGAAAGGCTTCTTGAGGGGAAAGCTGTAACTCTGTGAGATGATTTCACTGAACACAAAGAAGTTTCTCAGAAAGCTTCTTTCTCTGTGTTATCGGAGGATATTTCCCTTGGCCCTGTATTCTTCAAAGGGATCCGAAATATCTGTTTTCAGATTCCACAGAAATAAGGCTAGCAAAGAGATCCACGAAATACAGATGTAACTCTGAGAGATGAATGAACAGAAAACTAAGCAGTTTCTCAGAAAGCTTCTTTCCAGATTTCATCTGAGGATATTTCCTTTTTCACCATAGCCCTCTATGGGCTTCCAAATATCACTTTGCCAATTCCACAAGAACTGTCTTAGCGAAAGGCTTCTTGAGGGGAAAGCTGTAACTCTGTGAGATGATTTCACAGAACACAAAGAAGTTTCTCAGAAAGCTTCCTTCTCTTTGTTATCGGAGGATATTTCCATTGGCCCTATAGTCTTCAAAGGGATCCGAAATATCTGTTCTCAGATTCCACAGAAAAAAGGCTAGCAAAGAGATCCACGAAATACAGATGTAACTCTCTGAGATGAATGAACACAACACTTAGCAGTTTCTCAGAAAGCTTCTTCTTGATTTCATCTGAGGATATTTGCTTTTTCACCATAGCCCTCTATGGGCTTCCAAATATCACTTTGCCAATTCCACAAGAACTGTCTTAGCGAAAGGCTTCTTGAGGGGAAAGCTGTAACTCTGTGAGATGATTTCACAGAACACAAAGAAGTTTTTCAGAAAGCTTCCTTCTCTTTGTTATCGGAGGACATTTCCTTTGGCCCTATAATCTTCATAGGGATCCGAAATATCTGTTCTCAGATTCCACAGAAATAAGGCTAGCAAAGAGATCCACGAAATACAGATGTAACTCTGTGAGTGGAAGTCACACATCACAGAGCAGTTTCTCTGAAAGCTTCTTTCCAGATTTCATCTGAGGATATTTCCTTTTTCACCATAGCCCTCTATGGGCTTCCAAATATCACTTTGCCAATTCCACAAGAACTGTCTTAGCGAAAGGCTTCTTGAGGGGAAAGCTGTAACTCTGTGAGATGATTTCACAGAACACAAAGAAGTTTCTCAGAAAGCTTCCTTCTCTTTGTTATCGGAGGATATATCCTTTGGCCCTATAGTCTTCAAAGGGATCCGAAATATCTGTTCTCAGATTCCACAGAAATAAGGCTAGCAAAGAGATCCACGAAATACAGATGTAACTCTGTGAGTGGAAGTCACACATCACAGAGCAGTTTCTCAGAAAGCTTCTTTCCAGATTTCATCTGAGGATATTTCCTTTTTCACCATAGCCCTCTATGGGCTTCCAAATATCACTTTGCCAATTCCACAAGAACTGTCTTAGCGAAAGGCTTCTTGAGGGGAAAGCTGTAACTCTGTGAGATGATTTCACAGAACACAAAGAAGTTTCTCAGAAAGCTTCCTTTTCTTTGTTATCGGAGGATATTTCCTTTGTCCCTTTAGTCTTCAAAGGGATCCGAAATATCTGTTCTCAGATTCTACAGAAATAAGGCTAGCAAAGAGATCCACGAAATACAGATGTAACTCTGTGAGATGAATGAACAGAACACTAAGCAGTTTCTAAGAAAGCTTCTTTCCAGATTTCACCTGAGGATATTTCCTTTTTCACCATAGCCCTCTATGGGCTTCCAAATATCACTTTGCCAATTCCAAAAGAACTGTCTTAGAGAAAGGCTTCTTGAGGGGAAAGCTGTAACTATGTGAGATGATTTAAGAGAACACAAAGAAGTTTCTCAGAAAGCTTCCTTCTCTTTGTTATCGGAGGATATTTCCTTTGGCCCTATAGTCTTCAAAGGGATCCGAAATATCTGTTCTCAGATACCACAGAAATAAGGCTAGCAAAGAGATCCACGAAATACAGATGTAACTCTGTAAGTGGAAGTCACACATCACAGAGCAGTTTCTCAGAAAGCTTCTTTCCAGATTTCATCTGAGGATATTTCCTTTTTCACCATAGACCTGTATGGGCTTCCAAATATCACTTTGCCAATTCCACAAGAACTGTCTTAGCGAAAGGCTTCTTGAGGGGAAAGCTGTAACTCTGTGAGATGATTTCACTGAACACAAAGAAGTTTCTCAGAAAGCTTCTTTCTCTGTGTTATCGGAGGATATTTCCCTTGGCCCTGTATTCTTCAAAGGGATCCGAAATATCTGTTCTCAGATTCCACAGAAATAAGGCTAGCAAAGAGATCCACGAAATACAGATGTAACTCTGAGAGATGAATGAACAGAAAACTAAGCAGTTTCTCAGAAAGCTTCTTTCCAGATTTCATCTGAGGATATTTCCTTTTTCACCAAGGCCCTCTATGGGCTTCCAACTATCACTTTGCCAATTCCACAAGAACTGTCTTAGCGAAAGGCTTCTTGAGGGGAAAGCTGTATCTCTGTGAGATGATTTCACAGAACACAAAGAAGTTTCTCAGAAAGCTTCCTTCTCTTTGTTATCGGAGGATAATTCCTTTGGCCCTATAGTCTTCAAAGGGATCCGAAATATCTGTTCTCAGATTCCACAGAAATAAGGCTAGCAAAGAGATCCACGAAATACAGATGTAACTCTGTGAGATGAATGAACAGAACACTAAGCAGTTTCTAAGAAAGCTTCTTTCCAGATTTCACCTGAGGATATTTCCTTTTTCACCATAGCCCTCTATGGGCTTCCAAATATCACTTTGCCAATTCCAAAAGAACTGTCTTAGAGAAAGGCTTCTTGAGGGGAAAGCTGTAACTATGTGAGATGATTTAAGAGAACACAAAGAAGTTTCTCAGAAAGCTTCCTTCTCTTTGTTATCGGAGAATATTTCCTTTGGCCCTATAGTCTTCAAAGGGATCCGAAATATCTGTTCTCAGATACCACAGAAATAAGGCTAGCAAAGAGATCCACGAAATACAGATGTAACTCTGTAAGTGGAAGTCACACATCACAGAGCAGTTTCTCAGAAAGCTTCTTTCCAGATTTCATCTGAGGATATTTCCTTTTTCACCATAGCCCTGTATGGGCTTCCAAATATCACTTTGCCAATTCCACAAGAACTGTCTTAGCGAAAGGCTTCTTGAGGGGAAAGCTGTAACTCTGTGAGATGATTTCACTGAACACAAAGAAGTTTCTCAGAAAGCTTCTTTCTCTTTGTTATCGGAGGATATTTCCCTTGGCCCTGTATTCTTCAAAGGGATCCGAAATATCTGTTCTCAGATTCCACAGAAATAAGGCTAGCAAAGTGATCCACGAAATACAGATGTAACTCTGAGAGATGAATGAACAGAAAACTAAGCAGTTTCTCAGAAAGCTTCTTTCCAGATTTCATCTGAGGATATTTCCTTTTTCACCAAGGCCCTCTATGGGCTTCCAAATATCACTTTGCCAATTCCACAAGAACTGTCTTAGCGAAAGGCTTCTTGAGGGGAAAGCTGTATCTCTGTGAGATGATTTCACAGAACACAAAGAAGTTTCTCAGAAAGCTTCCTTCTCTTTGTTATCGGAGGATAATTCCTTTGGCCCTATAGTCTTCAAAGGGATACGAAATATCTGTTCTCAGATTCCACAGAAATAAAGCTAGCAAAGAGATCCACGAAATACAGATGTAACTCTGTGAGCGGAAGTCTCACATCACAGAGCAGTTTCTCTGAAAGCTTCTTTCCAGGTTTCATCTGAGGATATTTCCTTTTTCACAATAGCCCTCTATGGGCTTCCAAATATCACTTTACCAATTCCACAAGAACTGTCTTAGCGAAAGGCTTCTTGAGGGGAAAGCTGTAACTCTGTGATATGATTTCACAGAACACAAAGAAGTTTCTCAGAAAGCTTCTTTCTCTCTGTTATCGGAGGATATTTCCTTTGTCCCTATAGTCTTCAAAGGGATCCGAAGTATCTGTTCTCAGATTCCACAGAAATAAGGCTAGCAAAGAGATCCACGAAATACAGATGTAACTCTGTGAGATGAATGAACAGAACACTAAGCAGTTTCTCAGAAAGCTTCTTTCCAGATTTCATCTGAGGATATTTCCTTTTTCACCAAGGCCCTCTATGGGCTTCCAAATATCACTTTGCCAATTCCACAAGAACTGTCTTAGCGAAAGGCTTCTTGAGGGGAAAGCTGTAACTCTGTGAGATGATTTCACAGAACACAAAGAAGTTTCTCAGAAAGCTTCCTTCTCTTTGTTATCGGAGGATATTTCCTTTGGCCCTATAGTCTTCAAAGGGATCCGAAATATCTGTTCTCAGATTCCACAGAAATAAGGCTAGCAAAGAGATCCACGAAATACAGATGTAACTCTGTGAGATGAATGATCAGAACACTAAGCAGTTTCTCAGAAAGCTAGTTTCCAGATTTCATCTGAGGATATTTCCTTTTTCACCATAGTCCACTATGGGCTGCCAAATATCACTTTGCCAATTCCACAAGAACTGTCTTAGCGAAAGGCTTCTTGAGGGGAAAGCTGTAACTCTGTGAGATGATTTCACAGAACACAAAGAAGTTTCTCAGAAAGCTTCCTTCTCTTTGTTATCGGAGGATATTTCCTTTGGCCCTATAATCTTCATAGGGATCCGAAATATCTGTTCTCAGATTCCACAGAAATAAGGCTAGCAAAGAGATCCACGAAATACAGATGCAACCCTGTGAGATGAATGAACAGAACACTAAGCAGTTTCTCAGAAAGCTTCTTTCCAGATTTCATCTGAGGATATTTCCTTTTTCACCATAGCCCTCTATGGGCTTCCAAATATCACTTTGCCAATTCCACAAGAACTGTCTTAGCGAAAGGCTTCTTGAGGGGAAAGCTGTAACTCTGTGAGATGATTTCACAGAACACAAAGAAGTTTCTCAGAAAGCTTCCTTCTCTTTGTTATCGGAGGATATATCCTTTGGCCCTATAGTCTTCAAAGGGATCCGAAATATCTGTTCTCAGATTCCACAGAAATAAGGCCAGCAAAGAGATCCACGAAATACAGATGTAACTCTGTGAGTGGAAGTCACACATCACAGAGCAGTTTCTCAGAAAGCTTCTTTCCAGATTTCATCTGAGGATATTTCCTTTTTCACCATAGCCCTCTATGGGCTTCCAAATATCACTTTGCCAATTCCACAAGAACTGTCTTAGCGAAAGGCTTCTTGAGGAGAAAGCTGTAACTCTGTGAGATGATTTCACAGAACACAAAGAAGTTTCTCAGAAAGCTTCTTTTTCTTTGTTATCGGAGGATATTTCCTTTGTCCCTTTAGTCTTCAAAGGGATCCGAAATATCTGTTCTCAGATTCTACAGAAATAAGGCTAGCAAAGAGATCCACGAAATACAGATGTAACTCTGTGAGATGAATGAACAGAACACTAAGCAGTTTCTAAGAAAGCTTCTTTCCAGATTTCACCTGAGGATATTTCCTTTTTCACCATAGCCCTCTATGGGCTTCCAAATATCACTTTGCCAATTCCAAAAGAACTGTCTTAGAGAAAGGCTTCTTGAGGGGAAAGCTGTAACTATGTGAGATGATTTAAGAGAACACAAAGAAGTTTCTCAGAAAGCTTCTTTCTCTGTGTTATCGGAGGATATTTCCCTTGGCCCTGTATTCTTCAAAGGGATCCGAAATATCTGTTCTCAGATTCCACAGAAATAAGGCTAGCAAAGAGATCCACGAAATACAGATGTAACTCTGAGAGATGAATGAACAGAAAACTAAGCAGTTTCTCAGAAAGCTTCTTTCCAGATTTCATCTGAGGATATTTCCTTTTTCACCAAGGCCCTCTATGGGCTTCCAAATATCACTCTGCCAATTCCACAAGGACTGTCTTAGCGAAAGGCTTCTTGAGGGGAAAGCTGTATCTCTGTGAGATGATTTCACAGAACACAAAGAAGTTTCTCAGAAAGCTTCCTTCTCTTTGTTATCGGAGGATAATTCCTTTGGCCCTATAGTCTTCAAAGGGATACGAAATATCTGTTCTCAGATTCCACAGAAATAAAGCTAGCAAAGAGATCCACGAAATACAGATGTAACTCTGTGAGTGGAAGTCTCACATCACAGAGCAGTTTCTCTGAAAGCTTCTTTCCAGGTTTCATCTGAGGATATTTCCTTTTTCACAATAGCCCTCTATGGGCTTCCAAATATCACTTTACCAATTCCACAAGAACTGTCTTAGCGAAAGGCTTCTTGAGGGGAAAGCTGTAACTCTGTGATATGATTTCACAGAACACAAAGAAGTTTCTCAGAAAGCTTCTTTCTCTCTGTTATCGGAGGATATTTCCTTTGTCCCTATAGTCTTCAAAGGGATCCGAAATATCTGTTCTCAGATTCCACAGAAATAAGGCTAGCAAAGAGATCCACGAAATACAGATGTAACTCTGTGAGATGAATGAACAGAACACTAAGCAGTTTCTCAGAAAGCTTCTTTCCAGATTTCATCTGAGGATATTTCCTTTTTCACCATAGCCCTCTATGGGCTTCCAAATATCACTTTGCCAATTCCACAAGAACTGTCTTAGCGAAAGGCTTCTTGAGGGGAAAGCTGTAACTCTGTGAGATGATTTCACAGAACACAAAGAAGTTTCTCAGAAAGCTTCCTTCTCTTTGTTATCGGAGGATATATCCTTTGGCCCTATAGTCTTCAAAGGGATCCGAAATATCTGTTCTCAGATTCCACAGAAATAAGGCTAGCAAAGAGATCCACGAAATACAGATGTAACTCTGTGAGTGGAAGTCACACATCACAGAGCAGTTTCTCAGAAAGCTTCTTTCCAGATTTCATCTGAGGATATTTCCTTTTTCACCATAGCCCTCTATGGGCTTCCAAATATCACTTTGCCAATTCCACAAGAACTGCCTTAGCGAAAGGCTTCTTGAGGGGAAAGCTGTAACTCTGTGAGATGATTTCACAGATCACAGAGAAGTTTCTCAGAAAGCTTCTTTTTCTTTGTTATCGGAGGATATTTCCTTTGTCCCTTTAGTCTTCAAAGGGATCCGAAATATCTGTTCTCAGATTCTACAGAAATAAGGCTAGCAAAGAGATCCACGAAATACAGATGTAACTCTGTGAGATGAATGAACAGAACACTAAGCAGTTTCTAAGAAAGCTTCTTTCCAGATTTCACCTGAGGATATTTCCTTTTTCACCATAGCCCTCTATGGGCTTCCAAATATCACTTTGCCAATTCCAAAAGAACTGTCTTAGAGAAAGGCTTCTTGAGGGGAAAGCTGTAACTATGTGAGATGATTTAAGAGAACACAAAGAAGTTTCTCAGAAAGCTTCCTTCTCTTTGTTATCGGAGGATATTTCCTTTGGCCCTATAGTCTTCAAAGGGATCCGAAATATCTGTTCTCAGATACCACAGAAATAAGGCTAGCAAAGAGATCCACGAAATACAGATGTAACTCTGTAAGTGGAAGTCACACATCACAGAGCAGTTTCTCAGAAAGCTTCTTTCCAGATTTCATCTGAGGATATTTCCTTTTTCACCATAGCCCTCTATGGGCTTCCAAATATCACTTTGCCAATTCCACAAGAACTGTCTTAGCGAAAGGCTTCTTGAGGGGAAAGCTGTAACTCTGTGAGATGATTTCACTGAACACAAAGAAGTTTCTCAGAAAGCTTCTTTCTCTGTGTTATCGGAGGATATTTCCCTTGGCCCTGTATTCTTCAAAGGGATCCGAAATATCTGTTTTCAGATTCCACAGAAATAAGGCTAGCAAAGAGATCCACGAAATACAGATGTAACTCTGAGAGATGAATGAACAGAAAACTAAGCAGTTTCTCAGAAAGCTTCTTTCCAGATTTCATCTGAGGATATTTCCTTTTTCACCATAGCCCTCTATGGGCTTCCAAATATCACTTTGCCAATTCCA
The DNA here is from genome assembly GCF_043159975.1 of Macaca nemestrina. Classification (NCBI taxonomy): domain Eukaryota; kingdom Metazoa; phylum Chordata; class Mammalia; order Primates; family Cercopithecidae; genus Macaca; species Macaca nemestrina. The sequence goes on along the minus strand of NC_092132.1, from coordinate 101,615,531 downwards.
CAAGAACTGTCTTAGCGAAAGGCTTCTTGAGGGGAAAGCTGTAACTCTGTGAGATGATTTCACAGAACACAAAGAAGTTTCTCAGAAAGCTTCCTTCTCTTTGTTATCGGAGGATATTTCCATTGGCCCTATAGTCTTCAAAGGGATCCGAAATATCTGTTCTCAGATTCCACAGAAAAAAGGCTAGCAAAGAGATCCACGAAATACAGATGTAACTCTCTGAGATGAATGAACACAACACTTAGCAGTTTCTCAGAAAGCTTCTTCTTGATTTCATCTGAGGATATTTGCTTTTTCACCATAGCCCTCTATGGGCTTCCAAATATCACTTTGCCAATTCCACAAGAACTGTCTTAGCGAAAGGCTTCTTGAGGGGAAAGCTGTAACTCTGTGAGATGATTTCACAGAACACAAAGAAGTTTTTCAGAAAGCTTCCTTCTCTTTGTTATCGGAGGACATTTCCTTTGGCCCTATAATCTTCATAGGGATCCGAAATATCTGTTCTCAGATTCCACAGAAATAAGGCTAGCAAAGAGATCCACGAAATACAGATGTAACTCTGTGAGTGGAAGTCACACATCACAGAGCAGTTTCTCTGAAAGCTTCTTTCCAGATTTCATCTGAGGATATTTCCTTTTTCACCATAGCCCTCTATGGGCTTCCAAATATCACTTTGCCAATTCCACAAGAACTGTCTTAGCGAAAGGCTTCTTGAGGGGAAAGCTGTAACTCTGTGAGATGATTTCACAGAACACAAAGAAGTTTCTCAGAAAGCTTCCTTCTCTTTGTTATCGGAGGATATATCCTTTGGCCCTATAGTCATCAAAGGGATCCGAAATATCTGTTCTCAGATTCCACAGAAATAAGGCTAGCAAAGAGATCCACGAAATACAGATGTAACTCTGTGAGTGGAAGTCACACATCACAGAGCAGTTTCTCAGAAAGCTTCTTTCCAGATTTCATCTGAGGATATTTCCTTTTTCACCATAGCCCTCTATGGGCTTCCAAATATCACTTTGCCAATTCCACAAGAACTGTCTTAGCGAAAGGCTTCTTGAGGGGAAAGCTGTAACTCTGTGAGATGATTTCACAGAACACAAAGAAGTTTCTCAGAAAGCTTCCTTTTCTTTGTTATCGGAGGATATTTCCTTTGTCCCTTTAGTCTTCAAAGGGATCCGAAATATCTGTTCTCAGATTCTACAGAAATAAGGCTAGCAAAGAGATCCACGAAATACAGATGTAACTCTGTGAGATGAATGAACAGAACACTAAGCAGTTTCTAAGAAAGCTTCTTTCCAGATTTCACCTGAGGATATTTCCTTTTTCACCATAGCCCTCTATGGGCTTCCAAATATCACTTTGCCAATTCCAAAAGAACTGTCTTAGAGAAAGGCTTCTTGAGGGGAAAGCTGTAACTATGTGAGATGATTTAAGAGAACACAAAGAAGTTTCTCAGAAAGCTTCCTTCTCTTTGTTATCGGAGGATATTTCCTTTGGCCCTATAGTCTTCAAAGGGATCCGAAATATCTGTTCTCAGATACCACAGAAATAAGGCTAGCAAAGAGATCCACGAAATACAGATGTAACTCTGTAAGTGGAAGTCACACATCACAGAGCAGTTTCTCAGAAAGCTTCTTTCCAGATTTCATCTGAGGATATTTCCTTTTTCACCATAGACCTGTATGGGCTTCCAAATATCACTTTGCCAATTCCACAAGAACTGTCTTAACGAAAGGCTTCTTGAGGGGAAAGCTGTAACTCTGTGAGATGATTTCACTGAACACAAAGAAGTTTCTCAGAAAGCTTCTTTCTCTGTGTTATCGGAGGATATTTCCCTTGGCCCTGTATTCTTCAAAGGGATCCGAAATATCTGTTCTCAGATTCCACAGAAATAAGGCTAGCAAAGAGATCCACGAAATACAGATGTAACTCTGAGAGATGAATGAACAGAAAACTAAGCAGTTTCTCAGAAAGCTTCTTTCCAGATTTCATCTGAGGATATTTCCTTTTTCACCAAGGCCCTCTATGGGCTTCCAACTATCACTTTGCCAATTCCACAAGAACTGTCTTAGCGAAAGGCTTCTTGAGGGGAAAGCTGTATCTCTGTGAGATGATTTCACAGAACACAAAGAAGTTTCTCAGAAAGCTTCCTTCTCTTTGTTATCGGAAGATAATTCCTTTGGCCCTATAGTCTTCAAAGGGATCCGAAATATCTGTTCTCAGATTCCACAGAAATAAGGCTAGCAAAGAGATCCACGAAATACAGATGTAACTCTGTGAGATGAATGAACAGAACACTAAGCAGTTTCTCAGAAAGCTTCTTTCCAGATTTCATCTGTGGATAATTCCTTTTTCACCATAACCCACTATGGGCTTCCAAATATCACTTTGCCAATTCCACAAGAACTGTCTTAGCGAAAGGCTTCTTGAGGGGAATGCTGTAACTCTGTTGGATGATTTAAGAGAACACAAAGAAGTTTCTCAGAAAGCTTCCTTCTCTTTGTTATCGGAGGATATTTCCTTTGGCCCTATAGTCTTCAAAGGGATCCGAAATATCTGTTCTCAGATACCACAGAAATAAGGCTAGCAAAGAGATCCACGAAATACAGATGTAACTTTGTAAGTGGAAGTCACACATCACAGAGCAGTTTCTCAGAAAGCTTCTTTCCAGATTTCATCTGAGGATATTTCCTTTTTCACCATAGCCCTGTATGGGCTTCCAAATATCACTTTGCCAATTCCACAAGAACTGTCTTAGCGAAAGGCTTCTTGAGGGGAAAGCTGTAACTCTGTGAGATGATTTCACTGAACACAAAGAAGTTTCTCAGAAAGCTTCTTTCTCTGTGTTATCGGAGGATATTTCCCTTGGCCCTGTATTCTTCAAAGGGATCCGAAATATCTGTTCTCAGATTCCACAGAAATAAGGCTAGCAAAGTGATCCACGAAATACAGATGTAACTCTGAGAGATGAATGAACAGAAAACTAAGCAGTTTCTCAGAAAGCTTCTTTCCAGATTTCATCTGAGGATATTTCCTTTTTCACCAAGGCCCTCTATGGGCTTCCAAATATCACTTTGCCAATTCCACAAGAACTGTCTTAGCGAAAGGCTTCTTGAGGGGAAAGCTGTATCTCTGTGAGATGATTTCACAGAACACAAAGAAGTTTCTCAGAAAGCTTCCTTCTCTTTGTTATCTGAGGATAATTCCTTTGGCCCTATAGTCTTCAAAGGGATACGAAATATCTGTTCTCAGATTCCACAGAAATAAAGCTAGCAAAGAGATCCACGAAATACAGATGTAACTCTGTGAGCGGAAGTCTCACATCACAGAGCAGTTTCTCTGAAAGCTTCTTTCCAGGTTTCATCTGAGGATATTTCCTTTTTCACAATAGCCCTCTATGGGCTTCCAAATATCACTTTACCAATTCCACAAGAACTGTCTTAGCGAAAGGCTTCTTGAGGGGAAAGCTGTAACTCTGTGATATGATTTCACAGAACACAAAGAAGTTTCTCAGAAAGCTTCTTTCTCTCTGTTATCGGAGGATATTTCCTTTGTCCCTATAGTCTTCAAAGGGATCCGAAGTATCTGTTCTCAGATTCCACAGAAATAAGGCTAGCAAAGAGATCCACGAAATACAGATGTAACTCTGTGAGATGAATGAACAGAACACTAAGCAGTTTCTCAGAAAGCTTCTTTCCAGATTTCATCTGAGGATATTTCCTTTTTCACCAAGGCCCTCTATGGGCTTCCAAATATCACTTTGCCAATTCCACAAGAACTGTCTTAGCGAAAGGCTTCTTGAGGGGAAAGCTGTAACTCTGTGAGATGATTTCACAGAACACAAAGAAGTTTCTCAGAAAGCTTCCTTCTCTTTGTTATCGGAGGATATTTCCTTTGGCCCTATAGTCTTCAAAGGGATCCGAAATATCTGTTCTCAGATTCCACAGAAATAAGGCTAGCAAAGAGATCCACGAAATACAGATGTAACTCTGTGAGATGAATGATCAGAACACTAAGCAGTTTCTCAGAAAGCTAGTTTCCAGATTTCATCTGAGGATATTTCCTTTTTCACCATAGCCCACTATGGGCTGCCAAATATAACTTTGCCAATTCCACAAGAACTGTCTTAGCGAAAGGCTTCTTGAGGGGAAAGATGTAACTCTGTGAGATGATTTCACAGAACACAAAGTAGTTTCTCAGAAAGCTTCCTTCTCTTTGTTATCGGAGGATATTTCCTTTGGCCCTATAATCTTCATAGGGATCCGAAATATCTGTTCTCAGATTCCACAGAAATAAGGCTAGCAAAGAGATCCACGAAATACAGATGCAACCCTGTGAGATGAATGAACAGAACACTAAGCAGTTTCTCAGAAAGCTAGTTTCCAGATTTCATCTGAGGATATTTCCTTTTTCACCATAGCCCTCTATGGGCTTCCAAATATCACTTTGCCAATTCCACAAGAACTGTCTTAGCGAAAGGCTTCTTGAGGGGAAAGCTGTAACTCTGTGAGATGATTTCACAGAACACAAAGAAGTTTCTCAGAAAGCTTCCTTCTCTTTGTTATCGGAGGATATATCCTTTGGCCCTATAGTCTTCAAAGGGATCCGAAATATCTGTTCTCAGATTCCACAGAAATAAGGCCAGCAAAGAGATCCACGAAATACAGATGTAACTCTGTGAGTGGAAGTCACACATCACAGAGCAGTTTCTCAGAAAGCTTCTTTCCAGATTTCATCTGAGGATATTTCCTTTTTCACCATAGCCCTGTATGGGCTTCCAAATATCACTTTGCCAATTCCACAAGAACTGTCTTAGCGAAAGGCTTCTTGAGGGGAAAGCTGTAACTCTGTGAGATGATTTCACTGAACACAAAGAAGTTTCTCAGAAAGCTTCTTTCTCTGTGTTATCGGAGGATATTTCCCTTGGCCCTGTATTCTTCAAAGGGATCCGAAATATCTGTTCTCAGATTCCACAGAAATAAGGCTAGCAAAGTGATCCACGAAATACAGATGTAACTCTGAGAGATGAATGAACAGAAAACTAAGCAGTTTCTCAGAAAGCTTCTTTCCAGATTTCATCTGAGGATATTTCCTTTTTCACCAAGGCCCTCTATGGGCTTCCAAATATCACTTTGCCAATTCCACAAGAACTGTCTTAGCGAAAGGCTTCTTGAGGGGAAAGCTGTATCTCTGTGAGATGATTTCACAGAACACAAAGAAGTTTCTCAGAAAGCTTCCTTCTCTTTGTTATCGGAGGATAATTCCTTTGGCCCTATAGTCTTCAAAGGGATACGAAATATCGGTTCTCAGATTCCACAGAAATAAAGCTAGCAAAGAGATCCACGAAATACAGATGTAACTCTGTGAGCGGAAGTCTCACATCACAGAGCAGTTTCTCTGAAAGCTTCTTTCCAGGTTTCATCTGAGGATATTTCCTTTTTCACAATAGCCCTCTATGGGCTTCCAAATATCACTTTACCAATTCCACAAGAACTGTCTTAGCGAAAGGCTTCTTGAGGGGAAAGCTGTAACTCTGTGATATGATTTCACAGAACACAAAGAAGTTTCTCAGAAAGCTTCTTTCTCTCTGTTATCGGAGGATATTTCCTTTGTCCCTATAGTCTTCAAAGGGATCCGAAGTATCTGTTCTCAGATTCCACAGAAATAAGGCTAGCAAAGAGATCCACGAAATACAGATGTAACTCTGTGAGATGAATGAACAGAACACTAAGCAGTTTCTCAGAAAGCTTCTTTCCAGATTTCATCTGAGGATATTTCCTTTTTCACCATAGCCCTCTATGGGCTTCCAAATATCACTTTGCCAATTCCACAAGAACTGTCTTAGCGAAAGGCTTCTTGAGGGGAAAGCTGTAACTCTGTGAGATGATTTCACAGATCACAAAGAAGTTTCTCAGAAAGCTTCTTTTTCTTTGTTATCGGAGGATATTTCCTTTGTCCCTTTAGTCTTCAAAGGGATCCGAAATATCTGTTCTCAGATTCTACAGAAATAAGGCTAGCAAAGAGATCCACGAAATACAGATGTAACTCTGTGAGATGAATGAACAGAACACTAAGCAGTTTCTAAGAAAGCTTCTTTCCAGATTTCACCTGAGGATATTTCCTTTTTCACCATAGCCCTCTATGGGCTTCCAAATATCACTTTGCCAATTCCAAAAGAACTGTCTTAGAGAAAGGCTTCTTGAGGGGAAAGCTGTAACTATGTGAGATGATTTAAGAGAACACAAAGAAGTTTCTCAGAAAGCTTCCTTCTCTTTGTTATCGGAGGATATTTCCTTTGGCCCTATAGTCTTCAAAGGGATCCGAAATATCTGTTCTCAGATACCACAGAAATAAGGCTAGCAAAGAGATCCACGAAATACAGATGTAACTCTGTAAGTGGAAGTCACACATCACAGAGCAGTTTCTCAGAAAGCTTCTTTCCAGATTTCATCTGAGGATATTTCCTTTTTCACCATAGCCCTCTATGGGCTTCCAAATATCACTTTGCCAATTCCACAAGAACTGTCTTAGCGAAAGGCTTCTTGAGGGGAAAGCTGTAACTCTGTGAGATGATTTCACTGAACACAAAGAAGTTTCTCAGAAAGCTTCTTTCTCTGTGTTATCGGAGGATATTTCCCTTGGCCCTGTATTCTTCAAAGGGATCCGAAATATCTGTTTTCAGATTCCACAGAAATAAGGCTAGCAAAGAGATCCACGAAATACAGATGTAACTCTGAGAGATGAATGAACAGAAAACTAAGCAGTTTCTCAGAAAGCTTCTTTCCAGATTTCATCTGAGGATATTTCCTTTTTCACCATAGCCCTCTATGGGCTTCCAAATATCACTTTGCCAATTCCACAAGAACTGTCTTAGCGAAAGGCTTCTTGAGGGGAAAGCTGTAACTCTGTGAGATGATTTCACAGAACACAAAGAAGTTTCTCAGAAAGCTTCCTTCTCTTTGTTATCGGAGGATATTTCCATTGGCCCTATAGTCTTCAAAGGGATCCGAAATATCTGTTCTCAGATTCCACAGAAAAAAGGCTAGCAAAGAGATCCACGAAATACAGATGTAACTCTCTGAGATGAATGAACACAACACTTAGCAGTTTCTCAGAAAGCTTCTTCTTGATTTCATCTGAGGATATTTGCTTTTTCACCATAGCCCTCTATGGGCTTCCAAATATCACTTTGCCAATTCCACAAGAACTGTCTTAGCGAAAGGCTTCTTGAGGGGAAAGCTGTAACTCTGTGAGATGATTTCACAGAACACAAAGAAGTTTTTCAGAAAGCTTCCTTCTCTTTGTTATCGGAGGACATTTCCTTTGGCCCTATAATCTTCATAGGGATCCGAAATATCTGTTCTCAGATTCCACAGAAATAAGGCTAGCAAAGAGATCCACGAAATACAGATGTAACTCTGTGAGTGGAAGTCACACATCACAGAGCAGTTTCTCTGAAAGCTTCTTTCCAGATTTCATCTGAGGATATTTCCTTTTTCACCATAGCCCTCTATGGGCTTCCAAATATCACTTTGCCAATTCCACAAGAACTGTCTTAGCGAAAGGCTTCTTGAGGGGAAAGCTGTAACTCTGTGAGATGATTTCACAGAACACAAAGAAGTTTCTCAGAAAGCTTCCTTCTCTTTGTTATCGGAGGATATATCCTTTGGCCCTATAGTCTTCAAAGGGATCCGAAATATCTGTTCTCAGATTCCACAGAAATAAGGCTAGCAAAGAGATCCACGAAATACAGATGTAACTCTGTGAGTGGAAGTCACACATCACAGAGCAGTTTCTCAGAAAGCTTCTTTCCAGATTTCATCTGAGGATATTTCCTTTTTCACCATAGCCCTCTATGGGCTTCCAAATATCACTTTGCCAATTCCACAAGAACTGTCTTAGCGAAAGGCTTCTTGAGGGGAAAGCTGTAACTCTGTGAGATGATTTCACAGAACACAAAGAAGTTTCTCAGAAAGCTTCCTTTTCTTTGTTATCGGAGGATATTTCCTTTGTCCCTTTAGTCTTCAAAGGGATCCGAAATATCTGTTCTCAGATTCTACAGAAATAAGGCTAGCAAAGAGATCCACGAAATACAGATGTAACTCTGTGAGATGAATGAACAGAACACTAAGCAGTTTCTAAGAAAGCTTCTTTCCAGATTTCACCTGAGGATATTTCCTTTTTCACCATAGCCCTCTATGGGCTTCCAAATATCACTTTGCCAATTCCAAAAGAACTGTCTTAGAGAAAGGCTTCTTGAGGGGAAAGCTGTAACTATGTGAGATGATTTAAGAGAACACAAAGAAGTTTCTCAGAAAGCTTCCTTCTCTTTGTTATCGGAGGATATTTCCTTTGGCCCTATAGTCTTCAAAGGGATCCGAAATATCTGTTCTCAGATACCACAGAAATAAGGCTAGCAAAGAGATCCACGAAATACAGATGTAACTCTGTAAGTGGAAGTCACACATCACAGAGCAGTTTCTCAGAAAGCTTCTTTCCAGATTTCATCTGAGGATATTTCCTTTTTCACCATAGACCTGTATGGGCTTCCAAATATCACTTTGCCAATTCCACAAGAACTGTCTTAGCGAAAGGCTTCTTGAGGGGAAAGCTGTAACTCTGTGATATGATTTCACAGAACACAAAGAAGTTTCTCAGAAAGCTTCTTTCTCTCTGTTATCGGAGGATATTTCCTTTGTCCCTATAGTCTTCAAAGGGATCCGAAGTATCTGTTCTCAGATTCCACAGAAATAAGGCTAGCAAAGAGATCCACGAAATACAGATGTAACTCTGTGAGATGAATGAACAGAACACTAAGCAGTTTCTCAGAAAGCTTCTTTCCAGATTTCATCTGAGGATATTTCCTTTTTCACCAAGGCCCTCTATGGGCTTCCAAATATCACTTTGCCAATTCCACAAGAACTGTCTTAGCGAAAGGCTTCTTGAGGGGAAAGCTGTAACTCTGTGAGATGATTTCACAGAACACAAAGAAGTTTCTCAGAAAGCTTCCTTCTCTTTGTTATCGGAGGATATTTCCTTTGGCCCTATAGTCTTCAAAGGGATCCGAAATATCTGTTCTCAGATTCCACAGAAATAAGGCTAGCAAAGAGATCCACGAAATACAGATGTAACTCTGTGAGATGAATGATCAGAACACTAAGCAGTTTCTCAGAAAGCTAGTTTCCAGATTTCATCTGAGGATATTTCCTTTTTCACCATAGCCCACTATGGGCTGCCAAATATAACTTTGCCAATTCCACAAGAACTGTCTTAGCGAAAGGCTTCTTGAGGGGAAAGATGTAACTCTGTGAGATGATTTCACAGAACACAAAGTAGTTTCTCAGAAAGCTTCCTTCTCTTTGTTATCGGAGGATATTTCCTTTGGCCCTATAATCTTCATAGGGATCCGAAATATCTGTTCTCAGATTCCACAGAAATAAGGCTAGCAAAGAGATCCACGAAATACAGATGCAACCCTGTGAGATGAATGAACAGAACACTAAGCAGTTTCTCAGAAAGCTTCTTTCCAGATTTCATCTGAGGATATTTCCTTTTTCACCATAGCCCTCTATGGGCTTCCAAATATCACTTTGCCAATTCCACAAGAACTGTCTTAGCGAAAGGCTTCTTGAGGGGAAAGCTGTAACTCTGTGAGATGATTTCACAGAACACAAAGAAGTTTCTCAGAAAGCTTCCTTCTCTTTGTTATCGGAGGATATATCCTTTGGCCCTATAGTCTTCAAAGGGATCCGAAATATCTGTTCTCAGATTTCACAGAAATAAGGCCAGCAAAGAGATCCACGAAATACAGATGTAACTCTGTGAGTGGAAGTCACACATCACAGAGCAGTTTCTCAGAAAGCTTCTTTCCAGATTTCATCTGAGGATATTTCCTTTTTCACCATAGCCCTCTATGGGCTTCCAAATATCACTTTGCCAATTCCACAAGAACTGTCTTAGCGAAAGGCTTCTTGAGGGGAAAGCTGTAACTCTGTGAGATGATTTCACAGAACACAAAGAAGTTTCTCAGAAAGCTTCTTTTTCTTTGTTATCGGAGGATATTTCCTTTGTCCCTTTAGTCTTCAAAGGGATCCGAAATATCTGTTCTCAGATTCTACAGAAATAAGGCTAGCAAAGAGATCCACGAAATACAGATGTAACTCTGTGAGATGAATGAACAGAACACTAAGCAGTTTCTAAGAAAGCTTCTTTCCAGATTTCACCTGAGGATATTTCCTTTTTCACCATAGCCCTCTATGGGCTTCCAAATATCACTTTGCCAATTCCAAAAGAACTGTCTTAGAGAAAGGCTTCTTGAAGGGAAAGCTGTAACTATGTGAGATGTTTTAAGAGAACACAAAGAAGTTTCTCAGAAAGCTTCTTTCTCTGTGTTATCGGAGGATATTTCCCTTGGCCCTGTATTCTTCAAAGGGATCCGAAATATCTGTTCTCAGATTCCACAGAAATAAGGCTAGCAAAGAGATCCACGAAATACAGATGTAACTCTGAGAGATGAATGAACAGAAAACTAAGCAGTTTCTCAGAAAGCTTCTTTCCAGATTTCATCTGAGGATATTTCCTTTTTCACCAAGGCCCTCTATGGGCTTCCAAATATCACTCTGCCAATTCCACAAGAACTGTCTTAGCGAAAGGCTTCTTGAGGGGAAAGCTGTATCTCTGTGAGATGATTTCACAGAACACAAAGAAGTTTCTCAGAAAGCTTCCTTCTCTTTGTTATCGGAGGATAATTCCTTTGGCCCTATAGTCTTCAAAGGGATACGAAATATCTGTTCTCAGATTCCACAGAAATAAAGCTAGCAAAGAGATCCACGAAATACAGATGTAACTCTGTGAGTGGAAGTCTCACATCACAGAGCAGTTTCTCTGAAAGCTTCTTTCCAGGTTTCATCTGAGGATATTTCCTTTTTCACAATAGCCCTCTATGGGCTTCCAAATATCACTTTACCAATTCCACAAGAACTGTCTTAGCGAAAGGCTTCTTGAGGGGAAAGCTGTAACTCTGTGATATGATTTCACAGAACACAAAGAAGTTTCTCAGAAAGCTTCTTTCTCTCTGTTATCGGAGGATATTTCCTTTGTCCCTATAGTCTTCAAAGGGATCCGAAATATCTGTTCTCAGATTCCACAGAAATAAGGCTAGCAAAGAGATCCACGAAATACAGATGTAACTCTGTGAGATGAATGAACAGAACACTAAGCAGTTTCTCAGAAAGCTTCTTTCCAGATTTCATCTGAGGATATTTCCTTTTTCACCATAGCCCTCTATGGGCTTCCAAATATCACTTTTCCAATTCCACAAGAACTGTCTTAGCGAAAGGCTTCTTGAGGGGAAAGCTGTAACTCTGTGAGATGATTTCACAGAACACAAAGAAGTTTCTCAGAAAGCTTCCTTCTCTTTGTTATCGGAGGATATATCCTTTGGCCCTATAGTCTTCAAAGGGATCCGAAATATCTGTTCTCAGATTCCACAGAAATAAGGCTAGCAAAGAGATCCACGAAATACAGATGTAACTCTGTGAGTGGAAGTCACACATCACAGAGCAGTTTCTCAGAAAGCTTCTTTCCAGATTTCATCTGAGGATATTTCCTTTTTCACCATAGCCCTCTATGGGCTTCCAAATATCACTTTGCAAATTCCACAAGAACTGTCTTAGCGAAAGGCTTCTTGAGGGGAAAGCTGTAACTCTGTGAGATGATTTCACAGAACACAAAGAAGTTTCTCAGAAAGCTTCTTTTTCTTTGTTATCGGAGGATATTTCCTTTGTCCCTTTAGTCTTCAAAGGGATCCGAAATATCTGTTCTCAGATTCTACAGAAATAAGGCTAGCAAAGAGATCCACGAAATACAGATGTAACTCTGTGAGATGAATGAACAGAACACTAAGCAGTTTCTAAGAAAGCTTCTTTCAAGATTTCACCTGAGGATATTTCCTTTTTCACCATAGCCCTCTATGGGCTTCCAAATATCACTTGGCCAATTCCAAAAGAACTGTCTTAGAGAAAGGCTTCTTGAGGGGAAAGCTGTAACTATGTGAGATGATTTAAGAGAACACAAAGAAGTTTCTCAGAAAGCTTCCTTCTCTTTGTTATCGGAGGATATTTCCTTTGGCCCTATAGTCTTCAAAGGGATCCGAAATATCTGTTCTCAGATACCACAGAAATAAGGCTAGCAAAGAGATCCACGAAATACAGATGTAACTCTGTAAGTGGAAGTCACACATCACAGAGCAGTTTCTCAGAAAGCTTCTTTCCAGATTTCATCTGAGGATATTTCCTTTTTCACCCTAGCCCTCTATGGGCTTCCAAATATCACTTTGCCAATTCCACAAGAACTGTCTTAGCGAAAGGCTTCTTGAGGGGAAAGCTGTAACTCTGTGAGATGATTTCACTGAACACAAAGAAGTTTCTCAGAAAGCTTCTTTCTCTGTGTTATCGGAGGATATTTCCCTTGGCCCTGTATTCTTCAAAGGGATCCGAAATATCTGTTTTCAGATTCCACAGAAATAAGGCTAGCAAAGAGATCCACGAAATACAGATGTAACTCTGAGAGATGAATGAACAGAAAACTAAGCAGTTTCTCAGAAAGCTTCTTTCCAGATTTCATCTGAGGATATTTCCTTTTTCACCAAGGCCCTCTATGGGCTTCCAAATATCACTTTGCCAATTCCACAAGAACTGTCTTAGCGAAAGGCTTCTTGAGGGGAAAGCTGTAACTCTGTGAGATGATTTCACAGAACACAAAGAAGTTTCTCAGAAAGCTTCCTTCTCTTTGTTATCGGAGGATATTTCCATTGGCCCTATAGTCTTCAAAGGGATCCGAAATATCTGTTCTCAGATTCCACAGAAAAAAGGCTAGCAAAGAGATCCACGAAATGCAGATGTAACTCTCTGAGATGAATGAACACAACACTTAGCAGTTTCTCAGAAAGCTTCTTCTTGATTTCATCTGAGGATATTTGCTTTTTCACCATAGCCCTCTATGGGCTTCCAAATATCACTTTGCCAATTCCACAAGAACTGTCTTAGCGAAAGGCTTCTTGAGGGGAAAGCTGTAACTCTGTGAGATGATTTCACAGAACACAAAGAAGTTTTTCAGAAAGCTTCCTTCTCTTTGTTATCGGAGGACATTTCCTTTGGCCCTATAATCTTCATAGGGATCCGAAATATCTGTTCTCAGATTCCACAGAAATAAGGCTAGCAAAGAGATCCACGAAATACAGATGCAACCCTGTGAGATGAATGAACAGAACACTAAGCAGTTTCTCAGAAAGCTTCTTTCCAGATTTCATCTGAGGATATTTCCTTTTTCACCAAGGCCCTCTATGGGCTTCCAACTATCACTTTGCCAATTCCACAAGAACTGTCTTAGCGAAAGGCTTCTTGAGGGGAAAGCTGTATCTCTGTGAGATGATTTCACAGAACACAAAGAAGTTTCTCAGAAAGCTTCCTTCTCTTTGTTATCGGAGGATAATTCCTTTGGCCCTATAGTCTTCAAAGGGATCCGAAATATCTGTTCTCAGATTCCACAGAAATAAGGCTAGCAAAGAGATCCACGAAATACAGATGTAACTCTGTGAGATGAATGAACAGAACACTAAGCAGTTTCTCAGAAAGCTTCTTTCCAGATTTCATCTGTGGATAATTCCTTTTTCACCATAACCCACTATGGGCTTCCAAATATCACTTTGCCAATTCCACAAGAACTGTCTTAGCGAAAGGCTTCTTGAGGGGAATGCTGTAACTCTGTTGGATGATTTAAGAGAACACAAAGAAGTTTCTCAGAAAGCTTCCTTCTCTTTGTTATCGGAGGATATTTCCTTTGGCCCTATAGTCTTCAAAGGGATCCGAAATATCTGTTCTCAGATACCACAGAAATAAGGCTAGAAAAGAAATCCACGAAATACAGATGTAACTCTGTAAGTGGAAGTCACACATCACAGAGCAGTTTCTCAGAAAGCTTCTTTCCAGATTTCATCTGAGGATATTTCCTTTTTCAACCTAGCCCTGTATGGGCTTCCAAATATCACTTTGCCAATTCCACAAGAACTGTCTTAGCGAAAGGCTTCTTGAGGGGAAAGCTGTAACTCTGTGAGATGATTTCACTGAACACAAAGAAGTTTCTCAGAAAGCTTCTTTCTCTGTGTTATCGGAGGATATTTCCTTTGGCCCTATAGTCTTCAAAGGGATCCGAAATATCTGTTCTCAGATTCCACAGAAATAAGGCTAGCAAAGAGATCCACGAAATACAGATGTAACTCTGTGAGATGAATGATCAGAACACTAAGCAGTTTCTCAGAAAGCTAGTTTCCAGATTTCATCTGAGGATATTTCCTTTTTCACCATAGCCCACTATGGGCTGCCAAATATAACTTTGCCAATTCCACAAGAACTGTCTTAGCGAAAGGCTTCTTGAGGGGAAAGATGTAACTCTGTGAGATGATTTCACAGAACACAAAGTAGTTTCTCAGAAAGCTTCCTTCTCTTTGTTATCGGAGGATATTTCCTTTGGCCCTATAATCTTCATAGGGATCCGAAATATCTGTTCTCAGATTCCACAGAAATAAGGCTAGCAAAGAGATCCACGAAATACAGATGCAACCCTGTGAGATGAATGAACAGAACACTAAGCAGTTTCTCAGAAAGCTTCTTTCCAGATTTCATCTGAGGATATTTCCTTTTTCACCATAGCCCTCTATGGGCTTCCAAATATCACTTTGCCAATTCCACAAGAACTGTCTTAGCGAAAGGCTTCTTGAGGGGAAAGCTGTAACTCTGTGAGATGATTTCACAGAACACAAAGAAGTTTCTCAGAAAGCTTCCTTCTCTTTGTTATCGGAGGATATATCCTTTGGCCCTATAGTCTTCAAAGGGATCCGAAATATCTGTTCTCAGATTTCACAGAAATAAGGCCAGCAAAGAGATCCACGAAATACAGATGTAACTCTGTGAGTGGAAGTCACACATCACAGAGCAGTTTCTCAGAAAGCTTCTTTCCAGATTTCATCTGAGGATATTTCCTTTTTCACCATAGCCCTCTATGGGCTTCCAAATATCACTTTGCCAATTCCACAAGAACTGTCTTAGCGAAAGGCTTCTTGAGGGGAAAGCTGTAACTCTGTGAGATGATTTCACAGAACACAAAGAAGTTTCTCAGAAAGCTTCTTTTTCTTTGTTATCGGAGGATATTTCCTTTGTCCCTTTAGTCTTCAAAGGGATCCGAAATATCTGTTCTCAGATTCTACAGAAATAAGGCTAGCAAAGAGATCCACGAAATACAGATGTAACTCTGTGAGATGAATGAACAGAACACTAAGCAGTTTCTAAGAAAGCTTCTTTCCAGATTTCACCTGAGGATATTTCCTTTTTCACCATAGCCCTCTATGGGCTTCCAAATATCACTTTGCCAATTCCAAAAGAACTGTCTTAGAGAAAGGCTTCTTGAAGGGAAAGCTGTAACTATGTGAGATGTTTTAAGAGAACACAAAGAAGTTTCTCAGAAAGCTTCTTTCTCTGTGTTATCGGAGGATATTTCCCTTGGCCCTGTATTCTTCAAAGGGATCCGAAATATCTGTTCTCAGATTCCACAGAAATAAGGCTAGCAAAGAGATCCACGAAATACAGATGTAACTCTGAGAGATGAATGAACAGAAAACTAAGCAGTTTCTCAGAAAGCTTCTTTCCAGATTTCATCTGAGGATATTTCCTTTTTCACCAAGGCCCTCTATGGGCTTCCAAATATCACTCTGCCAATTCCACAAGAACTGTCTTAGCGAAAGGCTTCTTGAGGGGAAAGCTGTATCTCTGTGAGATGATTTCACAGAACACAAAGAAGTTTCTCAGAAAGCTTCCTTCTCTTTGTTATCGGAGGATAATTCCTTTGGCCCTATAGTCTTCAAAGGGATACGAAATATCTGTTCTCAGATTCCACAGAAATAAAGCTAGCAAAGAGATCCACGAAATACAGATGTAACTCTGTGAGTGGAAGTCTCACATCACAGAGCAGTTTCTCTGAAAGCTTCTTTCCAGGTTTCATCTGAGGATATTTCCTTTTTCACAATAGCCCTCTATGGGCTTCCAAATATCACTTTACCAATTCCACAAGAACTGTCTTAGCGAAAGGCTTCTTGAGGGGAAAGCTGTAACTCTGTGATATGATTTCACAGAACACAAAGAAGTTTCTCAGAAAGCTTCTTTCTCTCTGTTATCGGAGGATATTTCCTTTGTCCCTATAGTCTTCAAAGGGATCCGAAATATCTGTTCTCAGATTCCACAGAAATAAGGCTAGCAAAGAGATCCACGAAATACAGATGTAACTCTGTGAGATGAATGAACAGAACACTAAGCAGTTTCTCAGAAAGCTTCTTTCCAGATTTCATCTGAGGATATTTCCTTTTTCACCATAGCCCTCTATGGGCTTCCAAATATCACTTTTCCAATTCCACAAGAACTGTCTTAGCGAAAGGCTTCTTGAGGGGAAAGCTGTAACTCTGTGAGATGATTTCACAGAACACAAAGAAGTTTCTCAGAAAGCTTCCTTCTCTTTGTTATCGGAGGATATATCCTTTGGCCCTATAGTCTTCAAAGGGATCCGAAATATCTGTTCTCAGATTCCACAGAAATAAGGCTAGCAAAGAGATCCACGAAATACAGATGTAACTCTGTGAGTGGAAGTCACACATCACAGAGCAGTTTCTCAGAAAGCTTCTTTCCAGATTTCATCTGAGGATATTTCCTTTTTCACCATAGCCCTCTATGGGCTTCCAAATATCACTTTGCAAATTCCACAAGAACTGTCTTAGCGAAAGGCTTCTTGAGGGGAAAGCTGTAACTCTGTGAGATGATTTCACAGAACACAAAGAAGTTTCTCAGAAAGCTTCTTTTTCTTTGTTATCGGAGGATATTTCCTTTGTCCCTTTAGTCTTCAAAGGGATCCGAAATATCTGTTCTCAGATTCTACAGAAATAAGGCTAGCAAAGAGATCCACGAAATACAGATGTAACTCTGTGAGATGAATGAACAGAACACTAAGCAGTTTCTAAGAAAGCTTCTTTCAAGATTTCACCTGAGGATATTTCCTTTTTCACCATAGCCCTCTATGGGCTTCCAAATATCACTTGGCCAATTCCAAAAGAACTGTCTTAGAGAAAGGCTTCTTGAGGGGAAAGCTGTAACTATGTGAGATGATTTAAGAGAACACAAAGAAGTTTCTCAGAAAGCTTCCTTCTCTTTGTTATCGGAGGATATTTCCTTTGGCCCTATAGTCTTCAAAGGGATCCGAAATATCTGTTCTCAGATACCACAGAAATAAGGCTAGCAAAGAGATCCACGAAATACAGATGTAACTCTGTAAGTGGAAGTCACACATCACAGAGCAGTTTCTCAGAAAGCTTCTTTCCAGATTTCATCTGAGGATATTTCCTTTTTCACCATAGCCCTCTATGGGCTTCCAAATATCACTTTGCCAATTCCACAAGAACTGTCTTAGCGAAAGGCTTCTTGAGGGGAAAGCTGTAACTCTGTGAGATGATTTCACTGAACACAAAGAAGTTTCTCAGAAAGCTTCTTTCTCTGTGTTATCGGAGGATATTTCCCTTGGCCCTGTATTCTTCAAAGGGATCCGAAATATCTGTTTTCAGATTCCACAGAAATAAGGCTAGCAAAGAGATCCACGAAATACAGATGTAACTCTGAGAGATGAATGAACAGAAAACTAAGCAGTTTCTCAGAAAGCTTCTTTCCAGATTTCATCTGAGGATATTTCCTTTTTCACCAAGGCCCTCTATGGGCTTCCAAATATCACTTTGCCAATTCCACAAGAACTGTCTTAGCGAAAGGCTTCTTGAGGGGAAAGCTGTAACTCTGTGAGATGATTTCACAGAACACAAAGAAGTTTCTCAGAAAGCTTCCTTCTCTTTGTTATCGGAGGATATTTCCATTGGCCCTATAGTCTTCAAAGGGATCCGAAATATCTGTTCTCAGATTCCACAGAAAAAAGGCTAGCAAAGAGATCCACGAAATGCAGATGTAACTCTCTGAGATGAATGAACACAACACTTAGCAGTTTCTCAGAAAGCTTCTTCTTGATTTCATCTGAGGATATTTGCTTTTTCACCATAGCCCTCTATGGGCTTCCAAATATCACTTTGCCAATTCCACAAGAACTGTCTTAGCGAAAGGCTTCTTGAGGGGAAAGCTGTAACTCTGTGAGATGATTTCACAGAACACAAAGAAGTTTTTCAGAAAGCTTCCTTCTCTTTGTTATCGGAGGACATTTCCTTTGGCCCTATAATCTTCATAGGGATCCGAAATATGTGTTCTCAGATTCCACAGAAATAAGGCTAGCAAAGAGATCCACGAAATACAGATGCAACCCTGTGAGATGAATGAACAGAACACTAAGCAGTTTCTCAGAAAGCTTCTTTCCAGATTTCATCTGAGGATATTTCCTTTTTCACCAAGGCCCTCTATGGGCTTCCAACTATCACTTTGCCAATTCCACAAGAACTGTCTTAGCGAAAGGCTTCTTGAGGGGAAAGCTGTATCTCTGTGAGATGATTTCACAGAACACAAAGAAGTTTCTCAGAAAGCTTCCTTCTCTTTGTTATCGGAGGATAATTCCTTTGGCCCTATAGTCTTCAAAGGGATCCGAAATATCTGTTCTCAGATTCCACAGAAATAAGGCTAGCAAAGAGATCCACGAAATACAGATGTAACTCTGTGAGATGAATGAACAGAACACTAAGCAGTTTCTCAGAAAGCTTCTTTCCAGATTTCATCTGTGGATAATTCCTTTTTCACCATAACCCACTATGGGCTTCCAAATATCACTTTGCCAATTCCACAAGAACTGTCTTAGCGAAAGGCTTCTTGAGGGGAATGCTGTAACTCTGTTGGATGATTTAAGAGAACACAAAGAAGTTTCTCAGAAAGCTTCCTTCTCTTTGTTATCGGAGGATATTTCCTTTGGCCCTATAGTCTTCAAAGGGATCCGAAATATCTGTTCTCAGATACCACAGAAATAAGGCTAGAAAAGAAATCCACGAAATACAGATGTAACTCTGTAAGTGGAAGTCACACATCACAGAGCAGTTTCTCAGAAAGCTTCTTTCCAGATTTCATCTGAGGATATTTCCTTTTTCAACCTAGCCCTGTATGGGCTTCCAAATATCACTTTGCCAATTCCACAAGAACTGTCTTAGCGAAAGGCTTCTTGAGGGGAAAGCTGTAACTCTGTGAGATGATTTCACTGAACACAAAGAAGTTTCTCAGAAAGCTTCTTTCTCTGTGTTATCGGAGGATATTTTCCTTGGCCCTGTATTCCTCAAAGGGATCCGAAATATCTGTTCTCAGATTCCACAGAAATAAGGCTAGCAAAGAGATCCACGAAATACAGATGTAACTCTGAGAGGTGAAAGAACAGAAAACTAAGAAGTTTCTCAGAAAGCTTCTTTCCAGATTTCATCTGAGGATATTTCCTTTTTCACCAAGGCCCTCTATGGGCTTCCAAATATCACTTTGCCAATTCCACAAGAACTGTCTTAGCGAAAGGCTTCTTGAGGGGAAAGCTGTATCTCTGTGAGATGATTTCACAGAACACAAAGAAGTTTCTCAGAAAGCTTCCTTCTCTTTGTTATCGGAGGATAATTCCTTTGGCCCTATAGTCTTCAAAGGGATACGAAATATCTGTTCTCAGATTCCACAGAAATAAAGCTAGCAAAGAGATCCACGAAATACAGATGTAACTCTGTGAGTGGAAGTCACACATCACAGAGCAGTTTCTCTGAAAGCTTCTTTCCAGATTTCATCTGAGGATATTTCCTTTTTCACAATAGCCCTCTATGGGCTTCCAAATATCACTTTACCAATTCCACAAGAACTGTCTTAGCGAAAGGCTTCTTGAGGGGAAAGCTGTAACTCTGTGATATGATTTCACAGAACACAAAGAAGTTTCTCAGAAAGCTTCTTTCTCTCTGTTATCGGAGGATATTTCCTTTGTCCCTATAGTCTTCAAAGGGATCCGAAATATCTGTTCTCAGATTCCACAGAAATAAGGCTAGCAAA
This sequence comes from Macaca nemestrina, assembly GCF_043159975.1. Lineage (NCBI taxonomy): Eukaryota > Metazoa > Chordata > Mammalia > Primates > Cercopithecidae > Macaca > Macaca nemestrina. The sequence goes on along the minus strand of NC_092132.1, from coordinate 101,595,450 downwards.
GAGATCCACGAAATACAGATGTAACTCTGTGAGATGAATGAACAGAACACTAAGCAGTTTCTCAGAAAGCTTCTTTCCAGATTTCATCTGAGGATATTTCCTTTTTCACCATAACCCACTATGGGCTTCCAAATATCACTTTGCCAATTCCACAAGAACTCTCTTAGCGAAAGGCTTCTTGAGGGGAAAGCTGTAACTCTGTTGGATGATTTCACAGAACACAAAGAAGTTTCTCAGAAAGCTTCCTTCTCTTTGTTATCGGAGGATATTTCATTTGGCCCTATAGACTTCAAAGGGATCCGAAATATCTGTTCTCAGATTCCACAGAAATAAGGCTAGCAAAGAGATCCAGGAAATACAGCTGTAACTCTGTGAGATGATTTCACAGAACACAAAGAAGTTTCTCAGAAAGCTTCTTTCTCTTTGTTATCGGAGAATATTGCCTTTAGCCCTATAGTCTTCATAGGAATCCGAAATATCTGTTCTCAGATTCCACAGAAATAAGGCTAGCAAAGAGATCCACGAAATACAGATGTAACTCTGTGAGTGGAAGTCACACATCACAGAGCAGTTTCTCAGAAAGCTTCTTTCCGGATTTCATCTGAGGATATTTCCTTTTTCACCATAGCCCTCTATGGGCTTCCAAATATCACTTTGCCAATTCCACAAGATCTGTCTTAGCGAAAGGCTTCTTGAGGGGAAAGCAGTAACTCTGTGAGATGATTTCACTGAACACAAAGAAGTTTCTCAGAAAGCTTCTTTCTCTGTGTTATCGGAGGATATTTCCATTGGCCCTATAGTCTTCAAAGGGATCCGAAATATCTGTTCTCAGATTCCACAGAAATAAGGCTAGCAAAGAGATCCACGAAATACAGATGTAACTCTGTGAGATGAATGAACAGAACACTAAGCAGTTTCTCAGAAAGCTTCTTTCCATATTTCATCTGAGGATATTTCCTTTTTCACCATAGCCCTCTATGGGCTTCCAAATATCACTTTGCCAATTCCACAAGAACTGTCTTAGCGAAAGGCCTCTTGAGGGGAAAGCTGTAACTCTGTGAGATGATTTCACAGAACACAAAGAATTTTCTCAGAAAGCTTCCTTCTCTTTGTTATCGGAGGATATTTCCTTTGGCCCTATAGTCTTCAAAGGGATCCGAAATATCTGTTCTCAGATTCCACAGAAATAACGCTAGCAAAGAGATCCACGAAATACGGATGCAACCCTGTGAGATGAATGAACAGAACACTAAGCAGTTTCTCAGAAAGCTTCTTTCCAGATTTCATCTGAGGATATTTCCTTTTTCACCATAGACCTCTATGGGCTGCCAAATATCACTTTGCCAATTTCACAAGAACTGTCTTAGCGAAAGGCTTCTTGAGGGGAAAGCTGTAACTCTGTGTGATGATTTCACAGAACACAAACAAGTTTCTCAGAAAGCTTCTTTCTCTTTGTTATCGGAGGATATTTCCTTTGTCCCTTTAGTCTTCAAAGGGATCGGAAATATCTGTTCTCAGATTCTACAGAAATAAGGCTAGCAAAGAGATCCACGAAATACAGATGTAACTCTGTGAGTGGAAGTCACACATCACAGAGCAGTTTCTCAGAAAGCTTCTTTCCGGATTTCATCTGAGGATATTTCCTTTTTCACCAATGCCCTCTATGGGCTTCCAAATATCACTTTTACAATTCCACAAGAACTGTCTTAGCGAAAGGCTTCTTGAGGGGAAAGCTGTAACTCTGTGAGATGATTTCACAGAACACAAAGAAGTTTCTCAGAAAGCTTCCTCCTCTTTGTTATCGGAGGATATTTCCTTTGGCCCTATAGACTTCAAAGGGATCCGAAATATCTGTTCTCAGATTCCACAGAAATAAGGCTAGCAAAGAGATCCACGAAATAATGTTGTAACTCTGTGAGGGGAAGTCAAACATCACAGAGCAGTTTCTCAGAAAGCTTCTTTCCAGATTTCATCTGAGGATATTTCCTTTTTCACCATAGCCCTCTATGAGCTTCCAAATATCACCTTGCCAATTCCACAAGAACTGTCTCAGCGAAAGGCTTCTTGAGGGGAAAGCTGTAACTCTGTGAGATGATTTCACAGAACACAAAGAAGTTTCTCAGAAAGCTTCTTTCTCTTTGTTATCGGAGGATATTTCCTTTGGCCCTATAGTCTTCAAAGGGATCCGAAATATCTGTTCTCAGATTCCACAGAAATAAGGCTAGCAAAGAGATCCACGAAATACAGCTGTAACTCTGTGAGATGATTTCACAGAACACAAAGAAGTTTCTCAGAAAGTTTCTTTCTCTTTGTTATCGGAGAATATTGCCTTTAGCCCTATAGTCTTCAAAGGAATCCGAAATATCTGTTCTCAGATTCCACAGAAATAAGGCTAGCAAAGAGATCCACGAAATACAGATGTAACTCTGTGAGTAGAAGTCACACATCACAGAGCAGTTTCTCAGAAAGCTTCTTTCCGGATTTCATCAGAGGATATTTCCTTTTTCACCGTAGCCCTCTATGGGCTTCCAAATATCACTTTGCCAATTCCACAAGAACTGTCTTAGCGAGAGGCTTCTTGAGGGCCAAGCTGTAACTCTGTGAGATGATTTCACAGAACACAAAGAAGTTTCTCAGAAAGCTTCCTTCTCTTTGTTATCGGAGGATATATCCTTTGGCCCTATAGTCTTCAAAGGGATCCGAAATATCTGTTCTCAGATTCCACAGAAATAAGGCTAGCAAAGAGAGCCACGAAATACAGAGGTAACTCTGTGAGATGAATGAACAGAACACTAAGCAGTTTCTCAGAAAGCTTTTTCCAGATTTCATCTGAGGATATTTCCTTTTTCACCATAGCCCTCTATGGGCTTCCAAAGATCACTTTGCCAATTCCACAAGAACTGTCTTAGCGAAAGGCTTCTTGAGGGGAAAGCTGTAACTCTGTGAGATGATTTCACAGAACACAAAGATGTTTCTCAGAAAGCTTCCTTCTCTTTGTTATCGGAGGATATTTCCTTTGGCCCCATAGTCTTCAAAGGGATCCGAAATATCTGTTCTCAGATTCCACAGAAATAAGGCTAGCAAAGAGATCCACGAAATACAGATGTAACTCTGAGAGTGGAAGTCACACACCACAGAGCAGTTTCTCAGAAAGCTTCTTTCCAGATTTCCTCTGAAGATATTTCCTTTTTCACCATAGCCCTCTATGGGCTTCCAAATATCACTTTTCCAATTCCACAAGAAGTGTCTTAGCGAAAGGCTTCTTGAGGGGAAAGCTGTAACTCTGTGAGATGATTTCACTGAACACAAAGAAGTTTCTCAGAAAGCTTCTTTCTCTTTGTTATCGGAGGATATTTCCCTTGGCCCTGTATTCTTCAAAGGTATCCGAAATATCTGTTCTCAGATTCCACAGAAATAAGGCTAGCAAAGAGATCCACGAAATACAGATGTAACTCTGTGAGTGGAAGTCACACATCACAGAGCAGTTTCTCAGAAAGCTTCTTTCCAGATTTCATCTGAGGATATTTCCTTTTTCACCATAGCCCTCTATGGGCTTCCAAATATCACTTTGCCAATTCCACAAGAACTGTCTTAGCGAAAGGCTTCTTGAGGGGAAAGCTGTAACTCTGTGAGATGATTTCACAGAACACAAAGAAGTTTCTCAGAAAGCTTCTTTCTCTTTTTTATCGGAGGATATTTCCTTTGCCCCTATAGTCTTCAAAGGGATCCGAAATATCTGTTCTCAGATTCCACAGAAATAAGGCTAGCAAAGAGATCCACGAAATACAGATGTATCTCTCTGAGATGAATGAACAGAACACTTAGCAGTTTCTCAGAAAGCTTCTTTCCAGATTTCATCTGAGGATATTTCCTTTTTCACCATAGCCCTCTATGGGCTGCCAAATATCTCTTTGCCAATTCCACAAGAACTGTCTTAGCGAAAGGCTTCTTGAGGGGAAGGCTGTAACTCTGTGAGATGATTTCACAGAACACAAAGCAGTTTCTCAGAACGCTTCCTTCTCTTTGTTATCGGAGGATATTTCCTTTGGCCCTATAGTCTTCAAAGGGATCCGAAATATCTGTTCTCAGATTCCACAGAAATAAGGCTAGCAAAGAGATCCACGAAATACAGATGTAACTCTGTGAGTGGAAGTCACACATCACAGAGCAGTTTCTCAGAAAGCTTCTTTCCAGATTTCATCTGAGGATATTTCCTTTTTCACCATAGCCCTCTATGGGCTTCCAAATATCACTTTGCCAATTCCACAAGAACTGTCTTAGCGAAAGGCTTCTTGAGGAGAAAGCTGTAACTCTGTGAGATGATTTCACAGAACAAAAAGAAGTTTCTCAGAAAGTTTCTTTCTCTTTGTTATCGGAGAATATTGCCTTTAGCCCTATAGTCTTCAAAGGAATCCGAAATATCTGTTCTCAGATTCCACAGAAATAAGGCTAGCAAAGAGATCCACGAAATACAGATGTAATTCAGTGAGTGTAAGTCACACATCACAGAGCTGTTTCTCAGAAAGCTTCTTTCTGGATTTCATCTGCGGATATTTCCTTTTTCACCATAGCCCTCTATGGGCTTCCAAATATCACTTTTCCAATTCCACAAGAACTGTCTTAGCTAAAGGCTTCTTGAGGGGAAAGCTGTAACTCTGTGAGATGATTTCACAGAACACAAAGAAGTTTCTCAGAAAGCTTCCTTCTCTTTGTTATCGGAGGGTATTTCCTTTGGCCCTATAGACTTCAAAGGGATCCGAAATATCTGTTCTCAGATTCCACAGAAATAAGGCTAGCAAAGAGATCCACGAAATACTGTTGTAACTCTGTGAGGGGAAGTCAAACATCACAGAGCAGTTTCTCAGAAAGCTTCTTTCCAGATTTCATCTGAGGATATTTCCTTTTTCAACATAGCCCTCTATGAGCTTAAAAATATCACTTTGCCAATTCCACAAGAACTGTCTTAGCGAAAGGCTTCTTGAGGGGAAAGCTGTAACTCTGTGAGATGATTTCACAGAACACAAAGAAGTTTCTCAGAAAGCTTCTTTCTCTGTGTTATCGGAGGATATTTCCTTTGGCCCTATAGTCTTCAAAGGGATCCGAAATATCTGTTCTCAGATACCACAGAAATAAGGCTAGCAAAGAGATCCACGAAATACAGCTGTAACTCTGTGAGATGATTTCACAGAACACAAAGAAGTTTCTCAGAAAGTTTCTTTCTCTTTGTTATCGGAGAATATTGCCTTTAGCCCTATAGTCTTCATAGGAATCCGAAATATCTGTTCTCAGATTCCACAGAAATAAGGCTAGCAAAGAGATCCACGAAATACAGATGTAACTCTGTGAGTGGAAGTCACACATCACAGAGCAGTTTCTCAGAAAGCTTCTTTCCGGATTTCATCTGAGGATATTTCCTTTTTCACCATAGCCCTCTATGGGCTTCCAAATATCACTTTGCCAATTCCACAAGATCTGTCTTAGCGAAAGGCTTCTTGAGGGGAAAGCTGTAACTCTGTGAGATGATTTCACTGAATACAAAGAAGTTTCTCAGAAAGCTTCTTTCTCTGTGTTATCGGAGGATATTTCCATTGGCCCTATAGTCTTCAAAGGGATCCGAAATATCTGTTCTCAGATTCCACAGAAATAAGGCTAGCAAAGAGATCCACGAAATACAGATGTAACTCTGTGAGATGAATGAACAGAACACTAAGCAGTTTCTCAGAAAGCTTCTTTCCAGATTTCATCTGAGGATATTTCCTTTTTCACCATAGCCCTCTATGGGCTTCCAAATATCACTTTGCCAATTCCACAAGAACTGTCTTAGCGAAAGGCCTCTTGAGGGGAAAGCTGTAACTCTGTGAGATGATTTCACAGAACACAAAGAATTTTCTCAGAAAGCTTCCATCTCTTTGTTATCGGAGGATATTTCCTTTGGCCCTATAGTCTTCAAAGGGATCCGAAATATCTGTTTTCAGATTCCACAGAAATAACGCTAGCAAAGAGATCCACGAAATACAGATGCAACCCTGTGAGATGAATGAACAGAACACTAAACAGTTTCTCAGAAAGCTTCTTTCCAGATTTCATCTGAGGATATTTCCTTTTTCACCATAGACCTCTATGGGCTGCAAAATATCACTTTGCCAATTCCACAAGAACTGTCTTAGCGAAAGGCTTCTTGAGGGGAAAGCTGTAACTCTGTGAGATGATTTCACAGAACACAAACAAGTTTCTCAGAAAGCTTCTTTCTCTTTGTTATCGGAGGATATTTCCTTTGTCCCTTTAGTCTTCAAAGGGATCGGAAATATCTGTTCTCAGATTCTACAGAAATAAGGCTAGCAAAGAGATCCACGAAATACAGATGTAACTCTGTGAGTGGAAGTCACACATCACAGAGCAGTTTCTCAGAAAGCTTCTTTCCGGATTTCATCTGAGGATATTTCCTTTTTCACCATGGCCCTCTATGGGCTTCCAAATATCACTTTTACAATTCCACAAGAACTGTCTTAGCGAAAGGCTTCTTGAGGGGAAAGCTGTAACTCTGTGAGATGATTTCACAGAACACAAAGAAGTTTCTCAGAAAGCTTCCTTCTCTTTGTTATCGGAGGATATTTCCTTTGGCCCTATAGACTCAAAGGGATCCGAAATATCTGTTCTCAGATTCCACAGAAATAAGGCTAGCAAAGAGATCCACGAAATAATGTTGTAACTCTGTGAGGGGAAGTCAAACATAACAGAGCAGTTTCTCAGAAAGCTTCTTTCCAGATTTCATCTGAGGATATTTCCTTTTTCACCATAGCCCTCTATGAGCTTCCAAATATCACTTTGCCAATTCCACAAGAACTGTCTCAGCGAAAGGCTTCTTGAGGGGAAAGCTGTAACTCTGTGAGATGATTTCACAGAACACAAAGAAGTTTCTCAGAAAGCTTCTTTCTCTTTGTTATCGGAGGATATTTCCTTTGGCCCTATAGTCTTCAAAGGGATCCGAAATATCTGTTCTCAGATTCCACAGAAATAAGGCTAGCAAAGAGATCCACGAAATACAGCTGTAACTCTGTGAGATGATTTCACAGAACACAAAGAAGTTTCTCAGAAAGTTTCTTTCTCTTTGTTATCGGAGAATATTGCCTTTAGCCCTATAGTCTTCAAAGGAATCCGAAATATCTGTTCTCAGATTCCACAGAAATAAGGCTAGCAAAGAGATCCACGAAATACAGATGTAACTCGGTGAGTGGAAGTCACACATCACAGAGTAGTTTCTCAGAAAGCTTCTTTCCGGATTTCATCTGAGGATATTTCCTTTTTCACCGTAGCCCTCTATGGGCTTCCAAATATCACTTTGCCAATTCCACAAGAACTGTCTTAGCGAAAGGCTTCTTGAGGGCCAAGCTGTAACTCTGTGAGATGATTTCACAGAACACAAAGAAGTTTCTCAGAAAGCTTCCTTCTCTTTGTTATCGGAGGATATATCCTTTGGCCCTATAGTCTTCAAAGGGATCCGAAATATCTGTTCTCAGATTCCACAGAAATAAGGCTAGCAAAGAGAGCCACGAAATACAGAGGTAACTCTGTGAGATGAATGAACAGAACACTAAGCAGTTTCTCAGAAAGCTTTTTCCAGATTTCATCTGAGGATATTTCCTTTTTCACCATAGCCCTCTATGGGCTTCCAAAGATCACTTTGCCAATTCCACAAGAACTGTCTTAGCGAAAGGCTTCTTGAGGGGAAAGCTGTAACTCTGTGAGATGATTTCACAGAACACAAAGATGTTTCTCAGAAAGCTTCCTTCTCTTTGTTATCGGAGGATATTTCCTTTGGCCCCATAGTCTTCAAAGGGATCCGAAATATCTGTTCTCAGATTCCACAGAAATAAGGCTAGCAAAGAGATCCAGGAAATACAGATGTAACTCTGTGAGTGGAAGTCACACATCACAGAGCAGTTTCTCAGAAAGCTTCCTTCCAGATTTCATCTGAGGATATTTCCTTTTTCACCATAGCCCTCTATGGGCTTCCAAATATCACTTTGCCAATTCCACAAGAACTGTCTTAGCGAAAGGCTTCTTGAGGGGAAAGCTGTAACTCTGTGAGATGATTTCACAGAACACAAAGAAGTTTCTCAGAAAGCTTCTTTCTCTTTTTTATCGGAGGATATTTCCTTTGCCCCTATAGTCTTCAAAGGGATCCGAAATATCTGTTCTCAGATTCCACAGAAATAAGGCTAGCAAAGAGATCCACGAAATACAGATGTATCTCTCTGAGATGAATGAACAGAACACTTAGCAGTTTCTCAGAAAGCTTCTTTCCAGATTTCATCTGAGGATATTTCCTTTTTCACCATAGCCCTCTATGGGCTGCCAAATATCACTTTGCCAATTCCACAAGAACTGTCTTAGCGAAAGGCTTCTTGAGGGGAAGGCTGTAACTCTGTGAGATGATTTCACAGAACACAAAGCAGTTTCTCAGAAAGCTTCCTTCTCTTTGTTATCGGAGGATATTTCCTTTGGCCCTATAGTCTTCAAAGGGATCCGAAATATCTGTTCTCAGATTCCACAGAAATAAGGCTAGCAAAGAGATCCACGAAATACAGATGTAACTCTGTGAGTGGAAGTCACACATCACAGAGCAGTTTCTCAGAAAGCTTCTTTCCAGATTTCATCTGAGGATATTTCCTTTTTCACCATAGCCCTCTATGGGCTTCCAAATATCACTTTGCCAATTCCACAAGAACTGTCTTACCGAAAGGCTTCTTGAGGAGAAAGCTGTAACTCTGTGAGATGATTTCACAGAACAAAAAGAAGTTTCTCAGAAAGTTTCTTTCTCTTTGTTATCGGAGAATATTGCCTTTAGCCCTATAGTCTTCAAAGGAATCCGAAATATCTGTTCTCAGATTCCACAGAAATAAGGCTAGCAAAGAGATCCACGAAATACAGATGTAATTCTGTGAGTGTAAGTCACACATCACAGAGCAGTTTCTCAGAAAGCTTCTTTCCAGATTTCATCTGAGGATATTTCCTTTTTCACCATAGCCCTGTATGGGCTTCCAAATATCACTTTGCCAATTCCACAAGAACTGTCTTAGCGAAAGGCTTCTTGAGGGGAAAGCTGTAACTCTGTGAGATGATTTCACTGAAAACAAAGAAGTTTCTCAGAAAGCTTCTTTCTCTGTGTTATCGGAGGATATTTCCTTTGGCCCTATAGTCTTCAAAGGGATCCGAAATATCTGTTCTCAGATTCCACAGAAATAAGGCTAGCAAAGAGATCCACGAAATACAGCTGTAACTCTGTGAGATGATTTCACAGAACACAAAGAAGTTTCTCAGAAAGTTTCTTTCTCTTTGTTATCGGAGAATATTGCCTTTAGCCCTATAGTCTTCAAAGGAATCCGAAATATCTGTTCTCAGATTCCACAGAAATAAGGCTAGCAAAGAGATCCACGAAATACAGATGTAACTCTGTGAGTAGAAGTCACACATCACAGAGCAGTTTCTCAGAAAGCTTCTTTCCGGATTTCATCTGAGGATATTTCCTTTTTCACCGTAGCCCTCTATGGGCTTCCAAATATCACTTTGCCAATTCCACAAGAACTGTCTTAGCGAAAGGCTTCTTGAGGGCCAAGCTGTAACTCTGTGAGATGATTTCACAGAACACAAAGAAGTTTCTCAGAAAGCTTCCTTCTCTTTGTTATCGGAGGATATATCCTTTGGCCCTATAGTCTTCAAAGGGATCCGAAATATCTGTTCTCAGATTCCACAGAAATAAGGCTAGCAAAGAGAGCCACGAAATACAGAGGTAACTCTGTGAGATGAATGAACAGAACACTAAGCAGTTTCTCAGAAAGCTTTTTCCAGATTTCATCTGAGGATATTTCCTTTTTCACCATAGCCCTCTATGGGCTTCCAAAGATCACTTTGCCAATTCCACAAGAACTGTCTTAGCGAAAGGCTTCTTGAGGGGAAAGCTGTAACTCTGTGAGATGATTTCACAGAACACAAAGATGTTTCTCAGAAAGCTTCCTTCTCTTTGTTATCGGAGGATATTTCCTTTGGCCCCATAGTCTTCAAAGGGATCCGAAATATCTGTTCTCAGATTCCACAGAAATAAGGCTAGCAAAGAGATCCACGAAATACAGATGTAACTCTGAGAGTGGAAGTCACACACCACAGAGCAGTTTCTCAGAAAGCTTCTTTCCAGATTTCCTCTGAAGATATTTCCTTTTTCACCATAGCCCTCTATGGGCTTCCAAATATCACTTTTCCAATTCCACAAGAAGTGTCTTAGCGAAAGGCTTCTTGAGGGGAAAGCTGTAACTCTGTGAGATGATTTCACTGAACACAAAGAAGTTTCTCAGAAAGCTTCTTTCTCTTTGTTATCGGAGGATATTTCCCTTGGCCCTGTATTCTTCAAAGGTATCCGAAATATCTGTTCTCAGATTCCACAGAAATAAGGCTAGCAAAGAGATCCACGAAATACAGATGTAACTCTGTGAGTGGAAGTCACACATCACAGAGCAGTTTCTCAGAAAGCTTCTTTCCAGATTTCATCTGAGGATATTTCCTTTTTCACCATAGCCCTCTATGGGCTTCCAAATATCACTTTGCCAATTCCACAAGAACTGTCTTAGCGAAAGGCTTCTTGAGGGGAAAGCTGTAACTCTGTGAGATGATTTCACAGAACACAAAGAAGTTTCTCAGAAAGCTTCTTTCTCTTTTTTATCGGAGGATATTTCCTTTGCCCCTATAGTCTTCAAAGGGATCCGAAATATCTGTTCTCAGATTCCACAGAAATAAGGCTAGCAAAGAGATCCACGAAATACAGATGTATCTCTCTGAGATGAATGAACAGAACACTTAGCAGTTTCTCAGAAAGCTTCTTTCCAGATTTCATCTGAGGATATTTCCTTTTTCACCATAGCCCTCTATGGGCTGCCAAATATCACTTTGCCAATTCCACAAGAACTGTCTTAGCGAAAGGCTTCTTGAGGGGAAGGCTGTAACTCTGTGAGATGATTTCACAGAACACAAACCAGTTTCTCAGAAAGCTTCCTTCTCTTTGTTATCAGAGGATATTTCCTTTGGCCCTATAGTCTTCAAAGGGATCCGAAATATCTGTTCTCAGATTCCACAGAAATAAGGCTAGCAAAGAGATCCACGAAATACAGATGTAACTCTGTGAGTGGAAGTCACACATCACAGAGCAGTTTCTCAGAAAGCTTCTTTCCAGATTTCATCTGAGGATATTTCCTTTTTCACCATAGCCCTCTATGGGCTTCCAAATATCACTTTGCCAATTCCACAAGAACTGTCTTAGCGAAAGGCTTCTTGAGGAGAAAGCTGTAACTCTGTGAGATGATTTCACAGAACAAAAAGAAGTTTCTCAGAAAGTTTCTTTCTCTTTGTTATCGGAGAATATTGCCTTTAGCCCTATAGTCTTCAAAGGAATCCGAAATATCTGTTCTCAGATTCCACAGAAATAAGGCTAGCAAAGAGATCCACGAAATACAGATGTAATTCAGTGAGTGTAAGTCACACATCACAGAGCTGTTTCTCAGAAAGCTTCTTTCTGGATTTCATCTGCGGATATTTCCTTTTTCACCATAGCCCTCTATGGGCTTCCAAATATCACTTTTCCAATTCCACAAGAACTGTCTTAGCTAAAGGCTTCTTGAGGGGAAAGCTGTAACTCTGTGAGATGATTTCACAGAACACAAAGAAGTTTCTCAGAAAGCTTCCTTCTCTTTGTTATCGGAGGGTATTTCCTTTGGCCCTATAGACTTCAAAGGGATCCGAAATATCTGTTCTCAGATTCCACAGAAATAAGGCTAGCAAAGAGATCCACGAAATACTGTTGTAACTCTGTGAGGGGAAGTCAAACATCACAGAGCAGTTTCTCAGAAAGCTTCTTTCCAGATTTCATCTGAGGATATTTCCTTTTTCAACATAGCCCTCTATGAGCTTAAAAATATCACTTTGCCAATTCCACAAGAACTGTCTTAGCGAAAGGCTTCTTGAGGGGAAAGCTGTAACTCTGTGAGATGATTTCACAGAACACAAAGAAGTTTCTCAGAAAGCTTCTTTCTCTGTGTTATCGGAGGATATTTCCTTTGGCCCTATAGTCTTCAAAGGGATCCGAAATATCTGTTCTCAGATACCACAGAAATAAGGCTAGCAAAGAGATCCACGAAATACAGCTGTAACTCTGTGAGATGATTTCACAGAACACAAAGAAGTTTCTCAGAAAGCTTCTTTCTCTTTGTTATCGGAGAATATTGCCTTTAGCCCTATAGTCTTCATAGGAATCCGAAATATCTGTTCTCAGATTCCACAGAAATAAGGCTAGCAAAGAGATCCACGAAATACAGATGTAACTCTGTGAGTGGAAGTCACACATCACAGAGCAGTTTCTCAGAAAGCTTCTTTCCGGATTTCATCTGAGGATATTTCCTTTTTCACCATAGTCCTCTATGGGCTTCCAAATATCACTTTGCCAATTCCACAAGATCTGTCTTAGCGAAAGGCTTCTTGAGGGGAAAGCTGTAACTCTGTGAGATGATTTCACTGAATACAAAGAAGTTTCTCAGAAAGCTTCTTTCTCTGTGTTATCGGAGGATATTTCCATTGGCCCTATAGTCTTCAAAGGGATCCGAAATATCTGTTCTCAGATTCCACAGAAATAAGGCTAGCAAAGAGATCCACGAAATACAGATGTAACTCTGTGAGATGAATGAACAGAACACTAAGCAGTTTCTCAGAAAGCTTCTTTCCAGATTTCATCTGAGGATATTTCCTTTTTCACCATAGCCCTCTATGGGCTTCCAAATATCACTTTGCCAATTCCACAAGAACTGTCTTAGCGAAAGGCCTCTTGAGGGGAAAGCTGTAACTCTGTGAGATGATTTCACAGAACACAAAGAATTTTCTCAGAAAGCTTCCATCTCTTTGTTATCGGAGGATATTTCCTTTGGCCCTATAGTCTTCAAAGGGATCCGAAATATCTGTTTTCAGATTCCACAGAAATAACGCTAGCAAAGAGATCCACGAAATACAGATGCAACCCTGTGAGATGAATGAACAGAACACTAAGCAGTTTCTCAGAAAGCTTCTTTCCAGATTTCATCTGAGGATATTTCCTTTTTCACCATAGACCTCTATGGGCTGCAAAATATCACTTTGCCAATTCCACAAGAACTGTCTTAGCGAAAGGCTTCTTGAGGGGAAAGCTGTAACTCTGTGAGATGATTTCACAGAACACAAACAAGTTTCTCAGAAAGCTTCTTTCTCTTTGTTATCGGAGGATATTTCCTTTGTCCCTTTAGTCTTCAAAGGGATCGGAAATATCTGTTCTCAGATTCTACAGAAATAAGGCTAGCAAAGAGATCCACGAAATACAGATGTAACTCTGTGAGTGGAAGTCACACATCACAGAGCAGTTTCTCAGAAAGCTTCTTTCCGGATTTCATCTGAGGATATTTCCTTTTTCACCATGGCCCTCTATGGGCTTCCAAATATCACTTTTACAATTCCACAAGAACTGTCTTAGCGAAAGGCTTCTTGAGGGGAAAGCTGTAACTCTGTGAGATGATTTCACAGAACACAAAGAAGTTTCTCAGAAAGCTTCCTTCTCTTTGTTATCGGAGGATATTTCCTTTGGCCCTATAGACTCAAAGGGATCCGAAATATCTGTTCTCAGATTCCACAGAAATAAGGCTAGCAAAGAGATCCACGAAATAATGTTGTAACTCTGTGAGGGGAAGTCAAACATAACAGAGCAGTTTCTCAGAAAGCTTCTTTCCAGATTTCATCTGAGGATATTTCCTTTTTCACCATAGCCCTCTATGAGCTTCCAAATATCACTTTGCCAATTCCACAAGAACTGTCTCAGCGAAAGGCTTCTTGAGGGGAAAGCTGTAACTCTGTGAGATGATTTCACAGAACACAAAGAAGTTTCTCAGAAAGCTTCTTTCTCTTTGTTATCGGAGGATATTTCCTTTGGCCCTATAGTCTTCAAAGGGATCCGAAATATCTGTTCTCAGATTCCACAGAAATAAGGCTAGCAAAGAGATCCACGAAATACAGCTGTAACTCTGTGAGATGATTTCACAGAACACAAAGAAGTTTCTCAGAAAGTTTCTTTCTCTTTGTTATCGGAGAATATTGCCTTTAGCCCTATAGTCTTCAAAGGAATCCGAAATATCTGTTCTCAGATTCCACAAAAATAAGGCTAGCAAAGAGATCCACGAAATACAGATGTAACTCGGTGAGTGGAAGTCACACATCACAGAGTAGTTTCTCAGAAAGCTTCTTTCCGGATTTCATCTGAGGATATTTCCTTTTTCACCGTAGCCCTCTATGGGCTTCCAAATATCACTTTGCCAATTCCACAAGAACTGTCTTAGCGAAAGGCTTCTTGAGGGCCAAGCTGTAACTCTGTGAGATGATTTCACAGAACACAAAGAAGTTTCTCAGAAAGCTTCCTTCTCTTTGTTATCGGAGGATATATCCTTTGGCCCTATAGTCTTCAAAGGGATCCGAAATATCTGTTCTCAGATTCCACAGAAATAAGGCTAGCAAAGAGAGCCACGAAATACAGAGGTAACTCTGTGAGATGAATGAACAGAACACTAAGCAGTTTCTCAGAAAGCTTTTTCCAGATTTCATCTGAGGATATTTCCTTTTTCACCATAGCCCTCTATGGGCTTCCAAAGATCACTTTGCCAATTCCACAAGAACTGTCTTAGCGAAAGGCTTCTTGAGGGGAAAGCTGTAACTCTGTGAGATGATTTCACAGAACACAAAGATGTTTCTCAGAAAGCTTCCTTCTCTTTGTTATCGGAGGATATTTCCTTTGGCCCCATAGTCTTCAAAGGGATCCGAAATATCTGTTCTCAGATTCCACAGAAATAAGGCTAGCAAAGAGATCCAGGAAATACAGATGTAACTCTGTGAGTGGAAGTCACACATCACAGAGCAGTTTCTCAGAAAGCTTCCTTCCAGATTTCATCTGAGGATATTTCCTTTTTCACCATAGCCCTCTATGGGCTTCCAAATATCACTTTGCCAATTCCACAAGAACTGTCTTAGCGAAAGGCTTCTTGAGGGGAAAGCTGTAACTCTGTGAGATGATTTCACAGAACACAAAGAAGTTTCTCAGAAAGCTTCTTTCTCTTTTTTATCGGAGGATATTTCCTTTGCCCCTATAGTCTTCAAAGGGATCCGAAATATCTGTTCTCAGATTCCACAGAAATAAGGCTAGCAAAGAGATCCACGAAATACAGATGTATCTCTCTGAGATGAATGAACAGAACACTTAGCAGTTTCTCAGAAAGCTTCTTTCCAGATTTCATCTGAGGATATTTCCTTTTTCACCATAGCCCTCTATGGGCTGCCAAATATCACTTTGCCAATTCGACAAGAACTGTCTTAGCGAAAGGCTTCTTGAGGGGAAGGCTGTAACTCTGTGAGATGATTTCACAGAACACAAAGCAGTTTCTCAGAAAGCTTCCTTCTCTTTGTTATCGGAGGATATTTCCTTTGGCCCTATAGTCTTCAAAGGGATCCGAAATATCTGTTCTCAGATTCCACAGAAATAAGGCTAGCAAAGAGATCCACGAAATACAGATGTAACTCAGTGAGTGGAAGTCACACATCACAGAGCAGTTTCTCAGAAAGCTTCTTTCCAGATTTCATCTGAGGATATTTCCTTTTTCACCATAGCCCTCTATGGGCTTCCAAATATCACTTTGCCAATTCCACAAGAACTGTCTTACCGAAAGGCTTCTTGAGGAGAAAGCTGTAACTCTGTGAGATGATTTCACAGAACAAAAAGAAGTTTCTCAGAAAGTTTCTTTCTCTTTGTTATCGGAGAATATTGCCTTTAGCCCTATAGTCTTCAAAGGAATCCGAAATATCTGTTCTCAGATTCCACAGAAATAAGGCTAGCAAAGAGATCCACGAAATACAGATGTAATTCTGTGAGTGTAAGTCACACATCACAGAGCAGTTTCTCAGAAAGCTTCTTTCCAGATTTCATCTGAGGATATTTCCTTTTTCACCATAGCCCTGTATGGGCTTCCAAATATCACTTTGCCAATTCCACAAGAACTGTCTTAGCGAAAGGCTTCTTGAGGGGAAAGCTGTAACTCTGTGAGATGATTTCACTGAAAACAAAGAAGTTTCTCAGAAAGCTTCTTTCTCTGTGTTATCGGAGGATATTTCCTTTGGCCCTATAGTCTTCAAAGGGATCCGAAATATCTGTTCTCAGATTCCACAGAAATAAGGCTAGCAAAGAGATCCACGAAATACAGATGTAACTCTGTGAGATGAATGAACAGAACACTAAGCAGTTTCTCTGAAAGCTTCTTTCCAGATTTCATCTGAGGATATTTCCTTTTTCACCATAGCCCTCTATGGGCTTCCATATATCACTTGGCCAATTCCACAAGAACTGTCTTAGCGAAAGGCTTCCTGAGGGGAAAGCTGTAACTCTGTGAGATGATTTCACAGAACACAAAGAAGTTTCTCAGAAAGCTTCCTTCTCTTTGTTATCGGAGGATATTTCCTTTGGCCCCATAGTCTTCAAAGGGATCCGAAATATCTCTTCTCAGATTCCACAGAAATAAGGCTAGCAAAGAGATCCACGAAATACAGATGTAACTCTATGAGTGGAAGTCACACATCACAGAGCAGTTTCTCAGAAAGCTTCTTTCCAGATTTCCTCTGAAGATATTTCCTTTTTCACCATAGCCCTCTATGGGCTTCCAAATATCACTTTGCCAATTCCACAAGAAGTGTCTTAGCGAAAAGCTTCTTGAGGGGAAAGCTGTAACTCTGTGAGATGATTTCACTGAACACAAAGAAGTTTCTCAGAAAGCTTCTTTCTCTTTGTTATCGGAGGATATTTCCCTTGGCCCTGTATTCTTCAAAGGGATCCGAAATATCTGTTCTCAGATTCCACAGAAATAAGGCTAGCAAAGAGATCCACGAAATACAGATGTAACTCTGAGAGATGAATGAACAGAAAACTAAGCAGTTTCTCAGAAAGCTTCTTTCCAGATTTCATCTGAGGATATTTCCTTTTTCACCAGGGCCCTCTATGGGCTTCCAAATATCACTTTGCCAATTCCACAAGAACTGTCTTAGCGAAAGCCTTCTTGAGGGGAAAGCTGTAACTCTGTGAGATGATTTCACAGAACACAAAGAAGTTTCTCAGAAAGCTTCCTTCTCTTTGTTATCGGAGGATAATTCCTTTGGCCCTATCGTCTTCAAAGGGATCCGAAATATCTGTTCTCAGATTCCACAGAAATAAGGCTTGCAAAGAGATCCACGAAATACAGATGTAACTCTGTGAGTGGAAGTCAAACATCACAGAGCAGTTTCTCTGAAAGCTTCTTTCCAGATTTCATCTGAGGATATTTCCTTTTTCACAATAGCCCTCTAGGGGTTCCAAATATCACTTTACCAATTCCACAAGAACTGTCTTAGCGAAAGGCTTCTTGAGGGGAAAGCTGTAACTCTGTGATATGATTTCACAGAACACAAAGAAGTTTCTCAGAAAGCTTGTTTCTCTTTGTTATCGGAGGATATTTCCTTTGTCCCTTCAGTCTTCAAAGGGATCCGAAATATCTGTTCTCAGATTCTACAGAAATAAGGCTAGCAAAGAGATCCACGAAATACAGATGTAACTCTGTGAGTGGAAGTCACACATCACAGAGCAGTTTCTCAGAAAGATTCCTTCCGGATTTCATCTGAGGATATTTCCTTTTTCACCATAGCCCTCTACGGGCTTCCAAATATCACTTTTCCAATTCCACAAGAACTGTCTTAGCGAAAGGCTTCTTGAGGGGAAAGCTGTAACTCTGTGAGATGATTTCACAGAACACAAACATGTTTCTCAGAAAGCTTCTTTCTCTTTGTTATCGGAGGATATTTCCTTTGGCCCTATAGACTTCAAAGGGATCCGAAATATCTGTTCTCAGATTCCACAGAAATAAGGCTAGCAAAGAGATCCACGAAATACTGTTGTAACTCTGTGAGGGGAAGTCACACATCACAGAGCAGTTTCTCAGAAAGCTTCTTTCCAGATTTCATCTGAGGATATTTCCTTTTTCACCATAGCCCTCTATGAGCTTCCAAATATCACTTTGCCAATTCCACAAGAACTGTCTTAGCGAAAGGCTTCTTGAGGGGAAAGCTGTAACTCTGTGAGATGATTTCACAGAACACAAAGAAGTTTCTCAGAAAGCTTCTTTCTCTTTGTTATCGGAGGATATTTCCTTTGGCCCTATAGTCTTCAAAGGGATCCGAAATATCTGTTCTCAGATTCCACAGAAATAAGGCTAGCAAAGAGATCCATGAAATACAGCTGTAACTCTGTGACATGATTTCACAGAACACAAAGAAGTTTCTCAGAAATTATCTTTCTCTTTGTTATCGGAGAATATTGCCTTTAGCCCTATAGTCTTCAAAGGAATCCGAAATATCTGTTCTCAGATTCCACAGAAATAAGGCTAGCAAAGAGATCCACGAAATACAGATGTAACTCTGTGAGTGGAAGTCACACATCACAGAGCAATTTCTCAGAAAGCTTCTTTCCGGATTTCATCTGAGGATATTTCCTTTTTCTCCATAGCCCTCTATGGGCTTCCAAATATCACTTTGCCAATTCCACAAGAACTGTCTTAGCGAAAGGCTTCTTGAGGGGAAAGCTGTAACTCTGTGAGATGATTTCACAGAACACAAAGAAGTTTCTCAGAAAGCTTCCTTCTCTTTGTTATCGGAGGATATTTCCTTTGGCCCTATAGACTTCAAAGGGATCCGAAATATCTGTTCTCAGATTCCACAGAAATAAGGCTAGCAAAGAGATCCACGAAATGCAGATGTAACTCTGTGAGATGAATGAACAGAACACTAAGCAGTTTCTCAGAAAGCTTCTTTCCAGATTTCATCTGAGGATATTTCCTTTTTCACCGTAGCCCTCTATGGGCTTCCAAATATCACTTTGCCAATTCCACAAGAACTGTCTTAGCGAAAGGCTTCTTGAGGGCAAAGCTGTAACTCTGTGAGATGATTTCACAGAACACAAAGAAGTTTCTCAGAAAACTTCCTTGTCTTTTTTATCTTGGGATATATCCTTTGGCCCTATAGTCTTCAAAGGGATCCGAAATATCTGTTCTCAGACTCCACAGAAATAAGTCTAGCAAAGAGATCCAAGAAATACAGATGTAACTCTATGAGATGAATGAACAGAACACTAAGCAGTTTCTCAGAAAGCTTTTTCCAGATTTCATCTGAGGACATTTCTTTTTTCACCATAGCCCTCTATGGGCTTCCAAAGATCACTTTGCCAATTCCACAAAACTGTCTTAGCGAAAGGCTTCTTGAGGGGAAAGCTGTAACTCTGTGAGATGATTTCACAGAACACAAAGAAGTTTCTCAGAAAGCTTCCTTCTCTTTGTTATCGGAGGATAATTCCTTTGGCCCTATCGTCTTCAAAGGGATCCGAAATATCTGTTCTCAGATTCCACAGAAATAAGGCTTGCAAAGAGATCCACGAAATACAGATGTAACTCTGTGAGTGGAAGTCAAACATCACAGAGCAGTTTCTCTGAAAGCTTCTTTCCAGATTTCATCTGAGGATATTTCCTTTTTCACAACAGCCCTCTAGGGGTTCCAAATATCACTTTACCAATTCCACAAGAACTGTCTTAGCGAAAGGCTTCTTGAGGGGAAAGCTGTAACTCTGTGATATGATTTCACAGAACACAAAGAAGTTTCTCAGAAAGCTTGTTTCTCTTTGTTATCGGAGGATATTTCCTTTGTCCCTTCAGTCTTCAAAGGTATCCGAAATATCTGTTCTCAGATTCTACAGAAATAAGGCTAGCAAGGAGATCCACGAAATACAGATGTAACTCTGTGAGTGGAAGTCACACATCACAGAGCAGTTTCTCAGAAAGATTCCTTCCGGATTTCATCTGAGGATATTTCCTTTTTCACCATAGCCCTCTACGGGCTTCCAAATATCACTTTTCCAATTCCACAAGAACTGTCTTAGCGAAAGGCTTCTTGAGGGGAAAGCTGTAACTCTGTGAGATGATTTCACAGAACACAAACATGTTTCTCAGAAAGCTTCTTTCTCTTTGTTATCGGAGGATATTTCCTTTGGCCCTATAGACTTCAAAGGGATCCGAAATATCTGTTCTCAGATTCCACAGAAATAAGGCTAGCAAAGAGATCCACGAAATACTGTTGTAACTCTGTGAGGGGAAGTCACACATCACAGAGCAGTTTCTCAGAAAGCTTCTTTCCAGATTTCATCTGAGGATATTTCCTTTTTCACCATAGCCCTCTATGAGCTTCCAAATATCACTTTGCCAATTCCACAAGAACTGTCTTAGCGAAAGGCTTCTTGAGGGGAAAGCTGTAACTCTGTGAGATGATTTCACAGAACACAAAGAAGTTTCTCAGAAAGCTTCTTTCTCTTTGTTATCGGAGGATATTTCCTTTGGCCCTATAGTCTTCAAAGGGATCCGAAATATCTGTTCTCAGATTCCACAGAAATAAGGCTAGCAAAGAGATCCATGAAATACAGCTGTAACTCTGTGACATGATTTCACAGAACACAAAGAAGTTTCTCAGAAATTTTCTTTCTCTTTGTTATCGGAGAATATTGCCTTTAGCCCTATAGTCTTCAAAGGAATCCGAAATATCTGTTCTCAGATTCCACAGAAATAAGGCTAGCAAAGAGATCCACGAAATACAGATGTAACTCTGTGAGTGGAAGTCACACATCACAGAGCAATTTCTCAGAAAGCTTCTTTCCGGATTTCATCTGAGGATATTTCCTTTTTCTCCATAGCCCTCTATGGGCTTCCAAATATCACTTTGCCAATTCCACAAGAACTGTCTTAGCGAAAGGCTTCTTGAGGGGAAAGCTGTAACTCTGTGAGATGATTTCACAGAACACAAAGAAGTTTCTCAGAAAGCTTCCTTCTCTTTGTTATCGGAGGATATTTCCTTTGGCCCTATAGACTTCAAAGGGATCCGAAATATCTGTTCTCAGATTCCACAGAAATAAGGCTAGCAAAGAGATCCACGAAATGCAGATGTAACTCTGTGAGATGAATGAACAGAACACTAAGCAGTTTCTCAGAAAGCTTCTTTCCAGATTTCATCTGAGGATATTTCCTTTTTCACCGTAGCCCTCTATGGGCTTCCAAATATCACTTTGCCAATTCCACAAGAACTGTCTTAGCGAAAGGCTTCTTGAGGGCAAAGCTGTAACTCTGTGAGATGATTTCACAGAACACAAAGAAGTTTCTCAGAAAACTTCCTTGTCTTTTTTATCTTGGGATATATCCTTTGGCCCTATAGTCTTCAAAGGGATCCGAAATATCTGTTCTCAGACTCCACAGAAATAAGTCTAGCAAAGAGATCCAAGAAATACAGATGTAACACTATGAGATGAATGAACAGAACACTAAGCAGTTTCTCAGAAAGCTTTTTCCAGATTTCATCTGAGGACATTTCTTTTTTCACCATAGCCCTCTATGGGCTTCCAAAGATCACTTTGCCAATTCCACAAAACTGTCTTAGCGAAAGGCTTCTTGAGGGGAAAGCTGTAACTCTGTGAGATGATTTCACAGAACACAAAGAAGTTTCTCAGAAAGCTTCCTTCTCTTTGTTATCGGAGGATATTTCCTTTGGCCCCATAGTCTTCAAAGGGATCCGAAATATCTGTTCTCAGATTCCACAGAAATAAGGCTAGCAAAGAGATCCACGAAATACAGATGTAACTCTGTGAGTGGAAGTCACACATCACAGAGCAGTTTCTCAGAAAGCTTCTTTCCAGATTTCATCTGAGGATATTTCCTTTTTCAACATAGCCCTCTATGGGCTTCCAAATATCACTTTGCCAATTCCACAAGAACTGTCTTAGCGAAAGGCTTCTTGAGGGGAAAGCTGTAACTCTGTGAGATGGTTTCACAGAACACAAAGAAGTTTCTGGGAAAGCTTCTTTCTCTTTTTTATCGGAGGATATTTCCCTCGGGCCTATAGTCCTCAAAGGGATCCGAAATATCTGTTCTCAGATTCCACAGAAATAAGGCTAGCAAAGAGATCCACGAAATACAGATGTAACTCTGTGAGATGAATGAACAGAACACTAAGCAGTTTCTCAGAAAGCTTCTTTCCAGATTTCATCTGAGGATATTTCCTTTTTCACCATAGCCCTCTATGGGCTTCCAAATATCACTTTGCCAATTACACAAGAACTGTCTTAGCGAAAGGCTTCTTGAGGGGAAAGCTGTAACTCTGTGAGATGATTTCACAGAACACAAAGAAGTTTCTCAGAAAGCTTCTTTCTCTTTGTTATCGGAGGATATTTCCTTTGGCCCTATAGTCTTCAAAGGGATCCGAAATATCTGTTCTCAGATTCCACAGAAATAAGGCTAGCAAAGAGATCCACGAAATACAGATGTAACTCTGTGAGTGGAAGTCACACATCACAGAGCAGTTTCTCAGAAAGCTTCTTTCCAGATTTCATCTGAGGATATTTCCTTTTTCACAATAGCCCTCTATGGGCTTGCAAATATCACTTTGCCAATTCCACAAGAACTGTCTTAAAGAAAGGCTTCTGGAGGGGAAAGCTGTAACTCTGTGAGATGATTTCACAGAACACAAAGAAGTTTCTCAGAAAGCTTCTTTCTCTTTGTTATCGGAGGATATTTCCTTTGGCCCTATAGTCTTCAAAGGGATGCGAAATATCTGTTCTCAGATTCCACAGAAATAAGGCTAGCAAAGAGATCCACGAAATACAGATGTAACTCTGTGAGATGAATGAACAGAACACTAAGCAGTTTCTCAGAAAGCTTCTTTCCAGATTTTATCTGAGGATATTTCCTTTTTCAACATAGCCCTCTATGGGCTGCCAAATATAACTTTGCCAATTCCACAAGAACTGTCTTAGCGAAAGGCTCCTTGAGGGGAAAGCTGTAACTCTGTGAGATAGTTTCACAGAACACAAAGAAGGTTCTCAGAAAGCTTCCTTCTCTTTGTTATCGGAGGATATTTCCTTTGGCCCTATAGACTTCAAAGGGATCTGAAATATCTGTTCTCAGATTCCACAGAAATAAGGCTAGCAAAGAGATCCACGAAATACAGATGTAACTCTGTGAGTGGAAGACACATCACAGAGCAGTTTCTCAGAAAGCTTCTTTCCAGATTTCACCTGAGGATATTTCCTTTTTCACCATAGCCCTCTATGGGCTTCCAAATATCACTTTGCCAATTCCAAAAGAACTGTCTTAGCGAAATGCTTCTTGAGGGGAAAGCTGTAACTCTGTGAGATGATTTCACAGAACACAAAGAAGTTTCTCAGAAAGCTTCCTTCTCTTTGTTATCGGAAGATATTTCCTTTGGCCCTATATCTTCAAATAGATCCGAAATATCTGTTCTCAGATTCCACAGAAATAAGGCTAGCAAAGAGATCCACGAAATACAGATGTAACTCTGTGAGATGAATGAACAGAACACTAAGCATTTTCTCAGAAAGCTTCTTTCCAGATTTCATCTGAGGATATTTCCTTTTTCACCATAGCCCTCTATGGGCTGCCTAATATCACTTTGCCAATTCCACAAGAATTGTCTTAGCGAAATGCTTCTTGAGGGGAAGGCTGTAACTCTGTGAGATGATTTCACAGAACACAAAGAAGTTTCTCAGAAAGCTTCTTTCTCTTTGTTATCGGAGGATATTTCCTTTGGCCCTATAGTCTTCAAAGGGATCCGAAATATCTGTTCTCAGATTCCACAGAAATAAGGCTAGCAAAGAGATCCACGAAATACAGATGTAACTCTGTGAGTGGAAGTCACACATCACAGAGCAGTTTCTCAGAAAGCTTCTTTCCAGATTTCATCTGAGGATATTTCCTTTTTCACAATAGCCCTCTATGGGCTTGCAAATATCACTTTGCCAATTCCACAAGAACTGTCTTAAAGAAAGGCTTCTGGAGGGGAAAGCTGTAACTCTGTGAGATGATTTCACAGAACACAAAGAAGTTTCTCAGAAAGCTTCTTTCTCTTTGTTATCGGAGGATATTTCCTTTGGCCCTATAGTCTTCAAAGGGATGCGAAATATCTGTTCTCAGATTCCACAGAAATAAGGCTAGCAAAGAGATCCACGAAATACAGATGTAACTCTGTGAGATGAATGAACAGAACACTAAGCAGTTTCTCAGAAAGCTTCTTTCCAGATTTTATCTGAGGATATTTCCTTTTTCAACATAGCCCTCTATGGGCTGCCAAATATAACTTTGCCAATTCCACAAGAACTGTCTTAGCGAAAGGCTCCTTGAGGGGAAAGCTGTAACTCTGTGAGATAGTTTCACAGAACACAAAGAAGGTTCTCAGAAAGCTTCCTTCTCTTTGTTATCGGAGGATATTTCCTTTGGCCCTATAGACTTCAAAGGGATCTGAAATATCTGTTCTCAGATTCCACAGAAATAAGGCTAGCAAAGAGATCCACGAAATACAGATGTAACTCTGTGAGTGGAAGACACATCACAGAGCAGTTTCTCAGAAAGCTTCTTTCCAGATTTCACCTGAGGATATTTCCTTTTTCACCATAGCCCTCTATGGGCTTCCAAATATCACTTTGCCAATTCCAAAAGAACTGTCTTAGCGAAATGCTTCTTGAGGGGAAAGCTGTAACTCTGTGAGATGATTTCACAGAACACAAAGAAGTTTCTCAGAAAGCTTCCTTCTCTTTGTTATCGGAAGATATTTCCTTTGGCCCTATATCTTCAAATAGATCCGAAATATCTGTTCTCAGATTCCACAGAAATAAGGCTAGCAAAGAGATCCACGAAATACAGATGTAACTCTGTGAGATGAATGAACAGAAAACTAAGCAGTTTCTCAGAAAGCTTCTTTCCAGATTTCATCTGAGGACATTTCCTTTTTCACCATAGCCCTCTATGGGCTTCCAAATATCACTTTGCCAATTCCACAAGAACTGTCTTAGCGAAAGGCTTCTTGAGGGGAAAGCTGTAACTCTGTGAGATGATTTCACAGAACACAAAGAAGTTTCTCAGAAAGCTTCCTTCTCTTTGTTATCGGAGGATATTTCCTTTGTCCGTATAGTCTTCAAAGGGATCCGAAATATCTGTTCTCAGATTCCACAGAAATAAGGCTAGCAAAGAGATCCACGAAATACAGATGTAACTCTGTGAAATGAATGAACAGAACTCTAAGAAGTTTCTCAGAAAGCTTCTTTCCAGATTTCATCTGAGGATATTTCCTTTTTCACGATAGCCCTCTATGGGCTTCGAAATATCACTTTGCCAATTCCACAAGAACTGTCTTAGCGAAAGGCTTCTTCAGGGGAAAGCGGTAACTCTCTGAGATGATTTCACAGAACACAAAGAAGTTTCTCAGAAAGCTTCCTTCTCTTTGTTATCGGAGGATATTTCCTTTGGACCTATAGTCTTCAAAGGGATCCGAAATATCTGTTCTCAGATTCCACAGAAATAAGGCTAGCAAAGAGATCCACGAAATACAGATGTAACTCTGTGAGTGGAAGTCACACATCACAGAGCAGTTTCTCAGAAAGCTTCTTTCCAGATTTCATCTGAGGATATTTCCATTTTCACCATAGCCCTCTATGGGCTTAAAAATATCACTTTGCGAATTCCACAAGAACTGTCTTAGCGAAAGGCATCTTGAGGGGAAAGCGGTAACTCTGTGAGTTGATTTCACAGAATACAAAGAAGTTTCTCAGAAAGCTTCCTTCTCTTTGTTATCGGAGGATATTTCCTTTGGCCCTATCGTCTTCAAAAGGATCCGAAATATCTGTTCTCAGATTCCACAGAAATAACGCGAGCAACGAGATCCACGAAATAAAGATGTAACTCTGTGAGATGAATGATGAGAACCCTAAGCAGTTTCTCAGAAAGCTTCTTTCCAGATTTCATCTGAGGATATTTCCTTTTTCACCATAGCCCTCTATGGGCTTCCAAATATCACCTTGCCAATTGAACAAGAACTGTCTTAGCGAAAGGCTTCTTGAGGGGAAAGCTGTAACTCTGTGAGATGATTTCACAGAACACAAAGAAGTTTCTCAGAAAGCTTCCATCTCTTTGTTATCGGAGGATATTTCCTTTGGCCCTATAGTCTTCAAAGGGATCCGAAATATCTGTTCTCAGAATCCACAGAAATAAGGCTGGCAAAGAGATCCACGAAATACAGATGTAACTCTGTGAGTGTAAGTCACACGTCACAGAGCAGTTTCTCAGAAACCTTCTTTCCAGATTTCATCTGAGGATATTTCCTTTTTCACCATAGCCCTCTATGGGCTTCCAAATATCACTTTGCCAATTCCATAAGAACTGTCTTAGCAAAAGGTTTCTAGAGGGGAAAGCTGTAACTCTGTGAGATGATTTCACAGAACACAAAGAAGTTTCTCAGAAAGCTTATTTCTCTTTGTTATCGGAGGATAGTTCCTTTAGCCTTATAGTCTTCAAAGGGATCCGAAATATCTGTTCTCAGATTTCACAGATATAAGGCTAGCAAAGAGATCCACGAAATACAGATGTAACTCTGTGAGTGGAAGTCACACATCACAGAGCAGTTTCTCAGAAAGCTTCTTTGCAGATTTCATCTGAGGATATTTCCTTTTTCAGCATAGCCCTCCATGGGCTTCCAAATATCACTTTGCCAATTCCACAAGAACTGTCTTAGCGAAAGGCTTCTTGAGGGGAAAGCTGTAACTCTGTGAGATGCTTTCACAGAACACAAAGAAGTTTCTCAGAAAGCTTCCTTCTCTTTGTTATCGGAGAATATTTCCTTTGGCCCTATAATCTTCAAAGGGATCCGAAATATCTGTTTTCAGATTCCACAGAAATAAGGCTAGCAAAGAGATCCACGAAACAGAGATGTAACTCTGTGAGTGGAAGTCACACATCACAGAGCAGTTTCTCGGAAAGCTTCTTTCCAGATTTCATCTGAGGATATTTCCTTTTTCACCATAGCCTTCCATGGGCTTCCAAATATAACTTTGCCAATTCCACAAGAACTGTCTTAGCGAAAGGCTTCTTGAGGGGAAAGCTGTAACTCTCTGAGATGATTTCACCGAATACAAAGAAGTGTTTCAGAAAGCTTCCTTCTCTTTGTTATCGGAGGATATTTCCTTTGGCCCTATAGTCTTCAAAAGGATCCGAAATATCTG
The DNA here is from genome assembly GCF_043159975.1 of Macaca nemestrina. Lineage (NCBI taxonomy): Eukaryota > Metazoa > Chordata > Mammalia > Primates > Cercopithecidae > Macaca > Macaca nemestrina. Next base: position 101,568,236 of record NC_092132.1, on the reverse strand, counting down.
TTCTCAGATTCCACAGAAATAAGGCTAGCAAAGAGATCCACGAAATACAGATGTAACTCTGTGAGATGAATGAACAGAACACTAAGCAGCTTCTCAGAAAGCTTCTTTCCAGATTTCATCTGAGGATATTTCCTTTTTCACCATAGCCCTCTATGGGCTTCCAAATATCACTTTGCCAATTCCACAAGAACTGTCTTAGCGAAAGGCTTCTTGAAGGGAAAGCTTTAACTCTGTGAGATGATTTCACAGAACACAAAGAAGTTTCTCAGAAAGCTTCCTTCTCTTTGTTATCGAAGGATATTTCCTTTGGCCCTATAGTCTTCAAAGGGATCCGAAATATCTGTTCTCAGAATCCACAGAAATAAGGCTAGCAAAGAGATCCACGAAATACAGATGTAACTCTGTTAGTGGAAGTCACACATCACAGAGCAGCTTCTCAGAAAGCTTCTTTTCAGATTTCATCTGAGGATATTTCCTTTTTCAACATAGCCCTCTATGGGCTTCCAAATATCACTTTGCCAATTCCACAAGAACTGTCTTAGCGAAAGGCTTCTTGAGGGGAAAGCTGTAACTCTGTGAGATGATTTCAGAGAACACAAAGAAGTTTCTCAGAAAGCTTCTTTCTCTTTGTTATCGGAGGATAGTTCCTTAAGCCTTATAGTCTTCAAAGGGATCCGAAATATCTGTTCTCAGATTCCACAGAAATAAGGGTAGCAAAGAGATCCACGAAATACAGATGTAAATCTGTGAGTGGAAGTCACACATCACAGAGCAGTTTCTCAGAAAGCTTCTTTCCAGATTTCATCTGAGGATATTTCCTTTTTCACCATAGACCTCTTTGGGCTTCCAAATATCACTTTGCCAATTCCACAAGAAATGTCTTAGCGAAAGGCTTCTTGAAGGGAAAGCTGTAACTCTGTGAGATGATTTCACAGAACACAAAGAAGTTTCTCTGAAAGCTTCTTTCTCTTTGTTATCGGAGGATATTTCCTTTGGCCCTATAGTCCTCAAACTGATCCGAAATATCCGTTCTCAGATTCCACAGAAATAAGGCTAGCAAAGAGATCCACGAAATACAGATGTAACTCTGTGAGATGAATGATCAGAACACTAAGCAGTTTCTCAGAAAGCTTCTTTCCAGATTTCATCTGAGGATATTTCCTTTTTCACCATAGCCCTCTAAGGGCTGCCAAATATCACTTTGCCAATTCCACAAGAACTGTCTTAGCGAAAGGCTTCTTGAGGGGAAAGCTGTAACTCGGTTAGATGATTTCACAGAACACAAAGAAGTTTCTCAGAAAGCTTCCTTCTCTTTGTTATCGGAGGATATTTCCTTTGGCCCTATAGTCTTCAAAGGGATCCGAAATATCTGTTCTCAGATTCCACAGAAATAAGGCTAGCAAAGAGATCCAAGAAATACAGATGTAACTCTGTGAGTGGAAGTCACACATCACAGAGCAGTTTCTCAGAAAGCTTCTTTCCAGATTTCATCTGAGGAGAGTTCCTTTTTCACCATAGCCCTCTATGGGCTTCCAAATATCACTTTGCCAATTCCACAAGAACTGTCTTAGCGAAAGGCTTCTTGAGGGGAAAGCTGTAACTCTGTGAGATGATTTCACAGAACACAAAGAAGTTTCTCAGACAGTTTCCTTCTCTTTGTTATCGGAGGATATTTCCTTTGGCCCTATAGTCTTCAAAGGTTTCCGAAATATCTGTTCTCAGATTCCACAGAAATAAGGCTAGCAAAGAGATCCAGGAAATACAGTTGTAACTCTGTGAGATGAATGAACAGAACACTAAGCAGTTTCTCAGAAAGCTTCTTTCCAGATTTCGTCGGAGGATATTTCCTTTTTCACGAAAGCTCTCTATGGGCTTCCAAATATCACTTTACCAATTCCACAAGAACTCTCTTAGCGAAAGGCTTCTTGAGGGGAAAGCTAAAACTCTGTGGGATGATTTCACAGAACACAAAGAAGTTTCTCAGAAAGCTTCTTTCTCTTTGTTATCGGAGGATATTTCCTTTGGCCCTATAGTCTTCAAAGGGAAAGGAAATATCTGTTCTCAGATTACACAGAAATAATGCTAGCAAAGAGATCCACGAAATACAGATGTAACTCTGTGAGATGAATGAACAGAACACTAAGCAGTTTCTCAGAAAGCTTCTTTCCAGATCTCATCTGAGGATATTTCCTTTTTCACCATAGCCCTCTAAGGGCTTCCAAATATCACTTTGCCAATTCCACAAGAACTGTCTTAGCGAAAGGCTTCTTGAGGGGAAAGCTGTAACTCTGTGAGATGATTTCACAGAATACAAAGAAGTTTCTCAGAAAGCTTCTTTCTCTTTGTTATCGGAGGATACTTCCTTCAGCCTTATAGTCTTCAAAGGGATCCGAAATATCTGTTCTCAGATTCCACAGAAATAAGGGTAGCAAAGAGATCCACGAAATACAGATGTAACTCTGTGAGATGAATGAACAGAACACTAAGCAGTTTCTCAGAAAGCTTCTTTCCAGATTTCATCTGAGGATATTTCCTTTTTCACCATAGCCCTCTATGGGCTTCCAAATATCACTTTCCCAATTCCACAAGAACCCTCTTAGCGAAAGGCTTCTTGAGGGGAAAGATGTAACTCTGTGAGATGATTTCACAGAACAGAAAGAAGTTTCTCGGAAAGCTTCCTTCTCTTTGTTATCTGAGGATATTTCCTTTGGCCCTATAGTCTTCAAAGGGATCCGAATTATCTGTTCTCAGATTCCACAGAAATAAGGCTAGCAAAGAGATCCACGAAACAGAGATGTAACTCTGTGAGTGGAAGTCACACATTACAGAGCAGTTTCTCAGAAAGCTTCTTTCCAGATTTCATCTGAGGATACTTCCTTTTTCACCATAGCCCTCTATGCGCTTCCAAATATCACTTTGCCAATTCCACAAGAACTGTCTTAGCGAAAGGCTTCTTGAGGGGAAAGCTGTAACTCTGTGAGATGATTTCACAAAACACAAAGAAGTTTCTCAGATAGCTTCTTTCTCTTTATTATCGGAGGATCTTTCCTTTGGCCCTATAGTCTTCAAAGGGATCCGAAATATCTGTTCTCAGATTCCACAGAAATAAGGCTAGCAAAGAGATCCACGAAGTACAGGTGTAACTCTGTGAGTGAAAGTCACACATCACAGAGCAGTTTCTCAGAAAGTTTCTTTCCAGATTTCATCTGAGGATATTTCCTTTTTCACCATAGCCCTCTATGGGCTGCCAAATATCACTTTGCCAATTCCACAAGAACTGTCTTAGCGAAAGGCTTCTTGAGGGGAAAGCTGTAACTCTGTGAGATGATTTCACAGAACACAAAGAAGTTTCTCAGAAAGCTTCTTTCTCTTTGTTATCGGAGGATATTTCCTTTAGCTCTATAGTCTTCAAAGGGATCCGAACTATCTGTTCTCAGATTCCACAGAAATAAGGCTAGCAAAGAGATCCACGAAATACAGATGTAACTCTGTGAGTGAAAGTCACACATCACAGAGCAGTTTCTCCGAAAGCTTCTTTCCAGATTTCATCTGAGGATATTTCCTTTTTCACCATAGCCTTCTATGGGCTTCCAAATATCACTTTGCCAATTCCACAAGAACTGTCTTAGCGAAAGGCTCTTGAGGGGAAAGCTGTATCTCTGTGTGATGATTTCACAGAACCAAAGAAGTTTCTCAGAAAGCTTCCTTCTCTTTGTTATCAGAGGATATTTCCTTTGGCCCTATAGTCTTCAAAGGGATCCGAAATATCTGTGCTCAGATTCCACAGAAATAAGGCTAGCAAAGAGATCCACGAAATACAGATGTAACTCTGTGAGATAAATGAACAGAACACTAAGCAGTTTCTCAGAAAGCTTCTTTCCAGATTTCATCTGAGGATATTTCCTTTTTCAACATAGCCCTCTAAGGGCTTCCAAATATCACTTTGCCAATTCCACAAGAACTGTCTTAGCGAAAGGCTTCTTGAGGGGAAAGCTGTAACTCTGTGAGATTATTTCACAGAACACAAAGAACTGTCTCAGAAAGCTTCCTTCTCTTTGTTATCGGAGGATATTTCCTTTGGCCCTATTGTCTTCAAAGGGATTCGAAATATCTGTTCTCAGATTCCACAGAAATAAGGTTAGCAAAGAGATCCACGATATACAGATGTAACTCTGTGAGTGGAAGTCACACATCACAGAGCAGTTTCTCAGAAAGTTTCTTTCCAGATTTCATCTGAGGATATTTCCTTTTTCACCATAGCCCTCTATGGGCTTCCAAATATCACTTTGCCAATTCCACAAGAACTGTCTTTTCGAAAGGCTTCTTGAGGGGAAAGCTGTAACTCTGTGAGATGATTTCACAGAACACAAAGAAGTTTCTCAGAAAGCTTCCTTCTCTTTGTTATCGGAGGATATTTCCTTTGGCCCTATAGACTTCAAAGGGATCCGAAATATCTGTTCTCAGATTCCACAGAAATAAGGCTAGCAAAGAGATCCACGAAATACAGATGTAACTTTCTGTGTGGAAGTCACACATCACAGAGCAGTTTCTCAGAAAGCTTCTTTCCAGATTTCATCTGACGATATTTCCTTTTTCACCGTTGCCCTCTATGGGCTTCCAAATATCACTTTGCCAATTCCACAACAACTGTCTTAGCGAAAGGCTTCTTGAGGGGAAAGCTGTAACTCTGTGAGATGATTTCACAGAACACAAAGAAGTTTCTCAGAAAGCTTCCTTCTCTTTGTTATCGGAGGATAGTCTTCAAAGGGATCCGAAATATCTGTTCTCAGATTCCACAGAAATAAGGCTAGCAAAGAGATCCACGAAATACAGATGTAACTTTTGAGTGGAAGTCACACATCACAGAGCAGTTTCTCAGAAAGCTTCTTTCCAGATTTCATCTGAGGATATTTCCTTTTTCACCGTAGCCCTCTATGGGCTTCCAAATATCACTTTGCCAATTCCACAAGAACAGTCTTATGAAATGGCTTCTTGAGTGGAAAGCTGTAACTCCGTGAGATGATTTCACAGAACACAAAGAAGTTTCTCAGAAAGCTTCCTTCTCTTTGTTATCGGAGGATAGTCTTCAAAGGGATCCGAAATATCTGTTCTCAGATTCCACAGAAATAAGGCTAGCAAAGAGATCCACGAAATACAGATGTAACTCTGTGAGTGGAAGTCACACATCACAGAGCAGTTTCTCAGAAAGATTCTTTCCAGATTTCATCTGAGGATATTTCCTTTTTCACCTTAGCCCTCTATGGGCTTCCAAATATCACTTTGCCAATTCCACAAGAACTGTCTTAGCAAAAGGCTTCTTGAGTGGAAAGCTGTAACTCCGTGAGATGATTTCACAGAACACAAAGAAGTTTCTCAGAAAGCTTCTTTCTCTTTGTTATCGGAGGTTATTTCCTTTGGCCCTATAGTCTTCAAAGGGATCCGAAATATCTGTTCTCAGATTCCACAGAAATAAGGCTAGCAAAGAGATCCACGAAATACAGATGTAACTCTTTGAGTGGAAGTCACACATCACAGAGCAGTTTCTCAGAAAGCTTCTTTCCAGATTTCATCTGAGGATATTTCCTTTTTCACCATAGCCCTGTATGGGCTGCCAAATATCACTTTTCCAATTCCACAAGGACTGTCTTAGCGAAAGGCTTCTTGAGGGGAAAGCTGTAACTCTGTGAGATGATTTCACAGAACACAAAGAAGTTACTCAGAAAGCTTCCTTCTCTTTGTTATCAAAGGATATTTCATTTGGCCCTATAGTCTTCAAAGGGATCCGAAATATCTGTTCTCAGATTCCACAGAAATAAGGCTAGCAAAGAGATCCACGAAATACAGATGTAACTCTGTGAGTGGAAGTCTCACATCACAGAGCAGTTTCTCAGAAAGCTTCTTTCCAGATTTCATCTGAGGATATTTCCTTTTTCACCATAGCCCTCTATGGGCTTCCAAATATCACTTTGCCAATTCCACAAGAACTGTCTTAGCGAAAGGCTTCTTGAGGGGAAAGCTGTAACTCTGTGAGATGATTTCACAGAACACAAAGAAGTTTCTCAGAAAGCTTCCTTCTCTTTGTTATCGGAGGATATTTCCTTTGGCCCTATAGTCTTCAAAGGGATCCGAAATATCTGTTCTCAGATTCCACAGAAATAAGGCTAGCAAAGAGATCCACGAAATACAGATGTAACTTTCTGAGTGGAAGTCACACATCACAGAGCAGTTTCTCAGAAAGCTTCTTTCCAGATTTCATCTGAGGATATTTCCTTTTTCACCATAGCCCTCTATGGGCTTCCAAATATCACTTTGCCAATTCCACAAGAACTGTCTTATCGAAAGGCTTCTTGAGGGGAAAGCTGTAACTCTGTGAGATGATTTCACAGAACAAAAAGAAGTTACTCAGAAAGCTTCCTTCTCTTTGTTATCGGAGGATAGTCTTCAAAGGGATCCGAAATATCTGTTCTCAGATTCCACAGAAATAAGGCTAGCAAAGAGATCCACGAAATACAGATGTAACTCTGTGAGTGGAAGTCACACATCACATAGCAGTTTCTCAGAAAGCTTCTTTCCAGATTTCATCTGAGGATATTTCCTTTTTCACCGTAGCCCTCTATGGGCTTCCAAATATCACTTTGCCAATTCCACAAGAACTGTCTTAGCGAAAGGCTTCTTGAGTGGAAAGCTGTAACTCTGTGAGATGATTTCACAGAACACAAAGAAGTTACTCAGAAAGCTTCCTTCTCTTTGTTATCAGAGGATATTTCATTTGGCCCTGTAGTCTTCAAAGGGATCCGAAATATCTGTTCTCAGATTCCACAGAAATAAGGCTAGCAAAGAGATCCACGAAATACAGATGTAACTCTGTTAGTGGAAGTCACACATCACAGAGCAGTTTCTCAGAAAGCTTCTTTCCAGATTTCATCTGAGGATATTTCCTTTTTCACCATAGCCCTCTATGGGCTGCCAAATATCACTTTGCCAATTCCACAAGAACTGTCTTAGCGAAAGGCTTCTTGAGGGGAAAGCTGTAACTCTGTGAGATCATTTCACAGAACACAAAGAAGTTTCTCAGAAAGCTTCCTTCTCTTTGTTATCGGAGGATATTTCCTTTGGCCCTATAGTCTTCTAAGGGATCCGAAATATCTGTTCTCAGATTCCACAGAAATAAGGCTAGCAAAGAGATCCACGAAATACAGATGTAACTCTGTGAGTGGAAGTCACACATCACAGAGCAGTTTCTCAGAAAGCTTCTTTCCAGATTTCATCTGAGGATATTTCCTTTTTCACCATAGCCCTCTACGGGCTTCCAAATATCACTTTGCCAATTCCACAAGAACTGTCTTAGCGAAAGGCTTCTTGAGGGGAAAGCTGTAACTCTGTGAGATGATTTCACAGAACACAAAGAAGTGTCTCAGAAAGCTTCCTTCTCTTTGTTATCGGAGGATATTTCCTTTGGCCCTATTGTCTTCAAAGGGATCCGAAATATCTGTTCTCAGATTCCACAGAAATAAGGCTAGCAAAGAGATCCACGATATACAGATGTAACTTTCTGAGTGGAAGTCACACATCACAGAGCAGTTTCTCAGAAAGTTTCTTTCCAGATTTCATCTGAGGATATTTCCTTTTTCACCATAGCCATCTATGGGCTTCCAAATATCACTTTGCCAATTCCACAAGAACTGTCTTTTCGAAAGGCTTCTTGAGGGGAAAGCTGTAACTCTGTGAGATGATTTCACAGAACACAAAGAAGTTTCTCAGAAAGCTTCCTTCTCTTTGTTATCGGAGGATATTTCCTTTGGCCCTATAGACTTCAAAGGGATCCGAAATATCTGTTCTCAGATTCCACAGAAATAAGGCTAGCAAAGAGATTCACGAAATACAGATGTAACTTTCTGAGTGGAAGTCACACATCACAGAGCAGTTTCTCAGAAAGCTTCTTACCAGATTTCATCTGAGGATATTTCCTTTTTCACCATAGCCCTCTATGGGCTTCCAAATATCACTTTGCCAATTCCACAAGAACTGTCTTATCGAAAGGCTTCTTGAGGGGAAAGCTGTAACTCTGTGAGATGATTTCACAGAACAAAAAGAAGTTACTCAGAAAGCTTCCTTGTCTTTGTTATCGGAGGATAGTCTTCAAAGGGATCCGAAATATCTGTTCTCAGATTCCACAGAAATAAGGCTAGCAAAGAGATCCACGAAATACAGATGTAACTCTGTGAGTGGAAGTCACACATCACATAGCAGTTTCTCAGAAAGCTTCTTTCAAGATTTCATCTGAGGATATTTCCTTTTTCACCATAGCCCTCTATGGGCTTCCAAATATCACTTTGCCAATTCCACAAGAACTGTCTTAGCGAAAGGCTTCTTGACGGGAAAGCTGTAACTCTGTGAGATGATTTCACAGAACACAAAGAAGTTTCTCAGAAAGCTTCTTTCTCTTTGTTATCGGAGGATATTTCCTTTGGCCCTATAGTCTTCAAAGGGATCCGAAATATCTGTTCTCAGATTCCACAGAAATAAGGCTAGCAAAGAGATCCACGAAACAGAGATGTAACTCTGTGAGTGGAAGTCACACATCACAGAGCAGTTTCTCAGAAAGCTTCTTTCCAGATTTCATCTGAGGATACTTCCTTTTCCACCATAGCCTTCTAGGGGCTTCCAAATATCACTTTGCCAATTCCACAAGAACTGTCTTAGCGAAAGGCTTCTTGAGGGGAAAGCTGTAACTCTGTGAGATGATTTCACAGAACACAAAGAAGTTTCTCAGAAAGCTTCTTTCTCTTTGTTATCGGAGGATATTTCCTTTGGCCCTATAGTCTTCAAAGGGATCCGAAATATCTGTTCTCAGATTCCACAGAAATAAGGCTAGCAAAGAGATCCACGAAATACAGGTGTAACTCTGTGAGTGGAAGTCACACATCACAGAGCAGTTTCTCAGAAAGCTTCTTTCCAGATTTCATCTGGGGATATTTCCTTTTTCACCATAGCCCTCTATGGGCTTCCACAGATCACTTTGCCAATTCCACAAGAACAGTCTTAGCGAAAGGCTTCTTGAGAGGAAAGCTGTAACTCTGTGAGATGATTTCACAGAACACAAAGAAGTTTCTCAGAAAGCTTCTTTCTCTTTGTTATCGGAGGATATTTCCCTTAGCTCTATAGTCTTAAAAGGGATCCGAAATATCTGTTCTCAGATTCCACAGAAATAAGGCTAGCAAAGAGATCCACGAAATACAGATGTAACTCTGTGAGATGAATGAACAGAACACTAAGCAGTTTCTCAGAAAGCTTCTTTGCAGATTTCATCTGAGGATATTTCCTTTTTCACCATAGCCCTCTATGGGCTGCCAAATATCACTTTGCCAATTCCACAAGAACTGTCTTAGCGAAAGGCTTCTTGAGGGGAAAGCTGTAACTCTGTGAGATGATTTCACAGAACAAAAAGAAGTTTCTCAGAAAGCTTCCTTCTCTTTGTTATCGGAGGATATTTCCTTTGGCCCTATTGTATTCAAAGGGATCCGAAATATCTGTTCTCAGATTCCACAGAAATAAGATTAGCAAAGAGATCCACGAAATACAGATGTAACTCTGTGAGTGGAAGTCACACATCACAGAGCAGTTTCTCAGAAAGCTTCTTTCCACATTTCATCTGAGGATATTTCCTTTTTCACCGTAGCCCTCTATGGGCTTCCAAATATCACTTTGCCAATTCCACAAGAACTGTCTTAGCGAAAGGCTTCTTGAGTGGAAAGCTGTAACTCTGTGAGATGATTTCACAGAACACAAAGAAGTTACTCAGAAAGCTTCCTTCTCTTTGTTATCAGAGGATATTTCATTTGGCCCTATAGTCTTCAAAGGGATCCGAAATATCTGTTCTCAGATTCCACAGAAATAAGGCTAGCAAAGAGATCCACGAAATACAGATGTAACTCTGTGAGTGGAAGTCACACATCACAGAGCAGTTTCTCAGAAAGCTTCTTTCCAGATTTCATCTGAGGATATTTCCTTTTTCACCATAGCCCTCTATGGGCTTCCAAATATCACTTTGCCAATTCCACAAGAACTGTCTTAGCGAAAGGCTTCTTGAGGGGAAAGCTGTAACTCTGTGAGATGATTTCACAGAACACAAAGAAGTTTCTCAGAAAGCTTCTTTCTCTTTGTTATCGGAGGATATTTCCTTTGGCCCTATAGTCTTCAAAGGGATCCGAAATATCTGTTCTCAGATTCCACAGAAATAAGGCTAGCAAAGATATCCACGAAATACAGATGTAACTCTGTGAGGTGAATGAACACAACACTAAGCAGTTTCTCAGAAAGCTTCTTTCCAGATTTCATCTGGGGATATTTCCTTTTTCACCATAGCCCTCTATGGGCTGCCAAATATCACTTTGCCAATTCCACAAGAACTGTCTTAGCGAAAGGCTTCTTGAGGGGAAAGCTGTAACTCTGTGAGATGATTTCAGAGAACACAAAGAAGTTTCTCAGAAAGCTTCCTTCTCTTTGTTATCGGAGGATATTTCCTTTGGCCCTATTGTCTTCAAAGGGATCCGAAATATCTGTTCTCAGATTCCACAGAAATAAGGCTAGCAAAGAGATCCACGTAATACAGATGTAACTCTGTGAGTGGAAGTCACACATCACAGAGCAGTTTCTCAGAAAGGTTCTTTCCATATTTCATCTGAGGATATTTCCTTTTTCACCATAGCCCTCTATGGGCTTCCAAATATCACTTTGCCAATTCCACAAGAACTGTCTTAGCGAAAGGCTTCTTGAGGGGAAAGCTGTAACTCTGTGAGATGATTTCACAGAACACAAAGAAGTTTCTCAGAAAGCTTCTTTCTCTTTGTTATCGGAGGATATTTCCTTTGGCCCTATAGTCTTCAAAGGGATCCGAAATATCTGTTCTCAGATTCCACAGAAATCAGGCTAGCAAAGAGATCCACGAAACAGAGATGTAACTCTGTGAGTGGAAGTCACACATCACAGAGCTGTTTCTCAGAAATCTTCTTTCCAGATTTCATCTGAGGATACTTCCTTTTTCACCATAGCCTTCTAGGGGCTTCCAAATATCACTTTGCCAATTCCACAAGAACTGTCTTATCGAAAGGCTTCTTGAGGGGAAAGCTGTAACTCTGTGTGATGATTTCACAGAACACAAAGAAGTTTCTCAGAAAGCTTCCTTCTCTTTGTTATCGGAGGATATTTCCTTTGGCCCTATAGTCTTCAAAGGGATCCGATATATCTGTTCTCAGATTCCACAGAAATAAGGCTAGCAAAGAGATCCACGAAATACAGATGTAACTCTGTGAGGTGAATGAACACAACACTAAGCAGTTTCTCAGAAAGCTTCTTTCCAGATTTCATCTGAGGATATTTCCTTTTTCACCATAGCCCTCTATGGGCTGCAAAATATCACTTTGCCAATTCCACAAGAACTGTCTTAGCGAAAGGCTTCTTGAGGGGAAAGCTGTAACTCTGTGAGATCATTTCACAGAACACAAAGAAGTTTCTCAGAAAGCTTCCTTCTCTTTGTTATCGGAGGATATTTCCTTTGGCCCTATTGTCTTCAAAGGGATCCGAAATATCTGTTCTCAGATTCCACAGAAATAAGGCTAGCAAAGATATCCACGAAACAGAGATGTAACTCTGTGAGTGGAAGTCACACATCACAGAGCAGTTTCTCAGAAAGCTTCTTTCCAGATTTCATCTGAGGATACTTCCTTTTTCACCATAGCCTTCTAGGGGCTTCCAAATATCACTTTGCCAATTCCACAAGAACTGTCTTAGCGAAAGGCTTCTTGAGGGGAAAGCTGTAACTCTGTGAGATGATTTCACAGAACACAAAGAAGTTTCTCAGAAAGCTTCTTTCTATTTGTTATCGGAGGATATTTCCTTTGGCCCTATAGTCTTCAAAGGGATCCGAAATATCTGTTCTCAGATTCCACAGAAATAAGGCTAGCAAAGAGATCCACGAAATACAGGTGTAACTCTGTGAGTGGAAGTCACACATCACAGAGCAGTTTATCAGAAAGGTTCTTTCCAGATTTCATCTGAGGATATTTCCTTTTTCACCATAGCCCTCTATGGGCTTCCACAGATCACTTTGCCAATTCCACAAGAACAGTCTTAGCGAAAGGCTTCTTGAAAGGAAAGCTGTAACTCTGTGAGATGATTTCACAGAACACAAAGAAGTTTCTCAGAAAGCTTCTTTCTCTTTGTTATCGGAGGATATTTCCTTTAGCTCTATAGTCTTAAAAGGGATCCGAAATATCTGTTCTCAGATTCCACAGAAATAAGGCTAGCAAAGAGATCCACGAAATACAGATGTAACTCTGTGAGATGAATGAACAGAACACTAAGCAGTTTCTCAGAAAGCTTCTTTCCAGATTTCATCTGAGGATATTTCCTTTTTCACCATAGCCCTCTATGGGCTGCCAAATATCACTTTGCCAATTCCACAAGAACTGTCTTAGCGAAAGGCTTCTTGAGGGGAAAGCTGTAACTCTGTGAGATGATTTCACAGAACACAAAGAAGTTTCTCAGAAAGCTTCCTTCTCTTTGTTATCGGAGGATATTTCCTTTGGCCCTATTGTCTTCAAAGGGATCCGAAATATCTGTTCTCAGATTCCACAGAAATAAGACTAGCAAAGAGATCCACGAAATACAGATGTAACTCTGTGAGTGGAAGTCACACATCACAGAGCAGTTTCTCAGAAAGGTTCTTTCCAGATTTCATCTGAGGATATTTCCTTTTTCACCTTAGCCCTCTATGGGCTTCCAAATATCACTTTGCCAATTCCACAAGAACTGTCTTAGCGAAAGGCTTCTTGAGTGGAAAGCTGTAACTCTGTGAGATGATTTCACAGAACACAAAGAAGTTACTCAGAAAGCTTCCTTCTCTTTGTTATCAGAGGATATTTCATTTGGCCCTATAGTCTTCAAAGGGATCCGAAATATCTGTTCTCAGATTCCACAGAAATAAGGCTAGCAAAGAGATCCACGAAATACAGATGTAACTCTGTGAGTGGAAGTCACACATCACAGAGCAGTTTCTCAGAAAGCTTCTTTCCAGATTTCATCTGAGGATATTTCCTTTTTCACCATAGCCCTCTATGGGCTTCCAAATATCACTTTGCCAATTCCACAAGAACTGTCTTAGCGAAAGGCTTCTTGAGGGGAAAGCTGTAACTCTGTGAGATGATTTCACAGAACACAAAGAAGTTTCTCAGAAAGCTTCTTTCTCTTTGTTATCGGAGGATATTTCCTTTGGCCCTATAGTCTTCAAAGGGATCCGAAATATCTGTTCTCAGATTCCACAGAAATAAGGCTAGCAAAGAGATCCACGAAATACAGATGTAACTCTGTGAGGTGAATGAACACAACACTAAGCAGTTTCTCAGAAAGCTTCTTTCCAGATTTCATCTGAGGATATTTCCTTTTTCACCATAGCCCTCTATGGGCTGCCAAATATCACTTTGCCAATTCCACAAGAACTGTCTTAGCGAAAGGCTTCTTGAGGGGAAAGCTGTAACTCTGTGAGATCATTTCACAGAACACAAAGAAGTTTCTCAGAAAGCTTCCTTCTCTTGGTTATCGGAGGATATTTCCTTTGGCCCTATTGTTTTCAAAGGGATCCGAAATATCTGTTCTCAGATTCCACAGAAATAAGGCTAGCAAAGATATCCACGAAACAGAGATGTAACTCTGTGAGTGGAAGTCACACATCACAGAGCAGTTTCTCAGAAAGCTTCTTTCCAGATTTCATCTGAGGATACTTCCTTTTTCACCATAGCCTTCTAGGGGCTTCCAAATATCACTTTGCCAATTCCACAAGAACTTTCTTAGCGAAAGGCATATTGAGGGGAAAGCTGTAACTCTGTGAGATGATTTCACAGAACACAAAGAAGTTTCTCAGAAAGCTTCTTTCTATTTGTTATCGGAGGATATTTCCTTTGGCCCTATAGTCTTCAAAGGGATCCGAAATATCTGTTCTCAGATTCCACAGAAATAAGGCTAGCAAAGAGATCCACGAAATACAGGTGTAACTCTGTGAGTGGAAGTCACACATCACAGAGCAGTTTCTCAGAAAGGTTCTTTCCAGATTTCATCTGAGGATATTTCCTTTTTCACCATAGCCCTCTATGGGCTTCCACAGATCACTTTGCCAATTCCACAAGAACAGTCTTAGCGAAAGGCTTCTTGAGAGGAAAGCTGTAACTCTGTGAGATGATTTCACAGAACACAAAGAAGTTTCTCAGAAAGCTTCTTTCTCTTTGTTATCGGAGGATATTTCCTTTAGCTCTATAGTCTTAAAAGGGATCCGAAATATCTGTTCTCAGATTCCACAGAAATAAGGCTAGCAAAGAGATCCACGAAATACAGATGTAACTCTGTGAGATGAATGAACAGAACACTAAGCAGTTTGTCAGAAAGCTTCTTTCCAGATTTCATCTGAGGATATTTCCTTTTTCACCATAGCCCTCTATGGGCTGCCAAATATCACTTTGCCAATTCCACAAGAACTGTCTTAGCGAAAGGCTTCTTGAGGGGAAAGCTGTAACTCTGTGAGATGATTTCACAGAACACAAAGAAGTTTCTCAGAAAGCTTCCTTCTCTTTGTTATCGGAGGATATTTCCTTTGGCCCTATTGTCTTCAAAGGGATCCGAAATATCTGTTCTCAGATTCCACAGAAATAAGGCTAGCAAAGAGATCCACGTAATACAGATGTAACTCTGTGAGTGGAAGTCACACATCACAGAGCAGTTTCTCAGAAAGGTTCTTTCCAGAATTCATCTGAGGATATTTCCTTTTTCACCATAGCCCTCTATGGGCTTCCAAATATCACTTTGCCAATTCCACAAGAACTGTCTTAGCGAAAGGCTTCTTGAGGGGAAAGCTGTAACTCTGTGAGATGATTTCACAGAACACAAAGAAGTTTCTCAGAAAGCTTCTTTCTCTTTGTTATCGGAGGATATTTCCTTTGGCCCTATAGTCTTCAAAGGGATCCGAAATATCTGTTCTCAGATTCCACAGAAATAAGGCTAGCAAAGAGATCCACGAAACAGAGATGTAACTCTGTGAGTGGAAGTCACACATCACAGAGCTGTTTCTCAGAAAGCTTCTTTCCAGATTTCATCTGAGGATACTTCCTTTTTCACCATAGCCTTCTAGGGGCTTCCAAATATCACTTTGCCAATTCCACAAGAACTGTCTTAGCGAAAGGCTTCTTGAGGGGAAAGCTGTAACTCTGTGAGATGATTTCACAGAACACAAAGAAGTTTCTCAGAAAGCTTCTTTCTCTTTGTTATCGGAGGATATTTCCTTTGGCCCTATAGTCTTCAAAGGGATCCGAAATATCTGTTCTCAGATTCCACAGAAATAAGGCTAGCAAAGAGATCCACGAAATACAGGTGTAACTCTGTGAGTGGAAGTCACACATCACAGAGCAGTTTATCAGAAAGGTTCTTTCCAGATTTCATCTGAGGATATTTCCTTTTTCACCATAGCCCTCTATGGGCTTCCACAGATCACTTTGCCAATTCCACAAGAACAGTCTTAGCGAAAGGCTTCTTGAGAGGAAAGCTGTAACTCTGTGAGATGATTTCACAGAACACAAAGAAGTTTCTCAGAAAGCTTCTTTCTCTTTGTTATCGGAGGATATTTCCTTTAGCTCTATAGTCTTAAAAGGGATCCGAAATATCTGTTCTCAGATTCCACAGAAATAAGGCTAGCAAAGAGATCCACGAAATACAGATGTAACTCTGTGAGATGAATGAACAGAACACTAAGCAGTTTCTCAGAAAGCTTCTTTCCAGATTTCATCTGAGGATATTTCCTTTTTCACCATAGCCCTCTATGGGCTGCCAAATATCACTTTGCCAATTCCACAAGAACTGTCTTAGCGAAAGGCTTCTTGAGGGGAAAGCTGTAACTCTGTGAGATGATTTCACAGAACACAAAGAAGTTTCTCAGAAAGCTTCCTTCTCTTTGTTATCGGAGGATATTTCCTTTGGCCCTATTGTCTTCAAAGGGATCCGAAATATCTGTTCTCAGATTCCACAGAAATAAGACTAGCAAAGAGATCCACGAAATACAGATGTAACTCTGTGAGTGGAAGTCACACATCACAGAGCAGTTTCTCAGAAAGCTTCTTTCCAGATTTCATCTGAGGATATTTCCTTTTTCACCGTAGCCCTCTATGGGCTTCCAAATATCACTTTGCCAATTCCACAAGAACTGTCTTAGCGAAAGGCTTCTTGAGTGGAAAGCTGTAACTCTGTGAGATGATTTCACAGAACACAAAGAAGTTACTCAGAAAGCTTCCTTCTCTTTGTTATCAGAGGATATTTCATTTGGCCCTATAGTCTTCAAAGGGATCCGAAATATCTGTTCTCAGATTCCACAGAAATAAGGCTAGCAAAGAGATCCACGAAATACAGATGTAACTCTGTGAGTGGAAGTCACACATCACAGAGCAGTTTCTCAGAAAGCTTCTTTCCAGATTTCATCTGAGGATATTTCCTTTTTCACCATAGCCGTCTATGGGCTTCCAAATATCACTTTGCCAATTCCACAAGAACTGTCTTAGCGAAAGGCTTCTTGAGGGGAAAGCTGTAACTCTGTGAGATGATTTCACAGAACACAAAGAAGTTTCTCAGAAAGCTTCTTTCTCTTTGTTATCGGAGGATATTTCCTTTGGCCCTATAGTCTTCAAAGGGATCCGAAATATCTGTTCTCAGATTCCACAGAAATAAGGCTAGCAAAGAGATCCACGAAATACAGATGTAACTCTGTGAGGTGAATGAACACAACACTAAGCAGTTTCTCAGAAAGCTTCTTTCCAGATTTCATCTGAGGTTACTTCCTTTTTCACCATAGCCTTCTAGGGGCTTCCAAATATCACTTTGCCAATTCCACAAGAACTGTATTAGCGAAAGGCATATTGAGGGGAAAGCTGTAACTCTGTGAGATGATTTCACAGAACACAAAGAAGTTTCTCAGAAAGCTTCTTTCTATTTGTTATCGGAGGATATTTCCTTTGGCCCTATAGTCTTCAAAGGGATCCGAAATATCTGTTCTCAGATTCCACAGAAATAAGGCTAGCAAAGAGATCCACGAAATACAGGTGTAACTCTGTGAGTGGAAGTCACACATCACAGAGCAGTTTCTCAGAAAGGTTCTTTCCAGATTTCATCTGAGGATATTTCCTTTTTCACCATAGCCCTCTATGGGCTTCCACAGATCACTTTGCCAATTCCACAAGAACAGTCTTAGCGAAAGGCTTCTTGAGAGGAAAGCTGTAACTCTGTGAGATGATTTCACAGAACACAAAGAAGTTTCTCAGAAAGCTTCTTTCTCTTTGTTATCGGAGGATATTTCCTTTAGCTCTATAGTCTTAAAAGGGATCCGAAATATCTGTTCTCAGATTCCACAGAAATAAGGCTAGCAAAGAGATCCACGAAATACAGATGTAACTCTGTGAGATGAATGAACAGAACACTAAGCAGTTTGTCAGAAAGCTTCTTTCCAGATTTCATCTGAGGATATTTCCTTTTTCACCATAGCCCTCTATGGGCTGCCAAATATCACTTTGCCAATTCCACAAGAACTGTCTTAGCGAAAGGCTTCTTGAGGGGAAAGCTGTAACTCTGTGAGATGATTTCACAGAACACAAAGAAGTTTCTCAGAAAGCTTCCTTCTCTTTGTTATCGGAGGATATTTCCTTTGGCCCTATTGTCTTCAAAGGGATCCGAAATATCTGTTCTCAGATTCCACAGAAATAAGGCTAGCAAAGAGATCCACGTAATACAGATGTAACTTTGTGAGTGGAAGTCACACATCACAGAGCAGTTTCTCAGAAAGGTTCTTTCCAGATTTCATCTGAGGATATTTCCTTTTTCACCATAGCCCTCTATGGGCTTCCAAATATCACTTTGCCAATTCCACAAGAACTGTCTTAGCGAAAGGCTTCTTGAGGGGAAAGCTGTAACTCTGTGAGATGATTTCACAGAACACAAAGAAGTTTCTCAGAAAGCTTCTTTCTCTTTGTTATCGGAGGATATTTCCTTTGGCCCTATAGTCTTCAAAGGGATCCGAAATATCTGTTCTCAGATTCCACAGAAATCAGGCTAGCAAAGAGATCCACGAAACAGAGATGTAACTCTGTGAGTGGAAGTCACACATCACAGAGCTGTTTCTCAGAAAGCTTCTTTCCAGATTTCATCTGAGGATACTTCCTTTTTCACCATAGCCTTCTAGGGGCTTCCAAATATCACTTTGCCAATTCCACAAGAACTGTCTTAGCGAAAGGCTTCTTGAGGGGAAAGCTGTAACTCTGTGAGATGATTTCACAGAACACAAAGAAGTTTCTCAGAAAGCTTCCTTCTCTTTGTTACCGGAGGATATTTCCTTTGGCCCTATTGTCTTCAAAGGGATCCGATATATCTGTTCTCAGATTCCACAGAAATAAGGCTAGCAAAGAGATCCACGAAATACAGATGTAACTCTGTGAGGTGAATGAACACAACACTAAGCAGTTTCTCAGAAAGCTTCTTTCCAGATTTCATCTGAGGATATTTCCTTTTTCACCATAGCCCTCTATGGGCTGCCAAATATCACTTTGCCAATTCCACAAGAACTGTCTTAGCGAAAGGCTTCTTGAGGGGAAAGCTGTAACTCTGTGAGATCATTTCACAGAACACAAAGAAGTTTCTCAGAAAGCTTCCTTCTCTTTGTTATCGGAGGATATTTCCTTTGGCCCTATTGTCTTCAAAGGGATCCGAAATATCTGTTCTCAGATTCCACAGAAATAAGGCTAGCAAAGATTTCCACGAAACAGAGATGTAACTCTGTGAGTGGAAGTCACACATCACAGAGCAGTTTCTCAGAAAGCTTCTTTCCAGATTTCATCTGAGGATACTTCCTTTTTCACCATAGCCTTCTAGGGGCTTCCAAATATCACTTTGCCAATTCCACAAGAACTGTCTTAGCGAAAGGCTTCTTGAGGGGAAAGCTGTAACTCTGTGAGATGATTTCACAGAACACAAAGAAGTTTCTCAGAAAGCTTCTTTCTCTTTGTTATCGGAGGATATTTCCTTTGGCCCTATAGTCTTCAAAGGGATCCGAAATATCTGTTCTCAGATTCCACAGAAATAAGGCTAGCAAAGAGATCCACGAAATACAGGTGTAACTCTGTGAGTGGAAGTCACACATCACAGAGCAGTTTATCAGAAAGGTTCTTTCCAGATTTCATCTGAGGATATTTCCTTTTTCACCATAGCCCTCTATGGGCTTCCACAGATCACTTTGCCAATTCCACAAGAACAGTCTTAGCGAAAGGCTTCTTGAGAGGAAAGCTGTAACTCTGTGAGATGATTTCACAGAACACAAAGAAGTTTCTCAGAAAGCTTCTTTCTCTTTGTTATCGGAGGATATTTCCTTTAGCTCTATAGTCTTAAAAGGGATCCGAAATATCTGTTCTCAGATTCCACAGAAATAAGGCTAGCAAAGAGATCCACGAAATACAGATGTAACTCTGTGAGATGAATGAACAGAACACTAAGCAGTTTCTCAGAAAGCTTCTTTCCAGATTTCATCTGAGGATATTTCCTTTTTCACCATAGCCCTCTATGGGCTGCCAAATATCACTTTGCCAATTCCACAAGAACTGTCTTAGCGAAAGGCTTCTTGAGGGGAAAGCTGTAACTCTGTGAGATGATTTCACAGAACACAAAGAAGTTTCTCAGAAAGCTTCCTTCTCTTTGTTATCGGAGGATATTTACTTTGGCCCTATTGTCTTCAAAGGGATCCGAAATATCTGTTCTCAGATTCCACAGAAATAAGGCTAGCAAAGAGATCCACGAAATCAGATGTAACTCTGTGAGTGGAAGTCACACATCACAGAGCAGTTTCTCAGAAAGGTTCTTTCCAGATTTCATCTGAGGATATTTCCTTTTTCACCATAGCCCTCTATGGGCTTCCAAATATCACTTTGCCAATTCCACAAGAACTGTCTTAGCGAAAGGCTTCTTGAGGGGAAAGCTGTAACTCTGTGAGATGATTTCACAGAACACAAAGAAGTTTCTCAGAAAGCTTCTTTCTCTTTGTTATCGGAGGATATTTCCTTTGGCCCTATAGTCTTCAAAGGGATCCGAAATATCTGTTCTCAGATTCCACAGAAATCAGGCTAGCAAAGAGATCCACGAAACAGAGATGTAACTCTGTGAGTGGAAGTCACACATCACAGAGCTGTTTCTCAGAAAGCTTCTTTCCAGATTTCATCTGAGGATACTTCCTTTTTCACCATAGCCTTCTAGGGGCTTCCAAATATCACTTTGCCAATTCCACAAGAACTGTCTTAGCGAAAGGCTTCTTGAGGGGAAAGCTGTAACTCTGTGAGATGATTTCACAGAACACAAAGAAGTTTCTCAGAAAGCTTCTTTCTCTTTGTTATCGGAGGATATTTCCTTTGGCCCTATAGTCTTCAAAGGGATCCGAAATATCTGTTCTCAGATTCCACAGAAATCAGGCTAGCAAAGAGATCCACGAAACAGAGATGTAACTCTGTGAGTGGAAGTCACACATCACAGAGCAGTTTCTCAGAAAGCTTCTTTCCAGATTTCATCTGAGGATACTTCCTTTTTCACCATAGACTTCTAGGGGCTTCCAAATATCACTTTGCCAATTCCACAAGAACTGTCTTAGCGAAAGGCTTCTTGAGGGGAAAGCTGTAACTCTGTTAGATGATTTCACAGAACTCAAAGAAGTTTCTCAGAAAGCTTCCTTCTCTTTGTTATCGGAGGATATTTCCTTTGGCCCTATAGTCTTCAAAGGGATACGATATATCTGTTCTCAGATTCCACAGAAATAAGGCTAGCAAAGAGATCCACGAAATACAGATGTAACTTTCTGAGTGGAAGTCACACATCACATAGCAGTTTCTCAGAAAGCTTCTTTCCAGATTTCATCTGAGGATATTTCCTTTTTCACGGTAGCCCTCTATGGGCTTCCGAATATCACTTTGCCAATTCCACAAGAACTGTCTTAGCGAAAGGCTTCTTGAGTGGAAAGCTGTAACTCTGTGAGATGATTTCACAGTACACAAAGAAGTTACTCAGAAAGCTTCCTTCTCTTTGTTATCAGAGGATATTTCATTTGGCCCTGTAGTCTTCAAAGGGATCCGAAATATCTGTTCTCAGATTCCACAGAAATAAGGCTAGCAAAGAGATCCACGAAATACAGATGCAACTCTGTGAGTGGAAGTCACACATCACAGAGCAGTTTCTCAGAAAGCTTCTTTCCAGATTTCATCTGAGGATATTTCCTTTTTCACCATAGCCCTCTATGGGCTTCCAAATATCACTTTGCCAATTCCACAAGAACTGTCTTAGCGAAAGGCTTCTTGAGGGGAAAGCTGTAACTCTGTGAGATGATTTCACAGAACACAAAGAAGTTTCTCAGAAAGCTTCTTTCTCTTTGTTATCGGAGGATATTTCCTTTGGCCCTATAGTCTTCAAAGGGATCCGAAATATCTGTTCTCAGATTCCACAGAAATAAGGCTAGCAAAGAGATCCACGAACTACAGATGTAACTCTGTGAGATGAATGAACAGAACACTAAGCAGTTTCTCAGAAAGCTTTTTCCAGATTTCATCTGAGGATATTTCCTTTTTCACCATAGCCCTCTATGGCCTTCCAAATATCACTTTGCCAATTCCACAAGAACTGTGTTATCGAAAGGCTTCTTGAGGGGAAAGCTGTAACTCTGTGAGATGATTTCACAGAACACAAAGAAGATTCTCAGAAAGCTTCTTTCTCTTTGTTATTGGAGGATATTTCTTTTGGCCCTATAGACTTCAAAGGGATCCGAAATATCTGTTCTCAGATTCCACAGAAATAAGGCTAGCAAAGAGATCCACGAAATACAGATGTAACTCTTTGAGTGGAAGTCACACATCACGGAGCAGTTTCTCAGAAAGCTCCTTTCCAGACTTCATCTGAGGATATTTCCTTTTTCACCATAGCCCTCTATGGGCTTCCAAATATCACTTTGCCAATTCCACAAGAACTGTCTTAGCGAAAGGCTTCTTGAGGGGAAAGCTGTAACTCTGTGAGATGATTTCACAGAACAAAAAGAAGTTACTCAGAAAGCTTCCTTCTCTTTGTTATCGGAGGATAGTCTTCAAAGGGATCCGAAATATCTGTTCTCAGATTCCACAGAAATAAGTCTAGCAAAGAGATCCACGAAATACAGATGTAACTCTGTGAGTGGAAGTCACACATCACAGAGCAGTTTCTCAGAAAGCTTCTTTCCAGATTTCATCTGAGGATATTTCGTTTTTCACCATAGCCCTCAATGGGCTTCCAAATATCACTTTGCCAATTCCACAAGAACTGTCTTAGCGAAAGGCTTCTTGAGGGGAAAGCTGTAACTCTATGAGATGATTTCACAGAACACAAAGAAGTTTCTCAGAAAGCTTCCTTCTCTTTGTTATCGGAGGATATTTCCTTTGGCCCTATAGTCTTCAAAGGGATCCGAAATATCTGTTCTCAGATTCCACAGAAATAAGGCTAGCAAAGAGATCCACGAAACAGAGATGTAACTCTGTGAGTGGAAGTCACACATCACAGAGCAGTTTCTCAGAAAGCTTCTTTCCAGATTTCATCTGAGGATACTTCCTTTTTCACCATAGCCTTCTAGGGGCTTCCAAATATCACTTTGCCAATTCCACAAGAACTGTCTTAGCGAAAGGCTTCTTGAGGGGAAAGCTGTAACTCTGTGAGATGATTTCACAGAACACAAAGAAGTTTCTCAGAAAGCTTCTTTCTCTT
This sequence comes from Macaca nemestrina, assembly GCF_043159975.1. Lineage (NCBI taxonomy): Eukaryota > Metazoa > Chordata > Mammalia > Primates > Cercopithecidae > Macaca > Macaca nemestrina. Next base: position 101,545,403 of record NC_092132.1, on the reverse strand, counting down.
TATTATCGGAGGATATTTCCTTTGGCCCTATAATCTTCAAAGGGATCCGAAATATCTGTTCTCAGATTCCACAGAAATAAGGATAGCAAAGAGATCCACGAAACAGAGATGTAACTCTGTGAGTGGAAGTCACACATTACAGAGCAGTTTCTCAGAAAGCTTCTTTCCAGATTTCATCTGAGGATACTTCCTTTTTCACCATAGCCTTCTATTTGCTTCCAATTATCACTTTGCCAATTCCACAAGAACTGTCTTAGCGAAAGGCTTCTTGAGGGGAAAGCTGTAACTCTGTGAGATGATTTCACAGAACACAAAGAAGTTTCTCAGAAAGCTTCTTTCTCTTTGTTATCGGAGGATATTTCCTTTGGCCCTATAGTCTTCAAAGGGATCCGAAATATCTGTTCTCAGATTCCACAGAAATCAGGCTAGCAAAGAGATCCACGAAACAGAGATGTAACTCTGTGAGTGGAAGTCACACATCACAGAGCTGTTTCTCAGAAAGCTTCTTTCCAGATTTCATCTGAGGATACTTCCTTTTTCACCATAGCCTTCTAGGGGCTTCCAAATATCACTTTGCCAATTCCACAAGAACTGTCTTAGCGAAAGGCTTCTTGAGGGGAAAGCTGTAACTCTGTGAGATGATTTCACAGAACACAAAGAAGTTTCTCAGAAAGCTTCTTTCTCTTTGTTATCGGAGGATATTTCCTTTGGCCCTATAGTCTTCAAAGGGATCCGAAATATCTGTTCTCAGATTCCACAGAAATCAGGCTAGCAAAGAGATCCACGAAACAGAGATGTAACTCTGTGAGTGGAAGTCACACATCACAGAGCAGTTTCTCAGAAAGCTTCTTTCCAGATTTCATCTGAGGATACTTCCTTTTTCACCATAGACTTCTAGGGGCTTCCAAATATCACTTTGCCAATTCCACAAGAACTGTCTTAGCGAAAGGCTTCTTGAGGGGAAAGCTGTAACTCTGTTAGATGATTTCACAGAACTCAAAGAAGTTTCTCAGAAAGCTTCCTTCTCTTTGTTATCGGAGGATATTTCCTTTGGCCCTATAGTCTTCAAAGGGATACGATATATCTGTTCTCAGATTCCACAGAAATAAGGCTAGCAAAGAGATCCACGAAATACAGATGTAACTTTCTGAGTGGAAGTCACACATCACATAGCAGTTTCTCAGAAAGCTTCTTTCCAGATTTCATCTGAGGATATTTCCTTTTTCACGGTAGCCCTCTATGGGCTTCCGAATATCACTTTGCCAATTCCACAAGAACTGTCTTAGCGAAAGGCTTCTTGAGTGGAAAGCTGTAACTCTGTGAGATGATTTCACAGTACACAAAGAAGTTACTCAGATAGCTTCCTTCTCTTTGTTATCAGAGGATATTTCATTTGGCCCTGTAGTCTTCAAAGGGATCCGAAATATCTGTTCTCAGATTCCACAGAAATAAGGCTAGCAAAGAGATCCACGAAATACAGATGCAACTCTGTGAGTGGAAGTCACACATCACAGAGCAGTTTCTCAGAAAGCTTCTTTCCAGATTTCATCTGAGGATATTTCCTTTTTCACCATAGCCCTCTATGGGCTTCCAAATATCACTTTGCCAATTCCACAAGAACTGTCTTATCGAAAGGCTTCTTGAGGGGAAAGCTGTAACTCTGTGAGATGATTTCACAGAACACAAAGAAGTTTCTCAGAAAGCTTCTTTCTCTTTGTTATCGGAGGATATTTCCTTTGGCCCTATAGTCTTCAAAGGGATCCGAAATATCTGTTCTCAGATTCCACAGAAATAAGGCTAGCAAAGAGATCCACGAACTACAGATGTAACTCTGTGAGATGAATGAACAGAACACTAAGCAGTTTCTCAGAAAGCTTCTTTCCAGATTTCATCTGAGGATATTTCCTTTTTCACCATAGCCCTCTATGGGCTTCCAAATATCACTTTGCCAATTCCACAAGAACTGTCTTAGCGAAAGGCTTCTTGATGGGAAAGCTGTAACTCTGTGAGATGATTTCACAGAACACAAAGAAGTTTCTCAGAAAGCTTCCTTCTCTTTGTTATCGGAGGATATTTCCTTTGGCCCTATAGTCTTCAAAGGGATCCGAAATATCTGTTCTCAGATTCCACAGAAATAAGGCTAGCAAAGAGATCCACCAAATACAGATGTAACTCTGTGAGTGGAAGTCACACATCACAGAGCAGTTTCTCAGAAAGCTTCTTTCCAGATTTCATCTGAGGATATTTCCTTTTTCACCATAGCCCTCTATGGGCTGCCAAATATCACTTTGCCAATTCCACAAGAACTGTCTTAGCGAAAGGCTTCTTGAGGGGAAAGCTGTAACTCTGTGAGATGATTTCACAGAACACAAAGAAGTTTCTCAGAAAGCTTCCTTCTCTTTGTTATCGGAGGATATTTCCTTTGGCCCTATTGTCTTCAAAGGGATCCGAAATATCTGTTCTCAGATTCCACAGAAATAAGGCTAGCAAAGAGATCCACGAAATACAGATGTAACTCTGTGAGTGGAAGTCACACATCACAGAGCAGTTTCTCAGAAAGCTTCTTTCCAGATTTCATCTGAGGATATTTCCTTTTTCACCATAGCCCTCTATGGGCTTCCAAATATCACTTTGCCAATTCCACAAGAACTGTCTTAGCGAAAGGCTTCTTGAGGGGAAAGCTGTAACTCTGTGAGATGATTTCACAGAACACAAAGAAGTTTCTCAGAAAGCTTCTTTCTCTTTGTTATCGGAGGATATTTCCTTTGGCCCTATAGTCTTCAAAGGAACCCGAAATATCTGTTCTCAGATTCCACAGAAATAAGGCTAGCAAAGATATCCACGAAACAGAGATGTAACTCTGTGAGTGGAAGTCACACATCACAGAGCAGTTTCTCAGAAAGCTTCTTTCCAGATTTCATCTGAGGATACTTCCTTTTTCACCATAGCCTTCTAGGGGCTTCCAAATATCACTTTGCCAATTCCACAAGAACTGTCTTAGCGAAAGGCTTCTTGAGGGGAAAGCTGTAACTCTGTGAGATGATTTCACAGAACACAAAGAAGTTTCTCAGAAAGCTTCTTTCTATTTGTTATCGGAGGATATTTCCTTTGGCCCTATAGTCTTCAAAGGGATCCGAAATATCTGTTCTCAGATTCCACAGAAATAAGGCTAGCAAAGAGATCCACGAAATACAGGTGTAACTCTGTGAGTGGATGTCACACATCACAGAGCAGTTTCTCAGAAAGGTTCTTTCCAGATTTCATCTGAGGATATTTCCTTTTTCACCATAGCCCTCTATGGGCTTCCACAGATCACTTTGCCAATTCCACAAGAACAGTCTTAGCGAAAGGCTTCTTGAGAGGAAAGCTGTAACTCTGTGAGATGATTTCTCAGAACACAAAGAAGTTTCTCAGAAAGCTTCTTTCTCTTTGTTATCAGAGGATATTTCCTTTGGCCCTATAGTCTTCAAAGGGATCCGAAATATCTGTTCTCAGATTTCACAGAAATAAGGCTAGCAAAGAGATCCACGAAATACAGATGTAACTCTGTGAGATGAATGAACAGAACACTAAGCAGTTTCTCAGAAAGCTTCTTTCCAGATTTCATCTGAGGATATTTCCTTTTTCACCATAGCCCTCTATGGGCTGCCAAATATCACTTTGCCAATTACACAAGAACTCTCTTAGCGAAAGGCTTCTTGAGGGGAAAGCTGTAACTCTGTGAGATGATTTCACAGAACACAAAGAAGTTTCTCAGAAAGCTTCCTTCTCTTTGTTATCGGAGGATATTTCCTTTGGCCCTATTGTCTTCAAAGGGATCCGAAATATCTGTTCTCAGATTCCACAGAAATAAGACTAGCAAAGAGATCCACGAAATACAGATGTAACTCTGTGAGTGGAAGTCACACATCACAGAGCAGTTTCTCAGAAAGCTTCTTTCCAGATTTCATCTGAGGATATTTCCTTTTTCACCGTAGCCCTCTATGGGCTTCCAAATATCACTTTGCCAATTCCACAAGAACTGTCTTAGCGAAAGGCTTCTTGAGTGGAAAGCTGTAACTCTGTGAGATGATTTCACAGAACACAAAGAAGTTACTCAGAAAGCTTCCTTCTCTTTGTTATCAGAGGATATTTCATTTGGCCCTATAGTCTTCAAAGGGATCCGAAATATCTGTTCTCAGATTCCACAGAAATAAGGCTAGCAAAGAGATCCACGAAATACAGATGTAACTCTGTGAGTGGAAGTCACACATCACAGAGCAGTTTCTCAGAAAGCTTCTTTCCAGATTTCATCTGAGGATATTTCCTTTTTCACCATAGCCCTCTATGGGCTTCCAAATATCACTTTGCCAATTCCACAAGAACTGTCTTAGCGAAAGGCTTCTTGAGGAGAAAGCTGTAACTCTGTGAGATGATTTCACAGAACACAAAGAAGTTTCTCAGAAAGCTTCTTTCTCTTTTTTATCGGAGGATATTTCCCTTGGCCCTATAGTCTTCAAATGGATCCGAAATATCTGTTCTCAGATTCCACAGAAATAAGGCTAGCAAAGAGATCCACGAAACAGAGATGTAACTCTGTGAGTGGAAGTCACACATCACAGAGCAGTTTCTCAGAAAGGTTCTTTCCAGATTTCATCTGAGGATACTTCCTTTTTCACCATAGCCTTCTAGGGGCTTCCAAATATCACTTTGCCAATTCCACAAGAAATGTCTTAGCGAAAGGCTTCCTGAGGGCAAAGCTGTAACTCTGTGAGATGATTTCACAGAACGCAAAGAAGTTTCTCAGAAAGCTTCTTTCTATTTGTTATCGGAGGATATTTCCTTTGGCCCTATAGTCTTCAAAGGGATCCGAAATATCTGTTCTCAGATTCCACAGAAATAAGGCTAGCAAAGAGATCCACGAAATACAGGTGTAACTCTGTGAGTGGAAGTCACACATCACAGAGCAGTTTCTCAGAAAGGTTCTTTCCAGATTTCATCTGAGGATATTTCCTTTTTCACCATAGCCCTCTATGGGCTTCCACAGATCACTTTGCCAATTCCACAAGAACAGTCTTAGCGAAAGGCTTCTTGAGAGGAAAGCTGTAACTCTGTGAGATGATTTCACAGAACACAAAGAAGTTTCTCAGAAAGCTTCTTTCTCTTTGTTATCGGAGGATATTTCCTTTAGCTCTATAGTCTTAAAAGGGATCCGAAATATCTGTTCTCCGATTCCACAGAAATAAGGCTAGCAAAGAGATCCACGAAATACAGTTGTAACTCTGTGAGATGAATGAACAGAACACTAAGCAGTTTCTCAGAAAGCTTCTTTCCAGATTTCATCTGAGGATATTTCCTTTTTCACCATAGCCCTCTATGGGCTGCCAAATATCACTTTGCCAATTCCACAAGAACTGTCTTAGCGAAAGGCTTCTTGAGGGGAAAGCTGTAACTCTGTGAGATGATTTCACAGAACACAAAGAAGTTTCTCAGAAAGCTTCCTTCTCTTTGTTATCGGAGGATATTTCCTTTGGCCCTATAGTCTTCAAAGGGATCCGATATATCTGTTCTCAGATTCCACAGAAATAAGGCTAGCAAAGAGATCCACGAAATACACATTAACTCTGTGAGTGGAGGTCACACATCACAGAGCAGTTTCTCAGAAAGCTTCTTTCCAGATTTCATCTGAGGATATTTCGTTTTTCACCGTAGCCCTCTATGGGCTTCCAAATATCACTTTGCCAATTCCACAAGAACTGTCTTAGCGAAAGGCTTCTTGAGGGGAAAGCTGTAACTCTGTGAGGTGATTTCACAGAACACAAAGAAGTTTCTCAGAAAGCTTCTTTCTCTTTTTATCGGAGGATATTTCCTTTGGCCCTATAGTCTTCAAAGGGATCCGAAATATCTGTTCTCAGATTCCACAGAAATAAGGCTAGCAAAGAGATCCACGAAACAGAGATGTAATTCTGTGAGTGGAAGTCACATATCACAGAGCAGTTTCTCAGAAAGCTTCTTTCCAGATTTCATCTGAGGATACTTCCTTTTTCACCATAGCCTTCTAGGGGCTTCCAAATATCACTTTGCCAATTCCACAAGAACTGTCTTAGCGAAAGGCTTCTTGAGGGGAAAGCTGTAACTCTGTGAGATGATTTCACAGAACACAAAGAAGTTTCTCAGAAAGCTTCCTTCTCTTTGTTATCGGAGGATATTTCCTTAGGCCCTATAGTCTTCAAAGGGATCCGAAATATCTGTTCTCAGATTCCACAGAAATAAGGCTAGCAAAGAGATCCACGAAATACACATTAACTCTGTGAGTGGAGGTCACACATCACAGAGCAGTTTCTCAGAAAGGTTCTTTCCAGATTTCATCTGAGGATATTTCGTTTTTCACCATAGCCCTCAATGGGCTTCCAAATATCACTTTGCCAATTCCACAAGAACTGTCTTAGCGAAAGGCTTCTTGAGGGGAAAGCTGTAACTCTGTGAGATGATTTCACAGAACACAAAGAAGTTTCTCAGAAATCTTCTTTCTCTTTGTTATCGGAGGATATTTCCTTTGGCCCTATAGTCTTCAAAGGGATCCGAAATATCTGTTCTCAGATTCCACAGAAATAAGGCTAGCAAAGAGATCCACGAAACAGAGATGTAACTCTGTGAGTGGAAGTCATACATCACAGAGCAGTTTCTCAGAAAGCTTCTTTCCAGATTTCATCTGAGGATATTTCCTTTTTCACCATAGCCCTCTATGGGCTTCCAAATATCACTTTGCCAACTCCACAAGAACTGTCTTAGCGAAAGGCTTCTTGAGGGGAAAGCTGTAACTCTGTGAGATGATTTCCCAGAACACAAAGAAGTTTCTCAGAAAGCTTCCTTCTCTTTGTTATCGGAGGATATTTCCTTTGGCCCTATAGTCTTCAAAGGGATCCGAAATATCTGTTCTCAGATTCCACAGAAATAAGGCTAGCAAAGAGATCCACGATTTACAGATGTAACTCTGTGAGTGGAAGTCCCACATCACAGATGAGTTTCTCAGAAAGTTTCTTTCCAGATTTCATCTGAGGATATTTCCTTTTTCACCATAGCCCTCTATGGGCTGCCAAATATCACTTTGCCAATTCCACAAGAACTGTCTTAGCGAAAGGCTTCTTGAGGGGAAAGCTGTAACTCTGTGAGATGATTTCACAGAACACAAAGAAGTTTCTCAGAAAGCTTCCTTTTCGTTGTTATCGGAGGATATTTCCTTTGGCCCTATAGACTTCCAAGGGATCCGAAATATCTGTTCTCAGATTCCACAGAAATAAGGCTAGCAAAGAGATCCACGAAATACAGATGTAATTTTCTGAGTGGAAGTCACACATCACAGAGCAGTTTCTCAGAAAGCTTCTTTCCAGATTTCATCTGAGGATATTTCCTTTTTCACCATAGCCCTCTATGGCCTTCCAAATATCACTTTGCCAATTCCACAAGAACTGTGTTATCGAAAGGCTTCTTGAGGGGTAAGCTGTAACTCTGTGAGATGATTTCACAGAACACAAAGAAGATTCTCAGAAAGCTTCTTTCTCTTTGTTATTGGAGGATATTTCTTTTGGCCCTATAGACTTCAAAGGGATCCGAAATATCTGTTCTCAGATTCCACAGAAATAAGGCTAGCAAAGAGATCCACGAAATACAGATGTAACTCTTTGAGTGGAAGTCACACATCACGGAGCAGTTTCTCAGAAAGCTCCTTTCCAGACTTCATCTGAGGATATTTCCTTTTTCACCATAGCCCTCTATGGGCTTCCAAACATCACTTTGCCAATTCCACAAGAACTGTCTTAGCGAAAGGCTTCTTGAGGGGAAAGCTGTAACTCTGTGAGATGATTTCACAGAACAAAAAGAAGTTACTCAGAAAGCTTCCTTCTCTTTGTTATCGGAGGATAGTCTTCAAAGGGATCCGAAATATCTGTTCTCAGATTCCACAGAAATAAGTCTAGCAAAGAGATCCACGAAATACAGATGTAACTCAGTGAGTGGAAGTCACACATCACAGAGCAGTTTCTCAGAAAGCTTCTTTCCAGATTTCATCTGAGGATATTTCGTTTTTCACCATAGCCCTCAATGGGCTTCCAAATATCACTTTGCCAATTCCACAAGAACTGTCTTAGCGAAAGGCTTCTTGAGGGGAAAGCTGTAACTCTATGAGATGATTTCACAGAACACAAAGAAGTTTCTCAGAAAGCTTCCTTCTCTTTGTTATCGGAGGATATTTCCTTTGGCCCTATAGTCTTCAAAGGGATCCGAAATATCTGTTCTCAGATTCCACAGAAATAAGGCTAGCAAAGAGATCCACGAAACAGAGATGTAACTCTGTGAGTGGAAGTCACACATCACAGAGCAGTTTCTCAGAAAGCTTCTTTCCAGATTTCATCTGAGGATACTTCCTTTTTCACCATAGCCTTCTAGGGGCTTCCAAATATCACTTTGCCAATTCCACAAGAACTGTCTTAGCGAAAGGCTTCTTGAGGGGAAAGCTGTAACTCTGTGAGATGATTTCACAGAACACAAAGAAGTTTCTCAGAAAGCTTCTTTCTCTTTATTATCGGAGGATATTTCCTTTGGCCCTATAATCTTCAAAGGGATCCGAAATATCTGTTCTCAGATTCCACAGAAATAAGGATAGCAAAGAGATCCACGAAACAGAGATGTAACTCTGTGAGTGGAAGTCACACATTACAGAGCAGTTTCTCAGAAAGCTTCTTTCCAGATTTCATCTGAGGATACTTCCTTTTTCACCATAGCCTTCTATTTGCTTCCAATTATCACTTTGCCAATTCCACAAGAACTGTCTTAGCGAAAGGCTTCTTGAGGGGAAAGCTGTAACTCTGTGAGATGATTTCACAGAACACAAAGAAGTTTCTCAGAAAGCTTCTTTCTCTTTGTTATCGGAGGATATTTCCTTTGGCCCTATAGTCTTCAAAGGGATCCGAAATATCTGTTCTCAGATTCCACAGAAATAAGGCTAGCAAAGAGATCCACGAAACAGAGAGGTAACTCTGTGAGTGGAAGTCATACATCACAGAGCAGTTTCTCAGAAAGCTTCTTTCCAGATTTCATCTGAGGATATTTCCTTTTTCACCATAGCCCTCTATGGGCTTCCAAATATCACTTTGCCAACTCCACAAGAACTGTCTTAGCGAAAGGCTTCTTGAGGGGAAAGCTGTAACTCTGTGAGATGATTTCCCAGAACACAAAGAAGTTTCTCAGAAAGCTTCCTTCTCTTTGTTATCGGAGGATATTTCCTTTGGCCCTATAGTCTTCAAAGGGATCCGAAATATCTGTTCTCAGATTCCACAGAAATAAGGCTAGCAAAGAGATCCACGATTTACAGATGTAACTCTGTGAGTGGAAGTCCCACATCACAGATGAGTTTCTCAGAAAGTTTCTTTCCAGATTTCATCTGAGGATATTTCCTTTTTCACCATAGCCCTCTATGGGCTGCCAAATATCACTTTGCCAATTCCACAAGAACTGTCTTAGCGAAAGGCTTCTTGAGGGGAAAGCTGTAACTCTGTGAGATGATTTCACAGAACACAAAGAAGTTTCTCAGAAAGCTTCCTTTTCGTTGTTATCGAAGGATATTTCCTTTGGCCCTATAGACTTCCAAGGGATCCGAAATATCTGTTCTCAGATTCCACAGAAATAAGGCTAGCAAAGAGATCCACGAAATACAGATGTAATTTTCTGAGTGGAAGTCACACATCACAGAGCAGTTTCTCAGAAAGCTTCTTTCCAGATTTCATCTGAGGATATTTCCTTTTTCAGCATAGCCCTCTATGGCCTTCCAAATATCACTTTGCCAATTCCACAAGAACTGTCTTATCGAAAGGCTTCTTGAGGGGAAAGCTGTAACTCTGTGAGATGATTTCACAGAACACAAAGAAGATTCTCAGAAAGCTTCTTTCTCTTTGTTATTGGAGGATATTTCTTTTGGCCCTATAGACTTCAAAGGGATCCGAAATATCTGTTCTCAGATTCCACAGAAATAAGGCTAGCAAAGAGATCCACGAAATACAGATGTAACTCTTTGAGTGGAAGTCACACATCACGGAGCAGTTTCTCAGAAAGCTCCTTTCCAGACTTCATCTGAGGATATTTCCTTTTTCACCATAGCCCTCTATGGGCTTCCAAATATCACTTTGCCAATTCCACAAGAACTGTCTTAGCGAAAGGCTTCTTGAGGGGAAAGCTGTAACTCTGTGAGATGATTTCACAGAACAAAAAGAAGTTACTCAGAAAGCTTCCTTCTCTTTGTTATCGGAGGATAGTCTTCAAAGGGATCCGAAATATCTGTTCTCAGATTCCACAGAAATAAGTCTAGCAAAGAGATCCACGAAATACAGATGTAACTCTGTGAGTGGAAGTCACACATCACAGCGCAGTTTCTCAGAAAGCTTCTTTCCAGATTTCATCTGAGGATATTTCCTTTTTCACCATAGCCCTCTATGGGCTTCCAAATATCACTTTGCCAATTCCACAAGAACTGTCTTAGCGAAAGGCTTCTTGAGTGGAATGCTGTAACTCCGTGAGATGATTTCAAAGAACACAAAGAAGTTTCTCAGAAAGTTTCTTTCTCTTTGTTATCGGAGGATATTTCCTTTGGCCCTATAGTCTTCAAAGGGATCCGAAATATCTCTTCTCAGATTCCACAGAAATAAGGCTAGCAAAGAGATCCACGAAATACAGATGTAACTCTGTGAGATGAATGAACAGAACACTAAGCAGTTTCTCAGAAAGCTTCTTTCCAGATTTCATCTGAGGATATTTCCTTTTTCACCATAGCCCTCTACGGGCTTCCAAATATCGCTTTGCCAATTCCACAAGAACTGTCTTAGCGAAAGGCTTCTTGAGGGGAAAGCTGTAACTCTGTGAGATGATTTCACAGAACACAAAGAAGTTTCTCAGAAAGCTTCTTTCTCTTTTTTATCGGAGGATATTTCCCTTGGCCCTATAGTCTTCAAATGGATCCGAAATATCTGTTCTCAGATTCCACAGAAATAAGGCTAGCAAAGAGATCCACGAAACAGAGATGTAACTCTGTGAGTGGAAGTCACACATCACAGAGCAGTTTCTCAGAAAGGTTCTTTCCAGATTTCATCTGAGGATACTTCCTTTTTCACCATAGCCTTCTAGGGGCTTCCAAATATCACTTTGCCAATTCCACAAGAAATGTCTTAGCGAAAGGCTTCCTCAGGGCAAAGCTGTAACTCTGTGAGATGATTTCACAGAACGCAAAGAAGTTTCTCAGAAAGCTTCTTTCTATTTGTTATCGGAGGATATTTCCTTTGGCCCTATAGTCTTCAAAGGGATCCGAAATATCTGTTCTCAGATTCCACAGAAATAAGGCTAGCAAAGAGATCCACGAAATACAGGTGTAACTCTGTGAGTGGAAGTCACACATCACAGAGCAGTTTCTCAGAAAGGTTCTTTCCAGATTTCATCTTAGGATATTTCCTTTTTCACCATAGCCCTCTATGGGCTTCCACAGATCACTTTGCCAATTCCACAAGAACAGTCTTAGCGAAAGGCTTCTTGAGAGGAAAGCTGTAACTCTATGAGATGATTTCACAGAACACAAAGAAGTTTCTCAGAAAGCTTCTTTCTCTTTGTTATCGGAGGATATTTCCTTTAGCTCTATAGTCTTAAAAGGGATCCGAAATATCTGTTCTCCGATTCCACAGAAATAAGGCTAGCAAAGAGATCCACGAAATACAGTTGTAACTCTGTGAGATGAATGAACAGAACACTAAGCAGTTTCTCAGAAAGCTTCTTTCCAGATTTCATCTGAGGATATTTCCTTTTTCACCATAGCCCTCTATGGGCTGCCAAATATCACTTTGCCAATTCCACAAGAACTGTCTTAGCGAAAGGCTTTTGAGGGGAAAGCTGTAACTCTGTGAGATGATTTCACAGAACAGAAAGAAGTTTCTCAGAAAGCTTCCTTCTCTTTGTTATCGGAGGATATTTCCTTTGGCCCTATAGTCTTCAAAGGGATCCGATATATCTGTTCTCAGATTCCACAGAAATAAGGCTAGCAAAGAGATCCACGAAATACACATTAACTCTGTGAGTGGAGGTCACACATCACAGAGCAGTTTCTCAGAAAGCTTCTTTCCAGATTTCATCTGAGGATATTTCGTTTTTCACCGTAGCCCTCTATGGGCTTCCAAATATCACTTTGCCAATTCCACAAGAACTGTCTTAGCGAAAGGCTTCTTGAGGGGAAAGCTGTAACTCTGTGAGGTGATTTCACAGAACACAAAGAAGTTTCTCAGAAAGCTTCTTTCTCTTTTTATCGGAGGATATTTCCTTTGGCCCTATAGTCTTCAAAGGGATCCGAAATATCTGTTCTCAGATTCCACAGAAATAAGGCTAGCAAAGAGATCCACGAAACAGAGATGTAATTCTGTGAGTGGAAGTCACATATCACAGAGCAGTTTCTCAGAAAGCTTCTTTCCAGATTTCATCTGAGGATACTTCCTTTTTCACCATAGCCTTCTAGGGGCTTCCAAATATCACTTTGCCAATTCCACAAGAACTGTCTTAGCGAAAGGCTTCTTGAGGGGAAAGCTGTAACTCTGTGAGATGATTTCACAGAACACAAAGAAGTTTCTCAGAAACCTTCTTTCTCTTTGTTATCGGAGGATATTTCCTTTGGCCCTATAATCTTCAAAGGGATCCGAAATATCTTTTCTCAGATTCCACAGAAATAAGGCTAGCAAAGAGATCCACGAAACAGAGATGTAACTCTGTGAGTGGAAGTCACACATCACAGAGCAGTTTCTCAGAAAGCTTCTTTCCAGATTTCATCTGAGGATATTTCCTTTTTCACCATAGACTTCTAGGGGCTTCCAAATATCACTTTGCCAATTCCACAAGAACTGTCTTAGCGAAAGGCTTCTTGAGGGGAAAGCTGTAACTCTGTGAGATGATTTCACAGAACACAAAGAAGTTTCTCAGAAAGCTTCCTTCTCTTTGTTATCGGAGGATATTTCCTTAGGCCCTATAGTCTTCAAAGGGATCCGAAATATCTGTTCTCAGATTCCACAGAAATAAGGCTAGCAAAGAGATCCACGAAATACACATTAACTCTGTGAGTGGAGGTCACACATCACAGAGCAGTTTCTCAGAAAGGTTCTTTCCAGATTTCATCTGAGGATATTTCGTTTTTCACCATAGCCCTCAATGGGCTTCCAAATATCACTTTGCCAATTCCACAAGAACTGTCTTAGCGAAAGGCTTCTTGAGGGGAAAGCTGTAACTCTGTGAGATGATTTCACAGAACACAAAGAAGTTTCTCAGAAATCTTCTTTCTCTTTGTTATCGGAGGATATTTCCTTTGGCCCTATAGTCTTCAAAGGGATCCGAAATATCTGTTCTCAGATTCCACAGAAATAAGGCTAGCAAAGAGATCCACGAAACAGAGATGTAACTCTGTGAGTGGAAGTCATACATCACAGAGCAGTTTCTCAGAAAGCTTCTTTCCAGATTTCATCTGAGGATATTTCCTTTTTCACCATAGCCCTCTATGGGCTTCCAAATATCACTTTGCCAACTCCACAAGAACTGTCTTAGCGAAAGGCTTCTTGAGGGGAAAGCTGTAACTCTGTGAGATGATTTCCCAGAACACAAAGAAGTTTCTCAGAAAGCTTCCTTCTCTTTGTTATCGGAGGATATTTCCTTTGGCCCTATAGTCTTCAAAGGGATCCGAAATATCTGTTCTCAGATTCCACAGAAATAAGGCTAGCAAAGAGATCCACGATTTACAGATGTAACTCTGTGAGTGGAAGTCCCACATCACAGATGAGTTTCTCAGAATGTTTCTTTCCAGATTTCATCTGAGGATATTTCCTTTTTCACCATAGCCCTCTATGGGCTTCCAAATATCACTTTGCCAATTCCACAAGAACTGTCTTAGCGAAAGGCTTCTTGAGGGGAAAGCTGTAACTCTGTGAGATGATTTCACAGAACACAAAGAAGTTTCTCAGAAAGCTTCCTTTTCGTTGTTATCGGAGGATATTTCCTTTGGCCCTATAGACTTCCAAGGGATCCGAAATATCTGTTCTCAGATTCCACAGAAATAAGGCTAGCAAAGAGATCCACGAAATACAGATGTAATTTTCTGAGTGGAAGTCACACATCACAGAGCAGTTTCTCAGAAAGCTTCTTTCCAGATTTCATCTGAGGATATTTCCTTTTTCACCATAGCCCTCTATGGCCTTCCAAATATCACTTTGCCAATTCCACAAGAACTGTGTTATCGAAAGGCTTCTTGAGGGGAAAGCTGTAACTCTGTGAGATGATTTCACAGAACACAAAGAAGATTCTCAGAAAGCTTCTTTCTCTTTGTTATTGGAGGATATTTCTTTTGGCCCTATAGACTTCAAAGGGATCCGAAATATCTGTTCTCAGATTCCACAGAAATAAGGCTAGCAAAGAGATCCACGAAATACAGATGTAACTCTTTGAGTGGAAGTCACACATCACGGAGCAGTTTCTCAGAAAGCTCCTTTCCAGACTTCATCTGAGGATATTTCCTTTTTCACCATAGCCCTCTATGGGCTTCCAAATATCACTTTGCCAATTCCACAAGAACTGTCTTAGCGAAAGGCTTCTTGAGGGGAAAGCTGTAACTCTGTGAGATGATTTCACAGAACAAAAAGAAGTTACTCAGAAAGCTTCCTTCTCTTTGTTATCGGAGGATAGTCTTCAAAGGGATCCGAAATATCTGTTCTCAGATTCCACAGAAATAAGTCTAGCAAAGAGATCCACGAAATACAGATGTAACTCTGTGAGTGGAAGTCACACATCACAGAGCAGTTTCTCAGAAAGCTTCTTTCCAGATTTCATCTGAGGATATTTCGTTTTTCACCATAGCCCTCAATGGGCTTCCAAATATCACTTTGCCAATTCCACAAGAACTGTCTTAGCGAAAGGCTTCTTGAGGGGAAAGCTGTAACTCTATGAGATGATTTCACAGAACACAAAGAAGTTTCTCAGAAAGCTTCCTTCTCTTTGTTATCGGAGGATATTTCCTTTGGCCCTATAGTCTTCAAAGGGATCCGAAATATCTGTTCTCAGATTCCACAGAAATAAGGCTAGCAAAGAGATCCACGAAACAGAGATGTAACTCTGTGAGTGGAAGTCACACATCACAGAGCAGTTTCTCAGAAAGCTTCTTTCCAGATTTCATCTGAGGATACTTCCTTTTTCACCATAGCCTTCTAGGGGCTTCCAAATATCACTTTGCCAATTCCACAAGAACTGTCTTAGCGAAAGGCTTCTTGAGGGGAAAGCTGTAACTCTGTGAGATGATTTCACAGAACACAAAGAAGTTTCTCAGAAAGCTTCTTTCTCTTTATTATCGGAGGATATTTCCTTTGGCCCTATAATCTTCAAAGGGATCCGAAATATCTGTTCTCAGATTCCACAGAAATAAGGATAGCAAAGAGATCCACGAAACAGAGATGTAACTCTGTGAGTGGAAGTCACACATTACAGAGCAGTTTCTCAGAAAGCTTCTTTCCAGATTTCATCTGAGGATACTTCCTTTTTCACCATAGCCTTCTATTTGCTTCCAATTATCACTTTGCCAATTCCACAAGAACTGTCTTAGCGAAAGGCTTCTTGAGGGGAAAGCTGTAACTCTGTGAGATGATTTCACAGAACACAAAGAAGTTTCTCAGAAAGCTTCTTTCTCTTTGTTATCGGAGGATATTTCCTTTGGCCCTATAGTCTTCAAAGGGATCCGAAATATCTGTTCTCAGATTCCACAGAAATAAGGCTAGCAAAGAGATCCACGAAACAGAGATGTAACTCTGTGAGTGGAAGTCATACATCACAGAGCAGTTTCTCAGAAAGCTTCTTTCCAGATTTCATCTGAGGATATTTCCTTTTTCACCATAGCCCTCTATGGGCTTCCAAATATCACTTTGCCAACTCCACAAGAACTGTCTTAGCGAAAGGCTTCTTGAGGGGAAAGCTGTAACTCTGTGAGATGATTTCCCAGAACACAAAGAAGTTTCTCAGAAAGCTTCCTTCTCTTTGTTATCGGAGGATATTTCCTTTGGCCCTATAGTCTTCAAAGGGATCCGAAATATCTGTTCTCAGATTCCACAGAAATAAGGCTAGCAAAGAGATCCACGATTTACAGATGTAACTCTGTGAGTGGAAGTCCCACATCACAGATGAGTTTCTCAGAAAGTTTCTTTCCAGATTTCATCTGAGGATATTTCCTTTTTCACCAAAGCCCTCTATGGGCTGCCAAATATCACTTTGCCAATTCCACAAGAACTGTCTTAGTGAAAGGCTTCTTGAGGGGAAAGCTGTAACTCTGTGAGATGATTTCACAGAACACAAAGAAGTTTCTCAGAAAGCTTCCTTTTCGTTGTTATCGAAGGATATTTCCTTTGGCCCTATAGACTTCCAAGGGATCCGAAATATCTGTTCTCAGATTCCACAGAAATAAGGCTAGCAAAGAGATCCACGAAATACAGATGTAATTTTCTGAGTGGAAGTCACACATCACAGAGCAGTTTCTCAGAAAGCTTCTTTCCAGATTTCATCTGAGGATATTTCCTTTTTCAGCATAGCCCTCTATGGCCTTCCAAATATCACTTTGCCAATTCCACAAGAACTGTCTTATCGAAAGGCTTCTTGAGGGGAAAGCTGTAACTCTGTGAGATGATTTCACAGAACACAAAGAAGATTCTCAGAAAGCTTCTTTCTCTTTGTTATTGGAGGATATTTCTTTTGGCCCTATAGACTTCAAAGGGATCCGAAATATCTGTTCTCAGATTCCACAGAAATAAGGCTAGCAAAGAGATCCACGAAATACAGATGTAACTCTTTGAGTGGAAGTCACACATCACGGAGCAGTTTCTCAGAAAGCTCCTTTCCAGACTTCATCTGAGGATATTTCCTTTTTCACCATAGCCCTCTATGGGCTTCCAAATATCACTTTGCCAATTCCACAAGAACTGTCTTAGCGAAAGGCTTCTTGAGGGGAAAGCTGTAACTCTGTGAGATGATTTCACAGAACAAAAAGAAGTTACTCAGAAAGCTTCCTTCTCTTTGTTATCGGAGGATAGTCTTCAAAGGGATCCGAAATATCTGTTCTCAGATTCCACAGAAATAAGTCTAGCAAAGAGATCCACGAAATACAGATGTAACTCTGTGAGTGGAAGTCACACATCACAGAGCAGTTTCTCAGAAAGCTTCTTTCCAGATTTCATCTGAGGATATTTCCTTTTTCACCATAGCCCTCTATGGGCTTCCAAATATCACTTTGCCAATTCCACAAGAACTGTCTTAGCGAAAGGCTTCTTGAGTGGAATGCTGTAACTCCGTGAGATGATTTCAAAGAACACAAAGAAGTTTCTCAGAAAGTTTCTTTCTCTTTGTTATCGGAGGATATTTCCTTTGGCCCTATAGTCTTCAAAGGGATCCGAAATATCTCTTCTCAGATTCCACAGAAATAAGGCTAGCAAAGAGATCCACGAAATACAGATGTAACTCTGTGAGATGAATGAACAGAACACTAAGCAGTTTCTCAGAAAGCTTCTTTCCAGATTTCATCTGAGGATATTTCCTTTTTCACCATAGCCCTCTATGGGCTGCCAATATCACTTTGCCAATTCCACAAGAACTGTCTTAGCGAAAGGCTTCTTGAGGGGAAAGCTGTAACTCTGTGAGATGATTTCACAGAACACAAAGAAGTTTCTCAGAAAGCTTCTTTCTCTTTGTTATCTGAGGATATTTCCTTTGGCCCTATTGTCTTCAAAGGGATCCGAAATATCTGTTCTCAGATTCCACAGAAATAAGGCTAGCAAAGAGATCCACGAAATACAGATGTAACTCTGTGAGTGGAAGTCACACATCACAGTGCAGTTTCTCAGAAAGCTTCTTTCCAGATTTCATCTGAGGATATATCCTTTTTCACCATAGCCCTCTATGGGCTTCCAAATATCACTTTGCAAATTCCACAAGAACTGTCTTAGCGAAAGTCTTCTTGAGGGGAAAGCTGTAACTCTGTGAGATGATTTCACAGAACACAAAGAAGTTTCTCAGAAAGCTTCTTTCTCTTTGTTATCGGAGGATATTTCCTTTGGCCCTATAGTCTTCAAAGGAATCCGAAATATCTGTTCTCAGATTCCACAGAAATAAGGCTAGCAAAGAGATCCACGAAATACAGATGTAACTCTGTGAGTGGAAGTCACACATCACAGAGCAGTTTCTCAGAAAGCTTCTTTCAGGTTATCATCTGAGGATATTTCCTTTTTCACCATAGCCCTCTATGGGCTTCCAAATATCACTTTGCCAATTCCACAAGAACTGTCTTAGGGAAAGGCTTCTTGAGGGCAAAACTGTAACTCTGTGAGATGATTTCACAGATCACAAAGAAGTTTCTCAGAAAGCTTCTTTCTCTCTGTTATCGGAGGATATTTCCTTTAGCCTTCTAGTCTTCAAAGCGATCCGAAATATCTGTTCTCAGATTACACATAAATAAGGCTAGCAAAGAAATCCACGAAATACAGATGTAACTCTGTGAGTGGAAGTCACACATCACAGAGCAGTTTCTCAGAAAGCTTCTTTCCAGATTTCATCTGAGGATATTTCCTTTTTCACCATAGCCCTCTATGGGCTTCCAAATATCACTTTGTCAATTCCACAAGAACTGTCTTAGCGAAAGGCTTCCTGAGGGGAAAGCGGTAACTCTGTTAGATGATTTCACAGACCACAAAGAAGTTTCTCAGAAAGCTTCCTTCTCTTTGTTATCGGAAGGTATTTCCTTTGACCCTAAAGTCTTCAAAGGGATCCGAAATATCTGTTCTCAGATTCCACAGAAATAAGGCTAGCAAAGAGATCCACGAAATACAGATGTAACTCTGTGAGATGAATGAACAGAACAGTAAGCAGTTTCTCAAAATGCTTCTTTCCAGATTTCATCTGAGGATATTTCCTTTTTCACATAGCACTCTATGGGCTTCCAAATATCACTTTGCCAATTCCACAAGAACTGTCTTAGCGAAAGGCTTCCTGAGGGGAAAGCTGTAACTCTGTGAGATGATTTCACCGAACACAAAGAAGTTTCTCAGAAAGCATCCTTCTCTTTGTTATCGGAGGATATTTCCTTTGGCCCTATAGTCTTCAAAGGGATCCGAAATATCTGTTCTCAGAATCCACAGAAATAAGGCTAGCAAAGAGATCCACGAAATACAGATGTAAATCTGTGAGATGAATGAACAGAACACTAAGCAGTTTCTCAGAAAGCTTCTTTCCAGATTTCATCTGAGGATATTTCCTTTTTCACCATAGCCCTCTATGCGCTTCCAAATATCACTTTGCCAATTCCACAAGAACTGACTTAGAGAAAGGCTTCTTGAGGGAAAGCTGTAACTCTGTGAGATGATTTCACAGAACACAAAGAAGTTTCTCAGAAACCATCCTTCTCTTTGTTATCGTAGGATATTTCCTCTGGCCCTATAGTCTTCAAAGGGATCCGAAATATCTGTTCTCAGATTCCACAGAAATAAGGCTAGCAAAGAGATCCACGAAATACAGATGTAACTCTGTGAGTGGAAGTCACACATCACAGAGCAGTTTCTCAGAAAGCTTCTTTCCAGATTTCATCTGAGGATATTTCCTTTTTCACCATAGCCCTCTATGGGCTTCCAAATATTACTTTGCCAATTCCACAAGAACTGTCTTAGCGAAAGGCTTCTTGAGGGGAAAGCTGTAACTCTGTGAGATGATTTCACAGAACACAAAGAAGTTTCTCAGAAAGCTTCCTTCTCTTTGTTATCGGAGGAGAGTTCCTTTAGCCTTATAGTCTTCAAAGGGATCCGAAATATCTGTTCTCAGATTCCACAGAAATAAGGCTAGCAAAGAGATCCACGAAATACAGATGTAACTCTGTGAGTGGAAGTCACACATCACAGAGCAGTTTCTCAGAAATGTTCTTTCCAGATTTCATCTGAGGATATTTCCTTTATTACCATAGCCCTCTATGGGCTTCCAAATATCACTTTGCCAATTCCACAAGAACTGTCTTAGCGAAAGGCTTCTTGAGGGGAAAGCGGTAACTCTGTGAGATGATTTCACAGAACACAAAGAAGTTTCTCAGAAAGCTTCCTTCTCTTTGTTATCGGAGGATATTTCCTTTGACCCTATAGTCTTCAAAGGGATCCGAAATATCTGTTCTCAGATTCCACAGAAATAAGGCTAGCAAAGAGATCCACGAAATACAGATGTAACTCTGTGAGTGGAAGTCACACATCACAGAGCAGTTTCTCAGAAAGCTTCTTTCCAGATTTCATCTGAGGATATTTCCTTTTTCGCCATAGCCCTCTAAGGGATTCCAAATATCACTTTGCCAATTCCACAAGAACTGTCTTATCGAAAGGCTTCTTGAGGAGAACGCTGTAACTCTGTGAGATGATTTCACAGAACACAAAGAAGTTTCTCAGAAATCTTTCTCTTTGTTATCGGAGGATATTTCCTTTGGCCCTATAGTCCTCAAAGGGATCCGAAATATCCGTTCTCAGGTTCCACAGAAATAAGGCTAGCAAAGATATCCACGAACTACAGATGTAACTCTGTGAGATGAATGAAGAGAACACTAAGCAGTTTCTCAGAAAGCTTCTTTCCAGATTTCATCTGAGGATATTTCCTTTTTCACCACAGCCCTCTATGGGCTTCCAAATATCACTTTGCCAATTCCACAAGAACTGTCTTAGCGAAAGGTTTCTTGAGGGGAAAGCTGTAACTCTGTGAGATGATTTCACAGAACACAAAGAAGTTTCTCAGAAAGCTTCTTTCTCTTTGTTATCGGAGGAGGGTTCCTTTAGCCTTATAGTCTTCAAAGGGATCCGAAATATCTGTTCTCAGATTCCACAGAAATAAGGCTAGCAAAGAGATCCACGAAATACAGATGTAACTCTGTGAGTGGAAGTCACACATCACAGAGCAGTTTCTCAGACAGCTTCTATCCAGATTTCATCTGAGGATATTTCCTTTTTCACCATAGCCCTCTATGGGCTTCTAAATATCACTTTGCCAATTCCACAAGAACTGTCTTAGCGGAAGGCTTCTTGAGGGGAAAGCTGTAACTCTGTGAGATGATTTCACAGAACACAAAGAAGTTTCTCAGAAAGTTTCTTTCTCTTTGTTATCGGAGGATATTTCCTTTGGCCCTATAGTCTTCAAAGGGATCCGAAATATCCGTTCTCAGATTCCACAGAAATAAGGCTAGCAAAGAGATCCACGAAATACAGATGTAACTCTGTGAGATGAATGAACAGAACACTAAGCAGTTTCTCAGAAAGCTTCTTTCCAGATTTCATCTGAGGATATTTCCTTTTTCACCATAGCCCTCTATGGGCTGCCAAATATCACTTTGCCAATTCCACAAGAACTGTCTTAGCGAAAGGCTTCTTGAGGGGAAAGCTGTAACTCTGTGAGATGATTTCACAGAACACAAAGAAGTTTCTCAGAAAGCTTCCTTCTCTTTGTTATCGGAGGATATTTCCTTTGGCCCTATAGTCTTCAAAGGGATCCGAAATATCTGTTCTCAGATTCCACAGAAATAAGGCTAGCAAAGAGATCCACCAAATACAGATGTAACTCTGTGAGTGGAAGTCACACATCACAGAGCAGTTTCTCAGAAAGCTTCTTTCCAGATTTCATCTGAGGATATTTCCTTTTTCACCATAGCCCTCTATGGGCTGCCAAATATCACTTTGCCAATTCCACAAGAACTGTCTTAGCGAAAGGCTTCTTGAGGGGAAAGCTGTAACTCTGTGAGATGATTTCACAGAACACAAAGAAGTTTCTCAGAAAGCTTCCTTCTCTTTGTTATCGGAGGATATTTCCTTTGGCCCTATTGTCTTCAAAGGGATCCGAAATATCTGTTCTCAGATTCCACAGAAATAAAGCTAGCAAAGAGATCCACGAAATACAGATGTAACTCTGTGAGTGGAAGTCACACATCACAGAGCAGTTTCTCAGAAAGCTTCTTTCCAGATTTCATCTGAGGATATTTCCTTTTTCACCATAGCCCTCTATGGGCTTCCAAATATCACTTTGCCAATTCCACAAGAACTGTCTTAGCGAAAGGCTTCTTGAGTGGAATGCTGTAACTCCGTGAGATGATTTCAAAGAACACAAAGAAGTTTCTCAGAAAGTTTCTTTCTCTTTGTTATCGGAGGATATTTCCTTTGGCCCTATAGTCTTCAAAGGGATCCGAAATATCTCTTCTCAGATTCCACAGAAATAAGGCTAGCAAAGAGATCCACGAAATACAGATGTAACTCTGTGAGATGAATGAACAGAACACTAAGCAGTTTCTCAGAAAGCTTCTTTCCAGATTTCATCTGAGGATATTTCCTTTTTCACCATAGCCCTCTATGGGCTGCCAATATCACTTTGCCAATTCCACAAGAACTGTCTTAGCGAAAGGCTTCTTGAGGGGAAAGCTGTAACTCTGTGAGATGATTTCACAGAACACAAAGAAGTTTCTCAGAAAGCTTCTTTCTCTTTGTTATCTGAGGATATTTCCTTTGGCCCTATTGTCTTCAAAGGGATCCGAAATATCTGTTCTCAGATTCCACAGAAATAAGGCTAGCAAAGAGATCCACGAAATACAGATGTAACTCTGTGAGTGGAAGTCACACATCACAGAGCAGTTTCTCAGAAAGCTTCTTTCCAGATTTCATCTGAGGATATATCCTTTTTCACCATAGCCCTCTATGGGCTTCCAAATATCACTTTGCAAATTCCACAAGAACTGTCTTAGCGAAAGGCTTCTTGAGGGGAAAGCTGTAACTCTGTGAGATGATTTCACAGAACACAAAGAAGTTTCTCAGAAAGCTTCTTTCTCTTTGTTATCGGAGGATATTTCCTTTGGCCCTATAGTCTTCAAAGGAATCCGAAATATCTGTTCTCAGATTCCACAGAAATAAGGCTAGCAAAGAGATCCACGAAATACAGATGTAACTCTGTGAGTGGAAGTCACACATCACAGAGCAGTTTCTCAGAAAGCTTCTTTCAGGTTATCATCTGAGGATATTTCCTTTTTCACCATAGCCCTCTATGGGCTTCCAAATATCACTTTGCCAATTCCACAAGAACTGTCTTAGGGAAAGGCTTCTTGAGGGCAAAACTGTAACTCTGTGAGATGATTTCACAGATCACAAAGAAGTTTCTCAGAAAGCTTCTTTCTCTCTGTTATCGGAGGATATTTCCTTTAGCCTTCTAGTCTTCAAAGCGATCCGAAATATCTGTTCTCAGATTACACATAAATAAGGCTAGCAAAGAAATCCACGAAATACAGATGTAACTCTGTGAGTGGAAGTCACACATCACAGAGCAGTTTCTCAGAAAGCTTCTTTCCAGATTTCATCTGAGGATATTTCCTTTTTCACCATAGCCCTCTATGGGCTTCCAAATATCACTTTGTCAATTCCACAAGAACTGTCTTAGCGAAAGGCTTCCTGAGGGGAAAGCGGTAACTCTGTTAGATGATTTCACAGACCACAAAGAAGTTTCTCAGAAAGCTTCCTTCTCTTTGTTATCGGAAGGTATTTCCTTTGACCCTAAAGTCTTCAAAGGGATCCGAAATATCTGTTCTCAGATTCCACAGAAATAAGGCTAGCAAAGAGATCCACGAAATACAGATGTAACTCTGTGAGATGAATGAACAGAACAGTAAGCAGTTTCTCAAAATGCTTCTTTCCAGATTTCATCTGAGGATATTTCCTTTTTCACATAGCACTCTATGGGCTTCCAAATATCACTTTGCCAATTCCACAAGAACTGTCTTAGCGAAAGGCTTCCTGAGGGGAAAGCTGTAACTCTGTGAGATGATTTCACCGAACACAAAGAAGTTTCTCAGAAAGCATCCTTCTCTTTGTTATCGGAGGATATTTCCTTTGGCCCTATAGTCTTCAAAGGGATCCGAAATATCTGTTCTCAGAATCCACAGAAATAAGGCTAGCAAAGAGATCCACGAAATACAGATGTAACTCTGTGAGATGAATGAACAGAACACTAAGCAGTTTCTCAGAAAGCTTCTTTCCAGATTTCATCTGAGGATATTTCCTTTTTCACCATAGCCCTCTATGCGCTTCCAAATATCACTTTGCCAATTCCACAAGAACTGACTTAGAGAAAGGCTTCTTGAGGGAAAGCTGTAACTCTGTGAGATGATTTCACAGAACACAAAGAAGTTTCTCAGAAACCATCCTTCTCTTTGTTATCGTAGGATATTTCCTCTGGCCCTATAGTCTTCAAAGGGATCCGAAATATCTGTTCTCAGATTCCACAGAAATAAGGCTAGCAAAGAGATCCACGAAATACAGATGTAACTCTGTGAGTGGAAGTCACACATCACAGAGCAGTTTCTCAGAAAGCTTCTTTCCAGATTTCATCTGAGGATATTTCCTTTTTCACCATAGCCCTCTATGGGCTTCCAAATATCACTTTGCCAATTCCACAAGAACTGTCTTAGCGAAAGGCTTCTTGAGGGGAAAGCTGTAACTCTGTGAGATGATTTCACAGAACACAAAGAAGTTTCTCAGAAAGCTTCCTTCTCTTTGTTATCGGAGGAGAGTTCCTTTAGCCTTATAGTCTTCAAAGGGATCCGAAATATCTGTTCTCAGATTCCACAGAAATAAGGCTAGCAAAGAGATCCACGAAATACAGATGTAACTCTGTGAGTGGAAGTCACACATCACAGAGCAGTTTCTCAGAAATGTTCTTTCCAGATTTCATCTGAGGATATTTCCTTTATTACCATAGCCCTCTATGGGCTTCCAAATATCACTTTGCCAATTCCACAAGAACTGTCTTAGCGAAAGGCTTCTTGAGGGGAAAGCGGTAACTCTGTGAGATGATTTCACAGAACACAAAGAAGTTTCTCAGAAAGCTTCCTTCTCTTTGTTATCGGAGGATATTTCCTTTGACCCTATAGTCTTCAAAGGGATCCGAAATATCTGTTCTCAGATTCCACAGAAATAAGGCTAGCAAAGAGATCCACGAAATACAGATGTAACTCTGTGAGTGGAAGTCACACATCACAGAGCAGTTTCTCAGAAAGCTTCTTTCCAGATTTCATCTGAGGATATTTCCTTTTTCGCCATAGCCCTCTAAGGGATTCCAAATATCACTTTGCCAATTCCACAAGAACTGTCTTATCGAAAGGCTTCTTGAGGAGAACGCTGTAACTCTGTGAGATGATTTCACAGAACACAAAGAAGTTTCTCAGAAATCTTTCTCTTTGTTATCGGAGGATATTTCCTTTGGCCCTATAGTCCTCAAAGGGATCCGAAATATCCGTTCTCAGGTTCCACAGAAATAAGGCTAGCAAAGATATCCACGAACTACAGATGTAACTCTGTGAGATGAATGAAGAGAACACTAAGCAGTTTCTCAGAAAGCTTCTTTCCAGATTTCATCTGAGGATATTTCCTTTTTCACCACAGCCCTCTATGGGCTTCCAAATATCACTTTGCCAATTCCACAAGAACTGTCTTAGCGAAAGGCTTCTTGAGGGGAAAGCTGTAACTCTGTGAGATGATTTCACAGAACACAAAGAAGTTTCTCAGAAAGCTTCTTTCTCTTTGTTATCGGAGGAGGGTTCCTTTAGCCTTATAGTCTTCAAAGGGATCCGAAATATCTGTTCTCAGATTCCACAGAAATAAGGCTAGCAAAGAGATCCACGAAATACAGATGTAACTCTGTGAGTGGAAGTCACACATCACAGAGCAGTTTCTCAGACAGCTTCTATCCAGATTTCATCTGAGGATATTTCCTTTTTCACCATAGCCCTCTATGGGCTTCTAAATATCACTTTGCCAATTCCACAAGAACTGTCTTAGCGGAAGGCTTCTTGAGGGGAAAGCTGTAACTCTGTGAGATGATTTCACAGAACACAAAGAAGTTTCTCAGAAAGTTTCTTTCTCTTTGTTATCGGAGGATATTTCCTTTGGCCCTATAGTCTTCAAAGGGATCCGAAATATCCGTTCTCAGATTCCACAGAAATAAGGCTAGCAAAGAGATCCACGAAATACAGATGTAACTCTGTGAGATGAATGAACAGAACACTAAGCAGTTTCTCAGAAAGCTTCTTTCCAGATTTCATCTGAGGATATTTCCTTTTTCACCATAGCCCTCTATGGGCTGCCAAATATCACTTTGCCAATTCCACAAGAACTGTCTTAGCGAAAGGCTTCTTGAGGAGAAAGCTGTAACTCTGTGAGATGATTTCACAGAACACAAAGAAGTTTCTCAGAAAGCTTCCTTCTCTTTGTTAACGGAGGATATTTCCTTTGGCCCTATAGTCTTCAAAGGGATCCGAAATATCTGTTCTCAGATTCCACAGAAATCAGGCTAGCAAAGAGATCCACGAAACAGAGATGTAACTCTGTGAGTGGAAGTCACACATCACAGAGCAGTTTCTCAGAAAGCTTCTTTCCAGATTTCATCTGAGGATACTTCCTTTTTCACCATAGACTTCTAGGGGCTTCCAAATATCACTTTGCCAATTCCACAAGAACTGTCTTAGCGAAAGGCTTCTTGAGGGGAAAGCTGTAACTCTGTTAGATGATTTCACAGAACTCAAAGAAGTTTCTCAGAAAGCTTCCTTCTCTTTGTTATCGGAGGATATTTCCTTTGGCCCTATAGTCTTCAAAGGGATCCGATATATCTGTTCTCAGATTCCACAGAAATAAGGCTAGCAAAGAGATCCACGAAATACAGATGTAACTTTCTGAGTGGAAGTCACACATCACATAGCAGTTTCTCAGAAAGCTTCTTTCCAGATTTCATCTGAGGATATTTCCTTTTTCACGGTAGCCCTCTATGGGCTTCCGAATATCACTTTGCCAATTCCACAAGAACTGTCTTAGCGAAAGTCTTCTTGAGTGGAAAGCTGTAACTCTGTGAGATGATTTCACAGTACACAAAGAAGTTACTCAGAAAGCTTCCTTCTCTTTGTTATCAGAGGATATTTCATTTGGCCCTGTAGTCTTCAAAGGGATCCGAAATATCTGTTCTCAGATTCCACAGAAATAAGGCTAGCAAAGAGATCCACGAAATACAGATGTAACTCTGTGAGTGGAAGTCACACATCACAGAGCAGTTTCTCAGAAAGCTTCTTTCCAGATTTCATCTGAGGATATTTCCTTTTTCACCATAGCCCTCTATGGGCTGCCAAATATCACTTTGCCAATTCCACAAGAACTGTCTTAGCGAAAGGCTTCTTGAGGGGAAAGCTGTAACTCTGTGAGATGATTTCACAGAACACAAAGAAGTTTCTCAGAAAGCTTCTTTCTCTTTGTTATCGGAGGATATTTCCTTTGGCCCTATAGTCTTCAAAGGGATCCGAAATATCTGTTCTCAGATTCCACAGAAATAAGGCTAGCAAAGAGATCCACGAACTACAGATGTAACTCTGTGAGATGAATGAACAGAACACTAAGCAGTTTCTCAGAAAGCTTCTTTCCAGATTTCATCTGAGGATATTTCCTTTTTCACCATAGCCCTCTATGGGCTGCCAAATATCACTTTGCCAATTCCACAAGAACTGTCTTAGCGAAAGGCTTCTTGAGGGGAAAGCTGTAACTCTGTGAGATGATTTCACAGAACACAAAGAAGTTTCTCAGAAAGCTTCCTTCTCTTTGTTATCGGAGGATATTTCCTTTGGCCCTATAGTCTTCAAAGGGATCCGAAATATCTGTTCTCAGATTCCACAGAAATAAGGCTAGCAAAGAGATCCACCAAATACAGATGTAACTCTGTGAGTGGAAGTCACACATCACAGAGCAGTTTCTCAGAAAGCTTCTTTCCAGATTTCATCTGAGGATATTTCCTTTTTCACCATAGCCCTCTATGGGCTGCCAAATATCACTTTGCCAATTCCACAAGAACTGTCTTAGCGAAAGGCTTCTTGAGGGGAAAGCTGTAACTCTGTGAGATGATTTCACAGAACACAAAGAAGTTTCTCAGAAAGCTTCCTTCTCTTTGTTATCGGAGGATATTTCCTTTGGCCCTATTGTCTTCAAAGGGATCCGAAATATCTGTTCTCAGATTCCACAGAAATAAAGCTAGCAAAGAGATCCACGAAATACAGATGTAACTCTGTGAGTGGAAGTCACACATCACAGAGCAGTTTCTCAGAAAGCTTCTTTCCAGATTTCATCTGAGGATATTTCCTTTTTCACCATAGCCCTCTATGGGCTTCCAAATATCACTTTGCCAATTCCACAAGAACTGTCTTAGCGAAAGGCTTCTTGAGGGGAAAGCTGTAACTCTGTGAGATGATTTCACAGAACACAAAGAAGTTTCTCAGAAAGCTTCTTTCTCTTTGTTATCGGAGGATATTTCCTTTGGCCCTATAGTCTTCAAAGGAACCCGAAATATCTGTTCTCAGATTCCACAGAAATAAGGCTAGCAAAGATATCCACGAAACAGAGATGTAACTCTGTGAGTGGAAGTCACACATCACAGAGCAGTTTCTCAGAAAGCTTCTTTCCAGATTTCATCTGAGGATACTTCCTTTTTCACCATAGCCTTCTAGGGGCTTCCAAATATCACTTTGCCAATTCCACAAGAACTGTCTTAGCGAAAGGCTTCTTCAGGGGAAAGCTGTAACTCTGTGAGATGATTTCACAGAACACAAAGAAGTTTCTCAGAAAGCTTCTTTCTATTTGTTATCGGAGGATATTTCCTTTGGCCCTATACTCTTCAAAGGGATCCGAAATATCTGTTCTCAGATTCCACAGAAATAAGGCTAGCAAAGAGATCCACGAAATACAGGTGTAACTCTGTGAGTGGATGTCACACATCACAGAGCAGTTTCTCAGAAAGGTTCTTTCCAGATTTCATCTGAGGATATTTCCTTTTTCACCATAGCCCTCTATGGGCTTCCACAGATCACTTTGCCAATTCCAGAAGAACAGTCTTAGCGAAAGGCTTCTTGAGAGGAAAGCTGTAACTCTGTGAGATGATTTCACAGAACACAAAGAAGTTTCTCAGAAAGCTTCTTTCTCTTTGTTATCAGAGGATATTTCCTTTGGCCCTATAGTCTTCAAAGGGATCCGAAATATCTGTTCTCAGATTTCACAGAAATAAGGCTAGCAAAAGATCCACGAAATACAGATGTAACTCTGTGAGATGAATGAACAGAACACTAAGCAGTTTCTCAGAAAGCTTCTTTCCAGATTTCATCTGAGGATATTTCCTTTTTCACCATAGCCCTCTATGGGCTGCCAAATATCACTTTGCCAATTCCACAAGAACTCTCTTAGCGAAAGGCTTCTTGAGGGGAAAGCTGTAACTCTGTGAGATGATTTCACAGAACACAAAGAAGTTTCTCAGAAAGCTTCCTTCTCTTTGTTATCGGAGGATATTTCCTTTGGCCCTATTGTCTTCAAAGGGATCCGAAATATCTGTTCTCAGATTCCACAGAAATAAGACTAGCAAAGAGATCCACGAAATACAGATGTAACTCTGTGAGTGGAAGTCACACATCACAGAGCAGTTTCTCAGAAAGCTTCTTTCCAGATTTCATCTGAGGATATTTCCTTTTTCACCGTAGCCCTCTATGGGCTTCCAAATATCACTTTGCCAATTCCACAAGAACTGTCTTAGCGAAAGGCTTCTTGAGTGGAAAGCTGTAACTCTGTGAGATGATTTCACAGAACACAAAGAAGTTACTCAGAAAGCTTCCTTCTCTTTGTTATCAGAGGATATTTCATTTGGCCCTATAGTCTTCAAAGGGATCCGAAATATCTGTTCTCAGATTCCACAGAAATAAGGCTAGCAAAGAGATCCACGAAATACAGATGTAACTCTGTGAGTGGAAGTCACACATCACAGAGCAGTTTCTCAGAAAGCTTCTTTCCAGATTTCATCTGAGGATATTTCCTTTTTCACCATAGCCCTCTATGGGCTTCCAAATATCACTTTGCCAATTCCACAAGAACTGTCTTAGCGAAAGGCTTCTTGAGGGGAAAGCTGTAACTCTGTGAGATGATTTCACAGAACACAAAGAAGTTTCTCAGAAAGCTTCTTTCTCTTTTTTATCGGAGGATATTTCCCTTGGCCCTATAGTCTTCAAATGGATCCGAAATATCTGTTCTCAGATTCCACAGAAATAAGGCTAGCAAAGAGATCCACGAAACAGAGATGTAACTCTGTGAGTGGAAGTCACACATCACAGAGCAGTTTCTCAGAAAGGTTCTTTCCAGATTTCATCTGAGGATACTTCCTTTTTCACCATAGCCTTCTAGGGGCTTCCAAATATCACTTTGCCAATTCCACAAGAAATGTCTTAGCGAAAGGCTTCCTGAGGGCAAAGCTGTAACTCTGTGAGATGATTTCACAGAACGCAAAGAAGTTTCTCAGAAAGCTTCTTTCTATTTGTTATCGGAGGATATTTCCTTTGGCCCTATAGTCTTCAAAGGGATCCGAAATATCTGTTCTCAGATTCCACAGAAATAAGGCTAGCAAAGAGATCCACGAAATACAGGTGTAACTCTGTGAGTGGAAGTCACACATCACAGAGCAGTTTCTCAGAAAGGTTCTTTCCAGATTTCATCTGAGGATATTTCCTTTTTCACCATAGCCCTCTATGGGCTTCCACAGATCACTTTGCCAATTCCACAAGAACAGTCTTAGCGAAAGGCTTCTTGAGAGGAAAGCTGTAACTCTATGAGATGATTTCACAGAACACAAAGAAGTTTCTCAGAAAGCTTCTTTCTCTTTGTTATCGGAGGATATTTCCTTTAGCTCTATAGTCTTAAAAGGGATCCGAAATATCTGTTCTCCGATTCCACAGAAATAAGGCTAGCAAAGAGATCCACGAAATACAGTTGTAACTCTGTGAGATGAATGAACAGAACACTAAGCAGTTTCTCAGAAAGCTTCTTTCCAGATTTCATCTGAGGATATTTCCTTTTTCACCATAGCCCTCTATGGGCTGCCAAATATCACTTTGCCAATTCCACAAGAACTGTCTTAGCGAAAGGCTTCTTGAGGGGAAAGCTGTAACTCTGTGAGATGATTTCACAGAATACAAAGAAGTTTCTCAGAAAGCTTCCTTCTCTTTGTTATCGGAGGATATTTCCTTTGGCCCTATAGTCTTCAAAGGGATCCGATATATCTGTTCTCAGATTCCACAGAAATAAGGCTAGCAAAGAGATCCACGAAATACACATTAACTCTGTGAGTGGAGGTCACACATCACAGAGCAGTTTCTCAGAAAGCTTCTTTCCAGATTTCATCTGAGGATATTTCGTTTTTCACCGTAGCCCTCTATGGGCTTCCAAATATCACTTTGCCAATTCCACAAGAACTGTCTTAGCGAAAGGCTTCTTGAGGGGAAAGCTGTAACTCTGTGAGGTGATTTCACAGAACACAAAGAAGTTTCTCAGAAAGCTTCTTTCTCTTTTTATCGGAGGATATTTCCTTTGGCCCTATAGTCTTCAAAGGGATCCGAAATATCTGTTCTCAGATTCCACAGAAATAAGGCTAGCAAAGAGATCCACGAAACAGAGATGTAACTCTGTGAGTGGAAGTCACATATCACAGAGCAGTTTCTCAGAAAGCTTCTTTCCAGATTTCATCTGAGGATACTTCCTTTTTCACCATAGCCTTCTAGGGGCTTCCAAATATCACTTTGCCAATTCCACAAGAACTGTCTTAGCGAAAGGCTTCTTGAGGGGAAAGCTGTAACTCTGTGAGATGATTTCACAGAACACAAAGAAGTTTCTCAGAAACCTTCTTTCTCTTTGTTATCGGAGGATATTTCCTTTGGCCCTATAATCTTCAAAGGGATCCGAAATATCTGTTCTCAGATTCCACAGAAATAAGGCTAGCAAAGAGATCCACGAAACAGAGATGTAACTCTGTGAGTGGAAGTCACACATCACAGAGCAGTTTCTCAGAAAGCTTCTTTCCAGATTTCATCTGAGGATATTTCCTTTTTCACCATAGACTTCTAGGGGCTTCCAAATATCACTTTGCCAATTCCACAAGAACTGTCTTAGCGAAAGGCTTCTTGAGGGGAAAGCTGTAACTCTGTGAGATGATTTCACAGAACACAAAGAAGTTTCTCAGAAAGCTTCCTTCTCTTTGTTATCGGAGGATATTTCCTTAGGCCCTATAGTCTTCAAAGGGATCCGAAATATCTGTTCTCAGATTCCACAGAAATAAGGCTAGCAAAGAGATCCACGAAATACACATTAACTCTGTGAGTGGAGGTCACACATCACAGAGCAGTTTCTCAGAAAGGTTCTTTCCAGATTTCATCTGAGGATATTTCGTTTTTCACCATAGCCCTCAATGGGCTTCCAAATATCACTTTGCCAATTCCACAAGAACTGTCTTAGCGAAAGGCTTCTTGAGGGGAAAGCTGTAACTCTGTGAGATGATTTCACAGAACACAAAGAAGTTTCTCAGAAATCTTCTTTCTCTTTGTTATCGGAGGATATTTCCTTTGGCCCTATAGTCTTCAAAGGGATCCGAAATATCTGTTCTCAGATTCCACAGAAATAAGGCTAGCAAAGAGATCCACGAAACAGAGATGTAACTCTGTGAGTGGAAGTCATACATCACAGAGCAGTTTCTCAGAAAGCTTCTTTCCAGATTTCATCTGAGGATATTTCCTTTTTCACCATAGCCCTCTATGGGCTTCCAAATATCACTTTGCCAACTCCACAAGAACTGTCTTATCGAAAGGCTTCTTGAGGGGAAAGCTGTAACTCTGTGAGATGATTTCCCAGAACACAAAGAAGTTTCTCAGAAAGCTTCCTTCTCTTTGTTATCGGAGGATATTTCCTTTGGCCCTATAGTCTTCAAAGGGATCCGAAATATCTGTTCTCAGATTCCACAGAAATAAGGCTAGCAAAGAGATCCACGATTTACAGATGTAACTCTGTGAGTGGAAGTCCCACATCACAGATGAGTTTCTCAGAAAGTTTCTTTCCAGATTTCATCTGAGGATATTTCCTTTTTCACCATAGCCCTCTATGGGCTGCCAAATATCACTTTGCCAATTCCACAAGAACTGTCTTAGCGAAAGGCTTCTTGAGGGGAAAGCTGTAACTCTGTGAGATGATTTCACAGAACACAAAGAAGTTTCTCAGAAAGCTTCCTTTTCGTTGTTATCGGAGGATATTTCCTTTGGCCCTATAGACTTCCAAGGGATCCGAAATATCTGTTCTCAGATTCCACAGAAATAAGGCTAGCAAAGAGATCCACGAAATACAGATGTAATTTTCTGAGTGGAAGTCACACATCACAGAGCAGTTTCTCAGAAAGCTTCTTTCCAGATTTCATCTGAGGATATTTCCTTTTTCACCATAGCCCTCTATGGCCTTCCAAATATCACTTTGCCAATTCCACAAGAACTGTGTTATCGAAAGGCTTCTTGAGGGGAAAGCTGTAACTCTGTGAGATGATTTCACAGAACACAAAGAAGATTCTCAGAAAGCTTCTTTCTCTTTGTTATTGGAGGATATTTCTTTTGGCCCTATAGACTTCAAAGGGATCCGAAATATCTGTTCTCAGATTCCACAGAAATAAGGCTAGCAAAGAGATCCACGAAATACAGATGTAACTCTTTGAGTGGAAGTCACACATCACGGAGCAGTTTCTCAGAAAGCTCCTTTCCAGACTTCATCTGAGGATATTTCCTTTTTCACCATAGCCCTCTATGGGCTTCCAAATATCACTTTGCCAATTCCACAAGAACTGTCTTAGCGAAAGGCTTCTTGAGGGAAAAGCTGTAACTCTGTGAGATGATTTCACAGAACAAAAAGAAGTTACTCAGAAAGCTTCCTTCTCTTTGTTATCGGAGGATAGTCTTCAAAGGGATCCGAAATATCTGTTCTCAGATTCCACAGAAATAAGTCTAGCAAAGAGATCCACGAAATACAGATGTAACTCTGTGAGTGGAAGTCACACATCACAGAGCAGTTTCTCAGAAAGCTTCTTTCCAGATTTCATCTGAGGATATTTCGTTTTTCACCATAGCCCTCAATGGGCTTCCAAATATCACTTTGCCAATTCCACAAGAACTGTCTTAGCGAAAGGCTTCTTGAGGGGAAAGCTGTAACTCTATGAGATGATTTCACAGAACACAAAGAAGTTTCTCAGAAAGCTTCCTTCTCTTTGTTATCGGAGGATATTTCCTTTGGCCCTATAGTCTTCAAAGGGATCCGAAATATCTGTTCTCAGATTCCACAGAAATAAGGCTAGCAAAGAGATCCACGAAACAGAGATGTAACTCTGTGAGTGGAAGTCACATATCACAGAGCAGTTTCTCAGAAAGCTTCTTTCCAGATTTCATCTGAGGATACTTCCTTTTTCACCATAGCCTTCTAGGGGCTTCCAAATATCACTTTGCCAATTCCACAAGAACTGTCTTAGCGAAAGGCTTCTTGAGGGGAAAGCTGTAACTCTGTGAGATGATTTCACAGAACACAAAGAAGTTTCTCAGAAACCTTCTTTCTCTTTGTTATCGGAGGATATTTCCTTTGGCCCTATAATCTTCAAAGGGATCCGAAATATCTGTTCTCAGATTCCACAGAAATAAGGCTAGCAAAGAGATCCACGAAACAGAGATGTAACTCTGTGAGTGGAAGTCACACATCACAGAGCAGTTTCTCAGAAAGCTTCTTTCCAGATTTCATCTGAGGATATTTCCTTTTTCACCATAGACTTCTAGGGGCTTCCAAATATCACTTTGCCAATTCCACAAGAACTGTCTTAGCGAAAGGCTTCTTGAGGGGAAAGCTGTAACTCTGTGAGATGATTTCACAGAACACAAAGAAGTTTCTCAGAAAGCTTCCTTCTCTTTGTTATCGGAGGATATTTCCTTAGGCCCTATAGTCTTCAAAGGGATCCGAAATATCTGTTCTCAGATTCCACAGAAATAAGGCTAGCAAAGAGATCCACGAAATACACATTAACTCTGTGAGTGGAGGTCACACATCACAGAGCAGTTTCTCAGAAAGGTTCTTTCCAGATTTCATCTGAGGATATTTCGTTTTTCACCATAGCCCTCAATGGGCTTCCAAATATCACTTTGCCAATTCCACAAGAACTGTCTTAGCGAAAGGCTTCTTGAGGGGAAAGCTGTAACTCTGTGAGATGATTTCACAGAACACAAAGAAGTTTCTCAGAAATCTTCTTTCTCTTTGTTATCGGAGGATATTTCCTTTGGCCCTATAGTCTTCAAAGGGATCCGAAATATCTGTTCTCAGATTCCACAGAAATAAGGCTAGCAAAGAGATCCACGAAACAGAGATGTAACTCTGTGAGTGGAAGTCATACATCACAGAGCAGTTTCTCAGAAAGCTTCTTTCCAGATTTCATCTGAGGATATTTCCTTTTTCACCATAGCCCTCTATGGGCTTCCAAATATCACTTTGCCAATTCCACAAGAACTGTCTTATCGAAAGGCTTCTTGAGGGGAAAGCTGTAACTCTGTGAGATGATTTCCCAGAACACAAAGAAGTTTCTCAGAAAGCTTCCTTCTCTTTGTTATCGGAGGATATTTCCTTTGGCCCTATAGTCTTCAAAGGGATCCGAAATATCTGTTCTCAGATTCCACAGAAATAAGGCTAGCAAAGAGATCCACGATTTACAGATGTAACTCTGTGAGTGGAAGTCCCACATCACAGATGAGTTTCTCAGAAAGTTTCTTTCCAGATTTCATCTGAGGATATTTCCTTTTTCACCATAGCCCTCTATGGGCTGCCAAATATCACTTTGCCAATTCCACAAGAACTGTCTTAGCGAAAGGCTTCTTGAGGGGAAAGCTGTAACTCTGTGAGATGATTTCACAGAACACAAAGAAGTTTCTCAGAAAGCTTCCTTTTCGTTGTTATCGGAGGATATTTCCTTTGGCCCTATAGACTTCCAAGGGATCCGAAATATCTGTTCTCAGATTCCACAGAAATAAGGCTAGCAAAGAGATCCACGAAATACAGATGAAATTTTCTGAGTGGAAGTCACACATCACAGAGCAGTTTCTCAGAAAGCTTCTTTCCAGATTTCATCTGAGGATATTTCCTTTTTCACCATAGCCCTCTATGGCCTTCCAAATATCACTTTGCCAATTCCACAAGAACTGTGTTATCGAAAGGCTTCTTGAGGGGAAAGCTGTAACTCTGTGAGATGATTTCACAGAACACAAAGAAGATTCTCAGAAAGCTTCTTTCTCTTTGTTATTGGAGGATATTTCTTTTGGCCCTATAGACTTCAAAGGGATCCGAAATATCTGTTCTCAGATTCCACAGAAATAAGGCTAGCAAAGAGATCCACGAAATACAGATGTAACTCTTTGAGTGGAAGTCACACATCACGGAGCAGTTTCTCAGAAAGCTCCTTTCCAGACTTCATCTGAGGATATTTCCTTTTTCACCATAGCCCTCTATGGGCTTCCAAATATCACTTTGCCAATTCCACAAGAACTGTCTTAGCGAAAGGCTTCTTGAGGGAAAAGCTGTAACTCTGTGAGATGATTTCACAGAACAAAAAGAAGTTACTCAGAAAGCTTCCTTCTCTTTGTTATCGGAGGATAGTCTTCAAAGGGATCCGAAATATCTGTTCTCAGATTCCACAGAAATAAGTCTAGCAAAGAGATCCACGAAATACAGATGTAACTCTGTGAGTGGAAGTCACACATCACAGAGCAGTTTCTCAGAAAGCTTCTTTCCAGATTTCATCTGAGGATATTTCGTTTTTCACCATAGCCCTCAATGGGCTTCCAAATATCACTTTGCCAATTCCACAAGAACTGTCTTAGCGAAAGGCTTCTTGAGGGGAAAGCTGTAACTCTATGAGATGATTTCACAGAACACAAAGAAGTTTCTCAGAAAGCTTCCTTCTCTTTGTTATCGGAGGATATTTCCTTTGGCCCTATAGTCTTCAAAGGGATCCGAAATATCTGTTCTCAGATTCCACAGAAATAAGGCTAGCAAAGAGATCCACGAAACAGAGATGTAACTCTGTGAGTGGAAGTCACACATCACAGAGCAGTTTCTCAGAAAGCTTCTTTCCAGATTTCATCTGAGGATACTTCCTTTTTCACCATAGCCTTCTAGGGGCTTCCAAATATCACTTTGCCAATTCCACAAGAACTGTCTTAGCGAAAGGCTTCTTGAGGGGAAAGCTGTAACTCTGTGAGATGATTTCACAGAACACAAAGAAGTTTCTCAGAAAGCTTCTTTCTCTTTATTATCGGAGGATATTTCCTTTGGCCCTATAATCTTCAAAGGGATCCGAAATATCTGTTCTCAGATTCCACAGAAATAAGGCTAGCAAAGAGATCCACGAAACAGAGATGTAACTCTGTGAGTGGAAGTCACACATTACAGAGCAGTTTCTCAGAAAGCTTCTTTCCAGATTTCATCTGAGGATACTTCCTTTTTCACCATAGCCTTCTATTTGCTTCCAATTATCACTTTGCCAATTCCACAAGAACTGTCTTAGCGAAAGGCTTCTTGAGGGGAAAGCTGTAACTCTGTGAGATGATTTCACAGAACACAAAGAAGTTTCTCAGAAAGCTTCTTTCTCTTTGTTATCGGAGGATATTTCCTTTGGCCCTATAGTCTTCAAAGGGATCCGAAATATCTGTTCTCAGATTCCACAGAAATAAGGCTAGCAAAGAGATCCACGAAACAGAGATGTAACTCTGTGAGTGGAAGTCATACATCACAGAGCAGTTTCTCAGAAAGCTTCTTTCCAGATTTCATCTGAGGATATTTCCTTTTTCACCATAGCCCTCTATGGGCTTCCAAATATCACTTTGCCAACTCCACAAGAACTGTCTTAGCGAAAGGCTTCTTGAGGGGAAAGCTGTAACTCTGTGAGATGATTTCCCAGAACACAAAGAAGTTTCTCAGAAAGCTTCCTTCTCTTTGTTATCGGAGGATATTTCCTTTGGCCCTATAGTCTTCAAAGGGATCCCGAAATATCTGTTCTCAGATTCCACAGAAATAAGGCTAGCAAAGAGATCCACGATTTACAGATGTAACTCTGTGAGTGGAAGTCCCACATCACAGATGAGTTTCTCAGAAAGTTTCTTTCCAGATTTCATCTGAGGATATTTCCTTTTTCACCATAGCCCTCTATGGGCTGCCAAATATCACTTTGCCAATTCCACAAGAACTGTCTTAGCGAAAGGCTTCTTGAGGGGAAAGCTGTAACTCTGTGAGATTATTTCACAGAACACAAAGAAGTTTCTCAGAAAGCTTCGTTTTCGTTGTTATCGGAGGATATTTCCTTTGGCCCTATAGACTTCCAAGGGATCCGAAATATCTGTTCTCAGATTCCACAGAAATAAGGCTAGCAAAGAGATCCACGAAATACAGATGTAATTTTCTGAGTGGAAGTCACACATCACAGAGCAGTTTCTCAGAAAGCTTCTTTCCAGATTTCATCTGAGGATATTTCCTTTTTCAGCATAGCCCTCTATGGCCTTCCAAATATCACTTTGCCAATTCCACAAGAACTGTCTTATCGAAAGGCTTCTTGAGGGGAAAGCTGTAACTCTGTGAGATGATTTCACAGAACACAAAGAAGATTCTCAGAAAGCTTCTTTCTCTTTGTTATTGGAGGATATTTCTTTTGGCCCTATAGACTTCAAAGGGATCCGAAATATCTGTTCTCAGATTCCACAGAAATAAGGCTAGCAAAGAGATCCACGAAATACAGATGTAACTCTTTGAGTGGAAGTCACACATCACGGAGCAGTTTCTCAGAAAGCTCCTTTCCAGACTTCATCTGAGGATATTTCCTTTTTCACCATAGCCCTCTATGGGCTTCCAAATATCACTTTGCCAATTCCACAAGAACTGTCTTAGCGAAAGGCTTCTTGAGGGGAAAGCTGTAACTCTGTGAGATGATTTCACAGAACAAAAAGAAGTTACTCAGAAAGCTTCCTTCTCTTTGTTATCGGAGGATAGTCTTCAAAGGGATCCGAAATATCTGTTCTCAGATTCCACAGAAATAAGTCTAGCAAAGAGATCCACGAAATACAGATGTAACTCTGTGAGTGGAAGTCACACATCACAGAGCAGTTTCTCAGAAAGCTTCTTTCCAGATTTCATCTGAGGATATTTCCTTTTTCACCATAGCCCTCTATGGGCTTCCAAATATCACTTTGCCAATTCCACAAGAACTGTCTTAGCGAAAGGCTTCTTGAGTGGAATGCTGTAACTCCGTGAGATGATTTCAAAGAACACAAAGAAGTTTCTCAGAAAGTTTCTTTCTCTTTGTTATCGGAGGATATTTCCTTTGGCCCTATAGTCTTCAAAGGGATCCGAAATATCTCTTCTCAGATTCCACAGAAATAAGGCTAGCAAAGAGATCCACGAAATACAGATGTAACTCTGTGAGATGAATGAACAGAACACTAAGCAGTTTCTCAGAAAGCTTCTTTCCAGATTTCATCTGAGGATATTTCCTTTTTCACCATAGCCCTCTATGGGCTGCCAATATCACTTTGCCAATTCCACAAGAACTGTCTTAGCGAAAGGCTTCTTGAGGGGAAAGCTGTAACTCTGTGAGATGATTTCACAGAACACAAAGAAG